>NC_073238.2:44307777-44616388 GCF_029281585.2 Gorilla gorilla gorilla | reverse complement strand
ATAAAACCATCAGATCTCATGAGACTTACTCATTATCACAAGAACAGCATGGAGGAAACTGTCCCCTTGATCCGTTACCACCACCTGGTCCTGCCCTTGACACGTGGTGATTATTACAATTTAAGGTGAGATTTGGGTGGGGACACAGAGCCAAACCGTATTAGTAGTGTACTATTTGTTGCAGTGTGATTCTCAAGTAATACAACTCTGCCTTCATGGAACCTTATAAGGGGAAAATAACATGCCAAACACATAAACATTTATTTTTAAAAATGTGTTGGAGTCCTTTGAAATGCCTAGAACTAGTGATGGTTAATTTTCAGGAAGAATTTTTGAGTCCCTGAAGAACAGATAAGAGATTGAGAGTCAGAGTAGAAGAGTCAGGCTCCCCAAACCAAAGTTTAATTCCCTGAAGAAGGCATAGAGTAGTATTTTGATTTTCTTCTTTATGTGTATTCGTTGGTTTACTCTTCCTGGAAATCAGAAGGCAATTTTGACACTTTCTCAGGATATCATTCTCCTGTAACTCTGGACTTGCTATTCTTTTTAGTCTTGGGAGGAAAGTATCTTTGCATAGAAGCCTTGGATGATTCTAGGAGACTTTTGGAAAGCTTGGAAGAAAAGCCAGAATTACTGGACTGGAGAGCTTTGGTGGAACCCAGAAATCTAGAGGGTATTCTAACTAACATCTTATAGAAAGGAAAATAACAATAGTTATTTGCATGGCCAAAAAGATATAGAGAATGATGGGGTCTTAGAAGATTACAAATTGGGGTTCAGAGAGTGTAATTTATAGGTGTTTACTTAGATTTAAGTTTGAGGCAATTACATGAGTATAAATGGTACATGGACAACTATAGACTGTTCTTTAAAATGTATTCTTTAAGTATAACTTTTTATTTTTGGGGCCAAGAAGTTTTAGTGATAACTAGTTTTTATAGTTTCAACTGACTTCAGTAGAAAATATATTCATATATTTATGTGATATTCATATTTTTTATATTGTCAAGAATAAATTGAATAAAAAAAACAAGTTCATCTGTTATTGCAGCCTATGGTAATTATAAAGGAATAAGGAGAACTAGTGTCCAGTTTTATGTACCTGTAAGTAAATCAGTAGTTCAGAGCTGTGTAACCTTTCTCCCTATTATTTCCTTGGGTGTTCTTTTGTAATCTCCTTTGTACTTCCAAATTTGAAAACTTTGTTTAGTGTTATAAGATGCATTCAGATAACCTCAAAGAATGGTAACTATTTTGACTTTCAAAGTAGTTCTAGGCTGGGCTCAGTGGCTCACGCCTGTAATCCCAGCACTTTGGGAGGCTTAGGTGGGTGGATCACCTAAGGACAGGAGTTCAAGACCAGCCTGGCCAACATGGTGAAACCTGTCTCTACTAAAAATACAAAAATTAGCTGGGCATGGTGGTGCACCCCTATAGTCGCAGCTACTCAGGAATCACTTGAACCTGGGAGGCGGAGGTTGCAGTGAGTCAAGATCATGCTGCTGCACTCCAATCTGGGCAATAAAGTGAGTCTCTGTCTCAAAAAAAAAAAAAGTAGTTTTAAACATATTTTAAAGAATAATAAATGTTTTAAAGTCAGTGCTGAAAATTTTTAAAAAGTCATTATATTTTATGTTTAGGTCTCTGAAAGAAGATGAATTTGGCTGAGATTTGTGATAATGCAAAGAAAGGAAGAGAATATGCCCTTCTTGGAAATTACGACTCATCAATGGTATATTACCAGGGGGTGATGCAGCAGATTCAGAGACATTGCCAGTCAGTCAGAGATCCAGCTATCAAAGGCAAATGGCAACAGGTAAGATGATATTAAAGTATTAGATGAGTTAGGATGGCAGTACCCTATTATACTTGAGAGATTAGAGTTGGAAAATCTAATTTTGAGTTTGAGATGGAAATAGTTCCTATTTATCTGAATACTGAAATACATTTAAAATATACTCTTGAATAATTTTCTAGTATCTTACCTGGTTAATGTTTTGTTTTTTTGATCATATATTTCGTGAGGGTATGTTTTGAAGATATTTAATTCCAATTGAATCTACTTTAACTTTTTTCTCTTTTCATGATCAGTTACCTAATTGTGTGACTGCAAACTTTTGAAATAAAGTATTTCATTCATTCATTTTTTTTTTTTTTTTTTTTGAGACAGAGTCTTGTTCTGTCGCCCAGGCCGGAGTGCAGTGGCGCAATCTCGGCTCACTGCAACCTCTGCCTCCCAGGTTCAAGCAGTTCTCCTCCTCAGCCTCCTGAGTAGCTAGGACTACAGGCATGTGCCACCATGCCCAGTTAATTTTTGTGTTTTTAGTAGAAACAGGGTTTCACCATGTTGGCCAGGCTGGTCTTGAATTCCTGACCTAGTGATCCACCCACCTCAGCCTCCCAAAGTGCTGGGATTACAAGCGTGAGCTGCCGCACCTGGCCCATTTTTTCTTTTTTTTTTTCTTTTTTTTTTTTTTTGAGACGGAGTCTTACTCTGTTTCCCAGGCTGGAGTGCAGTGGTGCGATCTCGGCTCACTGTAAGCTCCACCTCCCGGGTTCATGCCATTCTCCTGCCTCAGCCTCCCGAGTAGCTGGGACTACATGCACCCGCCACCACACCTGGCTAATTTTTTCTATTTTTTAGTAGAGATGGAGTTTCACTGTGTTAGCCAGGATGGTCTCGATCTCCTGACCTCGTGATCCACCTGCCTCGGCCTCCCAAAGTGCTGGGGTTACAAGCATGAGCCACCACGCCAGGCCTCTTTCTTTCTTTCTTTCTTTTTTTTTTTTTTTAAGAGACAGGGTTTTGCTCTGTCACCCAGGCTAGAGTGCAGTGGTGCCATCACAGCTCACTGCAGCCTCAAACTCCTGGGCTCAAGCGATCTTCCCAAGTAGCTAGGGGGACAGGTTCACACCACCATGTCCAGCAAATTTTTAAATTTTTTGAAAGGACTGAGTCTTGCTATGTTGCCCAGGGTGGTCTCAAACCCCTGGCCTCCAGTGATCCTCCTGCCTTGGCCTCTCAAAGCACTAGTATTACATGTGTGAGCCACTGTGCTGGACCTGAAATAAAGTATTCATACTTGCCCTTTTCCCTTTCATATTTACATGTTGTTTTGACCCATTTTGCAAAACTCTTTTGAAAGACTCCTTAAAAATACAAATGAGTCAGTAATCTAATAAAAAACACTATATTTGCTGTCTTTTGACTATATAATTTGATTAGTTAATAAAAACTTGAATTTTAATTTACCTACTTACCGTTTTTTAAATTTAATGTTTTAATTGATCAATATCTTTTAGCATAGTTGTTGCTTTGCTGTTCTAATTCCAAATTAATTGTAACTTTTAAAAAAGAATATTTTTTTTTTTACAAATAATACTTATAAGCAATATATCTTTAAGGAAATAAAAGCATCTTCAATGATGTTTAAACAAAATTGGCTTTTGTTATATAAGGACTTATTATTTAAGCTCATGTTTTTCACCTGTTATACTAAAACAACGTAATATCCTTTTTAGAAAACGTTAAGTAAAAAAAATACAGAACACTCCAGGAGTTTGTGTGCATCTCGTGCAGGGAACATGCTGGTCTTCTCTGTGTTATTCCAATTTTAGTGTATGTGCTGCCAATGCAGACACTCCCCACTTAGTGTTAAAATTTAAAATCTTCTAAAAATTAAAAGTACAAAGTCAAGTGTTTGTTTGAAGTTTCCATTTTATGTACTAATGCCTTTCAAGTGTTTCTTCTAATTTTTCCATTAGTCAGAAATTGATGTTTTCCTAAGTTTTGAGGGTAAATTTGACTTATTTTCCAACTTAAATGTTACCAAATTATATTGATTGAGAACAATATACTTGCTCCAACTCAGGCTCAAATTTTTAGTTGTTTTCTTCTTCCTATTAGCCACAGGCAGGGTATTTTATTAATCTATTATGGAAATATTTTTTATATATTCTGAATTGTGTGTGTTAAATAGTGACCATTTCTACTCAGACATTTCTACTATGTTTCTTTCCACTGGGTTCTGAAATTACATTTCTTCCACTATAGCATATTCTGTAATTGCATGTATTAGCTGTTGAATTTTACCTAGCTTTTTCTTTGGATCTGTAACTCCTTCATATGTTCCTTTTAATATATTATTCAATATAAAGATGAGGGAAAATTTCTTATACTCTGCTTTACAGTGTGACGTGCTTTCTGGTTAAAAAAAAAGAATTGTTAAAATGAATTTATAATTGTAATTTTCTTTTCTTTTCTTTTCTTTTTTTTGACATGGATTCTTGCTCTGTTACCCAGGCTGGAGTGCAGGAGTGTGATTGTAGCCTCGAACTCCTGGGCTCGAGTGATCCTTCTGCCTCAGCCTCCTGAGTAGCTAGGACTATAGACTCGCACTAGGACTACAGACTCATGCTGTCATGCCTGGACTAATTTTTTTGTTTCCCCAGGCTGGTCTTGAATGTAATTTTTAATCTTTATCTGTTTGCTTTGGAAAATTAGTTTGGGCTCAGAGTTTGAAAACACAAGAATTTCCTCATAGTATGTGTTCAGTTAAATTTTTTAAATACAGGAAAAATCTTGTCTTTGAAATCAAAATAAACTTTACTCAGAACTCAAAGTAATTTAAATAAGGCAAAAATAATTCAGATTTCAGGTGAAGGAGAATTTAAATAACTGGAAGTTTGTAATTCATAGTATAATACTGCTTCTAGCTTTCAGACACTCATGACAGGCGTTTTATATTTAGTGATATTGGGAATAGGAAATGCTGTTAAAAATTTTGGCTTAACAATTTTTGGGAATCTATTTATAAATATATTAAAAGTATTTAGCACAATATTTTAGATTTCTTGGAATGTTTAACTTGTTACCTACTTAGTTGCTTGTTTTAAATTGTATTAATGATCATCACGTTCTTTGGTAGAAATGGAATTCCGTTATGAAAGATATATAACTACTTATTAAAAGGTATAGAATTATGATTTTTTCAAACTAATTTCTACCCTTTTCTCAGTATTACTTGAAATAGTTCTTTGTATTTATGAATGTTTTAATGATTGATTTTTCACACTTTGACATTAAGAAAACGTGCACTCTATAGTAATTTATTATTTACAATTTGTGAAGTATTTAAACAGCTTCTAGCATAAAGCCTTTTTTTTTTTTTGTTTAAGGTTCGGCAGGAATTATTGGAGGAATATGAACAAGTCAAAAGTATTGTCAGCACTTTAGAAAGTTTTAAAATTGACAAGCCTCCAGATTTCCCTGTGTCCTGTCAAGATGAACCATTTAGAGATCCTGCTGTTTGGCCACCCCCTGTTCCTGCAGAACACAGGTAAATAGGACTTTATATTCTCTTTAGGTGCTTCTAGTTAATTGATGTTCACAGTGAAGCATGTTTTGAACAAAGTATGAAAAATTATTTTTGGGGACATGTAAATTCAGTATCTGTTTTTAATATTCACATTTATACGTTTACAGGTTTGTATTTGATAAAGTACAGAAGTAAATGACTTGTTACATATCTTGCTTTTAGCATGCTTTATTATGCTAATAACAATAGATGCCTATTGCTAGTCCTAAAATTTATCAGTTAAGAGAGGTCTTTTGGGTTTCGTAATGGCAGCATCAAAACTTGGATAGTTTTGCTTTTTTGCTTGAGGAGACTCTAACAACTTCAAATGAAGTAGTGGAGAAATTGAATTTTCCTGGTTGGGCCTACAGTCAATTTCCAGAGTTTTAGTGTAGAAGGAACCTTACCGATAATGTTTAAGAGGCTTATTACTTAAAGGTTACGTTCCTCAGTGTGGCATCTCCCACCAGTTTTCTCTAATACCCAGCCTGTGCATCATTTATGTTAAACCTCTCCCTTTTTGCCTTTTTTTGATCATCTTGTCTGTGCAGTCTCTTCTTTCTTCAAGGAATACCCATAATCCGCATCTCTAAACAACTCATATTCATTCAAGTCTCAACTCAACTGACTATCCCCTCTGCAGCCTCTTTTGATTTGCCCAGACATAGCAGTTTGTTCATAGTGGTTATCATGTTGCATTTATTTGTTGCTTCAAAAGATTTGCAAGGAGAAGGACCATGGTTTTATTTACTTAAAAATTAAATAATAAACTTTCATTGCTAATGCAGGGTTTGGCACGTAGTAGGCATTCAACCAACATTGAATGAGTTAACACCATTAGTTTCACAAGGAAACTGAAACCTGAGAGGCCCTAATCATGCTAGATCAGGATGTGAGTTTAGGTCTTTCTGGCTTTCTGTCTGCTTTATTATGGCCAGAGTATTGCACCGTAGAAAATATGTTTTCCTTTGGCCAGTAACTGTAATCATCTGTTGAAATTTTCTAAAAACATTTTAAGAAGTATGAAAAGCGGTTAATTTATTCCTTTGGATTTTTTCCACTGAATTACAGATAATTTTGTGATTTTCATTGTGAAAACAGTAGATGAGGATTCTTTTTTAAGGTCTACAACAATGTATTTTTCCTCTGATGTAACCACCTTCAGGTGTTTTATACTAGGGTAACCCATATCCCTCAAAAGGCGGTGTTTTAAGAGTCATACAGTGTTATCATGGAAGTTCCAAAATAAATACTGAAAGAAAGAATGACATTTTAACCTACTATAACTTGAAATTTTCCTGTATGTATGTATAATGAAATACCTTGTTTTTTACTGAAAGTCATTAATTCTGAAATATACTTCTAGTTTAAACCTAAAAGCTGATAATAACTTCAAATATAGGACTATCTGCTCTGAATTGCTAGAGCACCATGATTCATTTCAAACAGCAGTGTCCGCAGATAATAACTAACATTGATGGCTCAAACTGAATAAAAAGTTGTGGATGACATTTTCCCATTGATGACTACTAATCTCAAAACGTATCACTACAGTGACACTAGTCCAGTTATTTTCTTTTCTTTGTCCTTTCTTAACTGTTCATAACGTAGATCTGACTTATTTTTGTACTTGTTTTTAAATCCCTTTTCTAAATGAAAGTGAAAGGTGAATGGACCAGAATGTATTTCTCTGATTCTCCTTTCTTTGTACTAAATTTTAAAAAAAGTTTTCTTTGTGCATAGCCATTGTATGTGTGGTTTTTTTTTCCTCTTTGGATCAGAAACCGTGAATAAAAGCAAATCTCAGATTGTATATTGTCTGGAAAAAAAAAGATTTTCATTCCCATGTATATCATCAACAACAATAAGAAAACTACTAACAACTCCACAAGGTTCTACTAGAGAAGGAAATATAATACATTGAGTAATAGCATGGGATTAATAGTTTAAAACTGTGTGAGTAAAGTTTCTATGTAAGCAAAAACAGTGGGTCCTTCATCAATTAACAATATAAGGCAAATGTTAATGAACTAAATCTTATGCTGGTTTGTGGCACAGAATGTATGCAAGGGCTGATAAAATAAATATTCAGATTGCAAATTTAGACTTAAAGGTTATGGAAGGTTAGAGTTGTATAATAATATTTTTCTTGTTTTATAAACTTCGTTTCTTCTCCAGGTCACATAAAACAAATATAATAAGATTTTTCACTTAGCGATAGTGAATGGTAGATAACAGTCATTGGATATTCTTGGTTTAATGGAAAGACGTTTGACTTGAGTTGATGAGATTGTGAATTCTGCTTCTGAAACCTACTTGCTTTGTGACCTTGAGCAAGCTATTTAACCTCTCTAAACATTAGTCTCACTATCTGTAAAATGGGGATCTCTACTTCATGGAATTGAATAAAAATAATTAAGACAGCAACTGGCATGTAGTAAGTAATTAAAATTAATGGTCACCTCTGAAATAAAGGACTACAGCATTCTTTCAGAGAAATAGCAAGAATAAGAATTAAAAATGATAGCCTCATTCATAAAACAAGTCATTTTATTTTCTCCCTGCAGATTCTTCATAATTCCTTAGTTTCCTGAAGCATTTCAATAACTCTACAGAGAGGATATGGCTTTTTAAATGTCCAAGTCTTAAGCAGTTGGTGATTATTTTCAGGGAAAGGATGATAGCTAATAATTATTAGTCACTTCCTGTATATGTTATATGCATTATTTTATTTAAAACTCAAGTGATCCCATGAAGTTTAGGTACTGTTATTGTATATGCATATTATCATCGCTAATTTATTATTATGAACTCCATTTACAGTAGAGGAAACTGAAGCTTATAGTTTGTAATTTTTCCAAAGTCATCTGAACAAGAAAGTAGCAGAGCCAGGATTTGAACCCGAGTCTCTTCATCTTCAGGAGTCTTATTTGTATGCACTGTGCTATATTACTTTTGCATATATACTCAGTGGGTATGTTATGGGTATATTTTGATACACGTCTGTATATCCTGGTATTATCTACTTGTTAACATTCTTACTAGTGGTGGAAGAATAAAGAAACTGAAAATGCTTAATGAAATTTTGATGTTTTAAAGGTAACTAAAGAGAACTTTCTAAGCAAGCACCACACTGAAATTACAATTTAAGTCAATAGGAAAATATAATATTTACTTCATCTTTTTTTTTCTTTTTTTTTTTTTTTGCCATCTGTCACCTTGTAATTTACCCTGTTTTATACAAAGCATTTCAGAGATGCTTCTGATGTGATTGGCATTAGCCACTAATTTGGTAGCCCTGTTTATGGTTCTGTTCTTTTCACTTCATTGACTTTTAACACACACTTCTCCATTCCTGTTGCTGACTACCAAGGTAATCTGTGTACTGTGATTTTCCATCAGTGGTTTTGCCACATTGTTTGAAGTTCTACTTCTCTGTCATGCATCTGCTGAGTTTAATCATAATTAAGGTTTAAATCACCAGCAGTTGCTTGGATAAATCAAAATAATATTTTAAAATTTTGATTGATTGCCTTAAATGTGAGGAAACTGAGCTACAAAAGTAGGATCGTGGTGGTAGGTAGTGGAAATTTTAGAATTAAACTCCAAAGAGATGAAGTCTCTAGCTCATTCTTGGTGTCCTAAAATATTTCTTGTATTAACGAAATGATTTTATAATAGTTTACATGTAGGCTTATTAACTACATTTTCTTTAATGAGTTGGTTTCTTCCAGTAATACCTGAAGCCATGAAAGTAGTATTTTCTATATTGCAGCAGTATTCAACATGGTATATATTCAATAAGCTATTCTTTATTTAGCTTAAAAAATAAATATGGTAGGTCCTTTTTTCCCCCAACTTTATTGAGGTATAATTGACAATTTAAAATTGTATATATTTAAGGTATACAGGTTGATTATTTGATATATATATATTTTTTGAAATATTTATCACAATAAGCTAATTAGCATATCAATTACCTCACATTTCTTTTGTTTTTCATTTTGTGGTGAGAACACTTAAGATCTACCCTCTTAGCAGATTCAGGTATACAGTATTGTTAACTATAGTCACCTTGCTGTACATTAGATATCTAGAACTTATCTTGCCTGACTGAAACTTTGTACGCTTTGACCAATATCACCCCATTTTCTTCTCCCCTAGCCCCTGGTAATAACCACTCTACTCTCTTTCTATGAGTTTGACTCTTTTTATATTCCACATATAAGTGAGTAATATGGTTTTGATGTTTGTCCCATTAATCCTATGTTGAAATGTGACCTCCATTGTTGGAGATGGGGCCTGGTGGGAGATACAGGATCATGGAGACAGATTCCTCATGAATGGCTTAGTACCATTTCCTTGGTAATGAATGAGTTCTTGCTCAGTTCACATGAGATCTGATTGTTTACAAGAGTGCAGCACTGCCCCCCGCAACCTCTCTTGCTCACTCTTTTGCCATGTGATATGCTGGCTTCCCCCTTTGCCTTCTGCCATGGTTGTAAGCTTCTTGAGGTCTCACCATAAGCCAAGCGGATGTTGGTGTTGTGCTTGTACAGCCTGCAGAACTATGAGTCAAGTAAACCTCTATTTATAAATTACCCATCCTCAGGTATTTCTGTATAGCAATGCAAAACAAAAACAAAAACAAAAAAAAACAAAAACAAACAGACTAACACAGTCAGATCATGTAGGATGTGTCTTTCTGCATCTGGCCTGTTTCACCTGCCACAAGGAAATGGTAGGATTTCCTTCTCTTTTAGAAGGTTGAATAATATTCCTTTGTGTGTGTGTGTGTGTGTGTGTGTGTGTGTGTGTGTGTGTGTACACACACCCTGCCCCCAACATATATGCACACATTTTCTTTATCCATTCATCTGTCAATGTATGTTTAGTTTGTTTCCATATTTGGCTATTACCAGTAATGCTGAAATGAACATGAGAGTGCAGAGATCTGACACACTGATTTCATTTTCTTTGGCTGTATGCTCAGAAGTGGGATTGCTGGATCATAAGGTAGTTCTATTTAATTTTTTGAGGACTCTCCATACTGTTCTTTATAATGGATATGTAGTACCAATTTATTCCAAGTGGTAGGTCTTTCAAAGTTACATCTTTTGGGAGAGGTAGCAGTAAGAATAGGACACACAAGCCTGAAATTATTTTATTTCTTCTGTATAGGTGTGCTAAAACTCTAATAGGCCTTCTCAAGAACCAAGGGCAATGGTATACTGTGTTTCTGTATACATATAGATAGGAAGATTGATTTTTTTTTTTAAGATCAAATTAGTGCTATTCTGTAGAATTTCAGAAAAGAAATTTTTATTGACTTGGTATTAAAGTTGTTGTCTTATGTTTCTTTGGGTACTCAGAGAGATTAACTGGCAGTATTTTACATCCCAATTTGCAGTGAAAAGCTCAATTAAGGTCAAAGTCAAGTACTGATAGAGAATAAACTATCATTCATGCATACAGGTATTTCACCCAGGCTCTGGCTCAGTTATTTTCCTGGGATTAGAAGGTTGGGAAGCAAGTTTTTCTATCAGTTCCACTACTAATTTAGTGATCCTGCAAGTTCCTTTCTGTATACCTCATTTTCCTTTCTGTAAAATGTATATTGAAGTGAGATTGCTTTGTAGGATGCTGGCCTCTGGATGCCTAGTACTGTGCCTGGTGCTGTCCCACATACGGTGGGATGCAGAAATAGACATGTTCCCTGCTCTCTTAGGCTTACGATTTTGTAGATGGGTGTGAGAGCCATTACTGAGTTAGAATGGACTGGATTTGTTGATTAATGAGATACACAGAATGAGGGAAAAATTGGAGCAGATAATATCTAGATCAAGCTGTTGAATAGGAGTTAGAAATGAGAACCAGACTTTGAGAGAGATTAGGATTCGTGTAGTTATTTCAGAATCATCAGGAACTAATGACAAATTTTAAGTTCATTCTTTATATGATGGAATAGGTTATTTGCCTAATACTATTGGCAGATTGAGATTATACTCATTTTCTTAAAATTCTGGAGTCATATTATCTTCTAAAATTCTGTTTCTGAAGTATGGGATGGACCCTATTTTTAGACTGAGTAGAATGTAAGTAGCAGGGCTGATTAAGCACACTAATAACTGACATTTAGTGAGTTCTTAACTGTGAACCAGGTATTGTGCTTTTACGTGGTTTCTTTTTAAATCTTCATAGCCATCCTTAAAATAGGTACTATTGTTACCATCCCTATTTTTTAGAAGAAGACACTGAGGCTTAAAGATTCTAAGTAACTTTATCAAATGAGTGTAGGTCAGATAGGATAAGGATTGAGAATTGGCATGGATTTAGCAGCAGGAGATCACTGGTGGCCTTGATGCACAGTTTTGGTGAAATGGTAGAGAATGATGGAATGGGTTCAGAGAATGCAGAGAGAGGAGCAGAAGATGATAAGTATGCACAGTTCCCTCAATGAGTCTGGCTGAAAAAGGGAGCCAGGAAAGTGAATGCTAGCTGGGGAAGACAAGTAGTTGAGGTTTGTTGTTTTAGAGAGAAAGGAATAACAGGATGTTTGTGTGCTGATGGGAATGCTGCAGTAGAAAGAGGAAAGTTGATGATGCATGGGCTAGGTGGACAACTACTGGAGCAATGCCCTTGAGGTGACAAGAGGAGATGGGATCTAATGCACATGTAGAGGGAGTGCATGGGCAGCTGGCTCAGAGTCGCAGTAGGGAGGCAGGGGTATGTAAGGGTGTGGTTGTAGAGAGGTGGGCAGATATAGAGGTGAGCGCTTATGCAATCATTTCAGCAAGGAGAAAAATGTAAGCAAGACTATCTGAGATTGAGAACAGAGGGTGTTTTTCAGGGTCTAAATTCTGATCTAATGTGTTCCAAGGGTGGGAGGACGTTCCATTTGGTTATTTTATTTTATTGTTCCTTTTATGTAAGTTTTCTCTGGCGAGCATTTATATTATTTTATAGAACTCAGTGGTCACTCTTAAGTTTCCATTCTCCAGTTCTAGGTATGTAATACAATAAGTGCCTAAAAACTTGGCATTTCTG
This sequence comes from Gorilla gorilla gorilla, assembly GCF_029281585.2. Taxonomy (NCBI): domain Eukaryota; kingdom Metazoa; phylum Chordata; class Mammalia; order Primates; family Hominidae; genus Gorilla; species Gorilla gorilla. The sequence continues at coordinate 44,603,984 of NC_073238.2, read as the reverse complement.
TCTTTTTTTTTTAATGTTACAGAAAAAGCAACTGAAAGACAAATTATAATTCATTAAAGATTAAGTAGTGGGAACAAGATAGTGGTAAGTCAGAATGAAGCCATAACACGTTACTTTTACATTTTTGTTGAAAAGATCTTTGCCTTGCTGCATGTTAGTGATTGTCATCTCCCCTCTTCCTTGCAAACTGCTGTTTAAGGTGTAGTATACATTTGTTGCCCTTCACTGCCCCTTTTTTCTTTTTCTTTTTCTTTCTTTTTTTTTTTTTTTTTTTGAGACCAAGTCTTGCTTTGTCGCCCAGGCTGAAGTGCAGTGGCGCAATCTCAGCTCACTGCAACCTCCGCCTCCTGGGTTCAAGCAATTCTCCTGCCTCAGCCTCCTGAGTAGCTGGGATTACAGGCGTGAGCCACCACACCTGGCTAATTTTTGTATTTTTAGTAGAGACGGGGTTTCACCATGTCAGTCAAGCTGATCTCGAACTCCTGACCTCATGATCTGCCCGCCTCGGCCTCCCAAAGTGCTGGGATTATAGGCATGAGCCACCGCTCCCGGCCCCTTTTTTCTTAATTACAGGAAATCCTGCTGTTCTTCAGTCACTGCAGTATTAGGACTGAATTCTTGAAAATACCAAATAACTTCCTCACTTAATAATGAAAATGCCTCTTCTCTGGACTTACATTGTTTAACCTTCATAATACTTGATAATGTTGACCATCTTCTTTGGAACTCTCTTTTTCCCTCCTAAGGCTTCTGTGACATTACACAACTCTGTTTTTTTTTTTTTTTTTCCTCTTTTCTTTTATTCTGACTGCAGCTTCTTTTATCTCTTCCACTTGTTGCTCCCTAGTCCTTAGCTTTGTGAGCCCTATGGAGCCAAAGAGCAGTAGAAAGAAGGTCCTTACCCTCCAGGAGCTCATGTTTTCTTTGCACAGAACTTGACAATCCACCAGGCTACAAGGGTTCTGATATAGTTTGGATCTATGTCCCTGCCCACATCTCATGTTGAATTGTAATCTCTAATGTTGGTGGAGGGGCCTGGTGGAAGGTGATTAGATCATGGGGGGTGGATTTCCCCCTTTGGTGCTGTTCTCATGATAGAGTTCTCAAGAGATCTGGTTGTTAAAAAGTGTGTAGCACCTCCCTGACCTTCTGCCCGCGCCCCTCCCCCCCCACCTCTTGCTGCTCTGGCCATGTGATGTGTCTTCTCCCCCTTCACCTTCTGCCATGATTGTAAGTTTCCTGAGGCCTCTCCAGAAGCTGAGCAGATGCCAGTTTCCTGTACAGCCTGCTGAACTGTGAACCAATTACACTTCTTTTCTTTGTAAATTACCCAGTCTCAGGTATTTCTTTATAGCAGTGCAAGAACAGGTTCTTGTCCTAGCCCTACCACATGGCTTCTCTGAGGACAAATCATTCAACCTGTCCCTCATTTTCCTCCTCTGTAAGTTGGGGATCAGTATGAAAATTACTTCGTAGGGTTATTATGAGAATTAAATGATTTAACCCATGTAAAGTGTGAAGAACATCTGGACACATAGGAAGAGCTCAAGATGTGTTTGTCATTTTCATTGCCTATCCCTTACTTCCACCCCACTTGATGTTCACATGGCAAATGCCCTCACCTCATTTGTTCAAATGTCACTCACATAGAGAGCCCTACCCTGACCACCTTATTTAAAATATTTACCCCTTCACTGTCACCACTCTTGTTCCCTTAGTCAGCTTTATTTTTCTTTATAGTACTCATTGTCACCTGATATTATTATATTATATATTATACTATATAGTGTGTGTGTTACCGTTCCTGCTAGATTGTAAGCTTTGTAAGGTCAGGGCCTTTTATTTGTTTGCTGCTTTACCCCCAGCACCAAGAATATTGCCTGCCACAGTGTAAGTATTCAATAAGTATTTGTTGAAAGAATGAGTAAGTAAAATGCTTATTTAGGTTTATTCATGTGTTTGCCAATGGTTTTGTTTACCATTTCTTGCATTTCACTATTTCTAGATTCAGTTTCATCTTTGCTGAAGAATAGTAGTTTTTACAGCCAAGGTCTCTATTAGTGGTAAACTAACAGTTCTTTTCTCAAAATATCTGTATTTTCCTGTCACTCTTACATGATATTTTAGTATAAAATACTAGTTTGGTAGTTAGTCTCTATGCTTTGAAGATGACATTAGTAATAGTATTTTGTCTTCTGGCTTGTGTTATCAGTCTGTTTGTTGTTTGTTTATAGGTAACTTTTTTTCTCATTGGTTTTAAGGTTTTTTCTGTCTTTGTGTTAAACAGTGTCACTGTGAATTATTTAAATGTAGATTTATTTTTATTTATACTACTTAAGACTTGTGCATCTTTTGCTCGAAAATTTTTAAATGCTTCTAATCATATTAAACATATTTATTTTGTAGTCTATAGCTGGCAGTTCTCTTATCAAAGTTATTGAGAGTCATCTTGCTTTTTGTTATTTCTGGTGAGCCTTGTTTGTGGTAAAGTTGAGAATGTTTCTTCAGTAAGGGTTTAACAAGTCATTTCAATATGTGGCTTGTTTGGAAGAAGGTGTCACTCCTGAGACATCTGTGTTTGCTTCAGCCAGGTGCCTTAGGGATGTTACCTGCGTAGGCCCACTTTTAGGCCCACTTTCTCTGCTTAAGGTAGTGTAAAATTGAGTCATAAATCACATGAGGATGGGCCCTTTGCTACTATATCTAGGGGGCACTTTCGCTTCACTCCACAAATGTAGAACATAGACCCAAGTAGAAAAATGTACTTTTATTTCTTCTGTCTTTAAAATTCTACCCTTTTACCAAGGTGGTTGTCCTTTGAGGGTCCTGGCTTTATGTGGTAGTCTCAATTCAACTTCTTTGACTTGTGTGGGGCTACGACCCTGTCTCAGATCTCACTTGTGTCAATAAATCTCAAGCCCTCAGATGTCTGAGGCCCAAAACACTGAAGGACTGCCATGTCTTCAGCTCATGTGCTTCTATTTCTCTCTCTCTCTCTTTCTTGGCTGTTAGGTATTTCACTTACCTTATGGTAAGATCAGCTATGTATGTAAAAGGGTATTGGTTACATTTTACTTAGAATTCCTGCATGTTTTATTGTGGGAAGATTTTCAGCTTATTTATTTTTGTTGTCACTGCATATTATTTTTGTAGTTTCTATTATCAGTTCTTGAGGGGCTTATCTTACAATTTGTTTTCTTTGTGTGACTTGTTTATATTTGAGTTGAGGACTCTTCTTCAGCAAGGCTTTAGTTGTAGGGTTTATGTGAACAGAAAGAGATGTCTAGTATAATTGTAAAATATGTATGTACATTCAGCTAAATTATAGGCTTGGTGAATGCTGGCAGTATGTCACATGCTTTTAGTATCCACTTGGTTTTATAAATCAGTAGAATAATCTCAGAAGTTGACGATAAACTGGACAAAGACCTGTGAGAATTTATCTAAAGTTCAACTGACACTATTTTATTATCTGTAGAGTAGAAGTTGTATAGTCCTGATAATATGAAAAAATATCATCGTTCGTCAAGTTTTAAAGTCTTTAGAGTTAGGCAAAAAATAAATTAAGTATCTTAGGTTTTTCAAGTTCAGAGATTTTTAGAATTTAATGGTAAAGGCAATGACCTATCTGTGGAGCCAAAGAAAAGCAAGATACAGGCAGTGATTAACTTGCCTGGGAATGATGGAATTCCATCATTAGTGAAAGGTTTAGTAGTTTTCACACCCCTTGCCCCACTCTTGAAATGACTGAATGAATGGCTTAGCAACTCTAAATAAGATTTAGTATGGCTCATCAGAAACACTGACAAGAATCCACTCAATATCCCAGCTTAAATAACTGTTGTGGGTAACATCAAAATGCTAGGAATCCAACCCCCAACATATTAAATGGGATTGTATAATTTTTGGTGTGAGAAGTAAGTCTGTAGCTCCAGATCTTAAACCATCTGAAATTTCTGGTTTACTATTACCTTGGTTAAGTTGGATGATAAGTGTTTTCTGTAGTAGTTAAGCAGATCTTTTAACTCCAGGGAGATTTAAAATTAAGGCTAGGCATGTCTAAGAGGATAAAAACTGGTAATATTTTTCTGTTAAAGGATATGTGTATATTTGCATATTTATTTTTTATGTATTTGGAATATTTAAGAAAATGGGCTAATGAGGGTGACATGCATGCAATTCCACTTTAAATGTATTATGGAATGATTTAGACTTGTGATTTTTTTCCTGCATGAAAATGCATGTTAAGTACTTTATTGGAACTCTTAGGAGAAATTTAATATTATCTTATTTGTAAACTTAATTTATTATGTTTATAAAAGTAATTGTATGTAAATTATGCTTTACTAAGTAAGGCAAGAACTAAGAAGAAAATATATTAAATTTATAAATGTTGGTTACAAAATTGTGGTAGCATTTTATTAACCAGGTTTGTAAATGGGACCAAGCATTATTTTAACATCTCTTAAAAGCGGGCCAGGTGCAGTGGCTCACCCCTGTAATCCCAGCACTTTGGGAGGCCGAGGTGGGCGGATCACTTGAGGACAGGAGTTCAAGACCAGCTTGGCCCACATGGTGAAACCCTGTCTCCACAAAAATACAGAAATTAGCTGGGCATGGTGGCACATTCCTGTAATCCCAGCTGAGGCAGAAGAATCTCTTGAGCCTGGGAGGTAGAGGTTGCAGTGAGCTGAGAGTGTGCCACTGCACTCCAGCCTGGGTGGCAGAGTGAGTGAGACTTTTTTTTTTTTTTTTTTTTTTTGAGATGGAGTTTCATTCATCTTGCCCAGGCTGGAGTGCAGTGGCACGATCTCGGCTCATGGCAACCTCCGCCTCCTGGGTTCAAGCGATTCTCCTGCCCCAGCCTCTCAAGTAGCTGGGATTATAGGCGCCCGCCACCATGCCTGGCTAATTTTTTGTATTTTTAGTAGAGACGGAGTTTCGCCATGTTGGGCAGGTTGGTCTCGAACTCTTGACCTCAGGTGATCTGCCCGCCTGAGCCTCCCAAAGTGCTGGGATTACAGGTGTGAGCCACCACGCCTGGCCAAGAGACTGATTTAAAAAAAAAAAAAAAAATCTCTTAAAAGGAACTTCTAAAATCTGCTAGGCTCAAATGTAGAAAAAAAAACTAGCTGAATCTGAAAGCTTTAAGGAAAAACTTATTTTTTGCATAAATTTAATAAGTTGAATATTTTAAACATCAAAGTAAGCCTCTGAAGAGTATTCTCTGCACAAAAAGCACCCTTAAGGATACAAAACAACTCATATCAACTTGTATCATAACGTTGTCTGTGGTGCTCAATATATTTCTGAACGTGATTGATTTGCTTAGATAATGAGGGAATGCTTTTTTTTTCTTTTTTTTTAATTTTTTAATTTTTATTTTTTAAATTTATTATTATTATACTTTAAGTTTTAGGGTACATGTGCACAATGTGCAGGTTAGTTACATATGTATACATGTGCCATGCTGGTGCGCTGCACCCACTAACTCGTCATCTAGCATTAGGTATATCTCCCAATGCTATCCCTCCCCCGTCCCCCCACCCCACAACAGTCCCCAGAGTGTGATGTTCCCCTTCCTGTGTCCATGTGTTCTCATTGTTCAATTCCCACCTATGAGTGAGAATATGCAGTGTTTGGTTTTTTGTTCTTGCGATAGTTTACTGAGAATGATGATTTCCAATTTCATCCATGTCCCTACAAGGGACATGAACTCATCATTTTTTATGGCTGCATAGTATTCCATGGTGTATATGTGCCACATTTTCTTAATCCAGTCTATCATTGTGTGACATTTGGGTTGGTTCCAAGTCTTTGCTATTGTGAATAATGCTGCAATAAACATACGTGTGCGCGTGTCTTTATAGCAGCATGATTTATAGTCCTTTGGGTATATACCCACTAATGGGATGGCTGGGTCAAATGGCATTTCTAGTTCTAGATCCCTGAGGAATCGCCACACTGACTTCCACAATGGTTGAACTAGTTTACAGTCCCACCAACAGTGTAAAAGTGTTCCTATTTCTGCACATCCTCTCCAGCACCTGTTGTTTCCTGACTTTGTAATGATTGCCATTCTAACTGGTGTGAGATGGTATCTCATTGTGGTTTTGATTTGCATTTCTCTGATGGCCAGTGATGGTGAGCATTTTTTCATGTGTTTTTTGGCTGCATAAATGTCTTCTTTTGAGAAGTGTCTGTTCATGTCCTTCGCCCACTTTTTGTTGGGGTTGTTTGTTTTTTTCTTGTAAATTTGTTTGAGTTCATTGTAGATTCTGGATATTAGCCCTTTGTCAGATAAGTAGGTTGTGAAAATTTTCTCCCATTTTGTAGGTTGCCCCTTTCCTCTGATGGTAGTTTCTTTTGCTGTGCAGAAGCTCTTTAGTTTAATTAGATCCCATTTGTCAATTTTGGCTTTTGTTGCCATTGCTTTTGGTGTTTCAGACGTGAAGTCCTTGCCCATGCCTATGTCCTGAATGGTAATGCCTAGGTTTTCTTCTAGGGTTTTTAATGGTTTTAGGTCTAACATTTAAGTCTTTAATCCATCTTGAATTGATTTTTGTATAAGGTGTAAGGAAGGGATCCAGTTTCAGCTTTCTACATATGGCTAGCCAGTCTTCCCAGCACCATTTATTAAATAGGGAATCCTTTCCCCATTGCATGTTTCTCTGAGGTTTGTCAAAGATCAGATAGTTGTAGATATGCGGCGTTATTTCTGAGGCCTCTGTTCTGTTCCATTGATCTATATCTCTGTTTTGGTACCAGCACCATGCTGTTTTGGTTACTGTGGCCTTGTAGTATAGTTTGAAGTCAGGTAGTGTGATGCCTCCAGCTTTGTTCTTTTGGCTTAGGATTGACTTGGCGATGCGGGCTCTTTTTTGGTTCCATATGAACTTTAAAGTAGTTTTTTCCAATTCTGTGAAGAGAGTCATTGGTAGCTTGATGGGGATGGCATTGAATCTGTAAATTACCTTGGGCAGTATGGCCATTTTCATGATATTGATTCTTCCTATCCATGAGCATGGAATGTTCTTCCATTTCTTTGTATCCTCTTTTATTTCCTTGAGCAGTGGTTTGTAGTTCTCCTTGAAGAGGTCCTTCACATCCCTTGTAAGTTGGATTCCTAGGTATTTTATTCTCTTTGAAGCAATTGTGAATGGGAGTTCACTCATGATTTGGCTCTCTGTTTGTCTGTTGTTGGTGTATAAGAATGCTTGTGATTTTTGTACATTGATTTTGTATCCTGAGACTTTGCTGAAGTTGCTTATCAGCTTGAGATTTTGGGCTGAGACGATGGAGTTTTCTAGATATACAATCATGTCGTCTGCAAACAGGGACAATTTGACTTCCTCTCTTCCTAATTGAATACCCTTTATTTCCTTCTCCTGCCTAATTGCCCTGGCCAGAACTTCCAACACTATGTTGAATAGGAGTGGTGAGAGAGGGCATCCCTGTCTTGTGCCCGTTTTCAAAGGGAATGCTTCCAGTTTTTGCCCATTCAGTATGATATTGGCTGTGGGTTTGTCATGAATAGCTCTTATTATTTTGAGATATGTCCCATCAATACCTAATTTATTGAGAGTTTTTAGCATGAAGGGTTGTTGAATTTTGTCAAAGGCCTTTTCTGCATCTATTGAGATACTCATGTGGTTTTTGTCTATGGTTCTGTTTATATGCTGGATTACATTTATTGATTTGCGTATATTGAACCAGCCTTGCATCCCAGGGTTGAAGCCCACTTGATCATGGTGGATAAGCTTTTCGATGTGCTGCTGGATTCAGTTTGCCAGTATTTTATTGAGGATTTTTGCATCAATGTTCATCAAGGATATTGGTCTAAAATTCTCTTTTTTGGGTGTGTCTCTGCCCGGCTTTGGTATCAGGATGATGCTGGCCTCATAAAATGAGTTAGGGAGGATTCCCTCTTTTTCTATTGATTGGAATAGTTTCAGAAGGAATGGTACCAGTTCCTCCTTGTACCTCTGGTAGAATTCGGCTGTGAATCCCATCTCGTCCTGGACTCTTTTTGGTTGGTAAGCTATTGATTATTGCCACAATTTCAGCTCCTGTTATTGGTCTATTCAGAGTTTCAAGTTTTTCCTGGTTTAGTCTTGGGAGGGTGTATGTGTCAAGAAATTTATCCATTTCTTCTAGATTTTCTAGTTTATTTGCGTAGAGGTGTTTATAGTATTCTCTGATGGTAGTTTGTATTTCTGTGGGATCGGTGGTGATATCCCCTTTATCATTTTTTATTGCATCTATTTGATTCTTCTCTGTTTTCTTCTTTATTAGTCTTGCTAGCGGTCTATCAATTTTTTTGATCCTTTCAAAAAACCAGCTCCTGGATTCATTAATTTTTTGAAGGGTTTTTTGTGTCTCTATTTCCTTCAATTCTGCTCTGATTTTAGTTATTTCTTGCCTTCTGCTAGCTTTTGAATGTGTTTGCTCTTGCTTTTCTAGTTCTTTTAATTGTGATGTCAGGGTGTCAATTTTGGATCTTTCTTGCTTTCTCTTGTGGGCATTTAGTGCTATAAATTTCCCTCTACACACTGCTTTGAATGCATCCCAGAGATTCTGGTATGTTGTGTCTTTGTTCTCATTGGTTTCAAAGAACATCTTTATTTCTGCCTTCATTTCATTATGTACCCAGTAGTCATTCAGGAGCAGGTTGTTCAGTTTCCGTGCAGTTGAGCAGTTTTGAGTGAGATTCTTAATCCTGAGTTCTAGTTTGATTGCACTGTGGTCTGAGAGATAGTTTGTTATAATTTCTGTTCTTTTACATTTGCTGAGGAGAGCTTTACTTCCAAGTATGTGGTCAATTTTGGAATAGGTGTGGTGTGGTGCTGAAAAAAATGTATATTCTGTTGATTTGGGGTGGAGAGTTCTGTAGATGTCTATTAGGTCCGCTTGGTGCAGAGCTGAGTTCAATACCTGGGTATCCTTGTTGACTTTCTGTCTCATTGATCTGTCTAATGTTGACAGTGGGGTGTTAAAGTCTCCCATTATTAATGTGTGGGAGTCTAAGTCTCTTTGTAGGTCACTCAGGACTTGCTTTATGAATCTGGGTGCTTCTGTATTGGGTGCATATATATTTAGGATAGTTAGCTCTTCTTGTTGAATTGATCCCTTTACCATTATGCAATGGCCTTCTTTGTCTCTTTTGATCTTTGTTGGTTTAAAGTCTGTTTTATCAGAGACTAGGATTGCAACACCTGCCTATTTTTGTTTTCCATTTGCTTGGTAGATCTTCCCTCCGTCCTTTTATTTTGAGCCTATGTGTGTCTCTGCACATGAGATGGGTTTCCTGAATACAGCACACTGATGGGTCTTGAGTCTATCCAATTTGCCAGTCTGTGTCTTTTAATTGGAGCATTTAGTCCATTTACATCGAAAGTTAATATTGTTATGTGTGAATTTGATCCTGTCATTATGATGTTAGCTGGTTATTTTGCTCGTTAGTTCATGCAGTTTCTTCCTAGTCTCAATGGTCTTTACATTTTGGCATGATTTTGCAGCGGCTGGTATCGGTTGTTCCTTTCCATGTTTAGTGCTTCCTTAAGGAGCTCTTTTAGGGCAGGCCTGGTGGTGACAAAATCTCTCAGCATTTGCTTGTCTGTAAAGTATTTTATTTCTCCTTCACTTATGAAGCTTAGTTTGGCTGGATATGAAATTCTGGGTTGAAAATTCTTTTCTTTAAGAATGTTGAATATTGGCCCCCACTCTCTTCTGGCTTGTAGAGTTTCTGCCGAGAGATCCGCTGTTAGTCTGATGGGCTTCCCTTTGTGGGTAACCCGACCTTTCTCTCTGGCTGCCCTTAACATTTTTTCCTTCATTTCAACTTTGGTGAATCTGACAATTATGTGTCTTGGAGTTGCTCTTCTCGAGGAGTATCTTTGTGGCGTTCTCTGTATTTCCTGAATCTGAATGTTGGCCTGCCTTCCTAGATTGGGGAAGTTCTCCTGGATGATATCCTGCAGAGTGTTTTCCAACTTGGTTCCATTCTCCTGTCACTTTCAGGTACACAAATCAGATGTAGATTTGGTCTTTTCACATAGTCCCGTATTTCTTGGAGGCTTTGCTCGTTTCTTTTTATTCTTTTTTCTCTAAACTTCCCTTCTCGCTTCATTTCATTCACTTCATCTTCCACCGCTGATACCCTTTCTTCCAGTTGATTGCATCGGCTCCTGAGGCTTCTGCATTCTTCACGTAGTTCTCGAGCCTTGGTTTTCAGCTCCATCAGCTCCTTTAAGCACTTCTGTGTATTGGTTATTCTAGTTATACATTCTTCTAAACTTTTTTCAAAGTTTTCAACTTCTTTGCCTTTGGTTTGAATTTCCTCCCGTAGCTCAGAGTAATTTGATCGTCTGAAGCCTTCTTCTCTCAGCTCGTCAAAGTCATTCTCCGTCCAGCTTTGTTGCGTTGCTGGTGAGGAACTGCGTTCCTTTGGAGAAGGAGAGGCACTCTGCTTTTTAGAGTTTCCAGTTTTTCTGCTCTGTTTTTTCCCCATCTTTGTGGTTTTATCTACTTTTGGTCTTTGATGATGGTGATGTACAGATGGGTTTTTGGTGTGGATGTCCTTTCTGTTTGTTAGTTTTCCTTCTAACAGACAGGACCCTCAGCTGCAGGTCTGTTGGAGTACCCTGCCGTGTGAGGTGTCAGTCTGCCCCTGCTGGGGGGTACCTCCCAGTTAGGCTGCTGGGGTGTCGGGGTCAGGGACCCACTTGAGGAGGCAGTCTGCCCGTTCTCAGATCTCCAGCTGCGTGCTGGGAGAACCACTGCTCTCTTCAAAGCTGTCAGACAGGGACATTTAAGTCTGCAGAGGTTACTGCTGTCTTTTTGTTTGTCTGTGCCCTGCCCCCAGAGGTGGAGCCTACAGAGGCAGGCAGGCCTCCTTGAGTTGTGGTGGGCTCCACCCAGTTCGAGCTTCCCGGCTGCTTTGTTTACCTAATCAAGCCTGGGCAATGGCGGGCGCCCCTCCCCCAGCCTCGCTGCTGCCTTGCAGTTTGATCTCAGACTGCTGTGCTAGCAATCAGCAAGACTCCATGGGCATAGGACCCTCCGAGCCAGGTGCGGGATATAATCTCCTGGCGCAGCGTTTTTTAAGACCGTCGGAAAAGCGCAGTATTCAGGTGGGAGTGACCCGATTTTCCAGGCGCCGTCTGTCACCCCTTTCTTTGACTAGGAGAGGGAACTCCCTGACCCCTCGCTCTTCCCAAGTGAGGCAATGCCTTGCCCTGCTTTGGCTCGCGCACAGTGCACACACCCACTGACCTGCGCCCACTGTCTGGCACTCCCTAGTGAGATGAACCCAGTACCTCAGATGGAAATGCAGAAATCACCGGTCTTCTGTGTCGCTCACGCTGGGAGCTGTAGACTGGAGCTGTTCCTATTGGGCCATCTTGGCTCCTCCCCCCGCTTTTTTTTTTTTCTTTTAGATGGAGCCTTGCTGTGTGGCCCAGGCTGGAATGCAGTGGCATGATCTCAACTCACTGCAACCTTTGCCTCTCAGATTCAAGTGATTCTCCTGCCTCAGCCTCCCGAGTAGCTGGGATTACAGGTGCCCACCACCATGTACAGCTGATTTTTGTATTTTTAGTAGAGACAGGGTTTCGCCATGTTGGCATGGCTGGTCTGGAACTCCTGACCTGTAGTGATCTGCCTGTCTCGGCCTCCCAGAGTGCTGGGATTACAGGTGTGAGCCACTGTGTCCGACCCTTAATACAGCCTTTTACGTTGTATAGCATAGTGCCTTTCATTCATTAAGATTTAGCTATTTGTTGAAAGAATTAATAATATTTTATAGATTCCTACTTACGATACTTGTTTATAATCTGATAGCAAATAATTAAAAAATTCTAAAGTCCTTTTTAGAACCAGAATGATTCTGGTTAATGATTAAATTCTGGAAAGTCACTTGGTTTGTGAAGACACCACTGAAATTTAGTAGAAAAAGGTGGGTCCTATCAGTAAATGCTTCTGGGGTAATTGATTATCCATTTGGGTGAAAAAAATCGAGATACTCTTCTTCCCCACCTCACGTCATACAAAAATTAATATAAAATAACCAATACCTACAATATTAAAAGTAATAAAGTAAAACTTCTAGAAGAAAACATGGGAGGGATATCATCATGATCTCGCAGTAGGCAAAGATTTATTAAACTGGCCACTAAAGCATTAAATATAAAATATTGATAAATTGGACTTACAGAATCATGACCTCTTTATCAAGAAAGATACCATTAAGAGAGATAAAATACCTTTATAACAGACTTGCACCTGTACATGTACCCCTGAATCTAAAATAAAAGTTGAAAATAAAATGCAAAAATAAAGAAAAGAGCAAATCACACACTGGGAGAAGATATTTGCAAAGCGTATATGTGACATAGGACTCGTATCTAGACTATATAAAGCAGTACCAATAAGAACATTTACAAATAATATTGATATTCAATATAGCTTTGAAAGAGGAAGTATTGGATTTCAAAGGAGATGAGGCTTATTTGCATGTGATAGAATAAGGCATATTTCTTATTCCTATAGGGAAATCTCAAATAGGAGAATTGAACACAGCACAGATATTTTTGTCTTTCACCTGCAGATCTAACCAGTTATTCTCTAAATTTGAAGTGCCGTAAGCTAGTACCGTGTCAGTCTGTTTGACCATTAGAGCAGAGGTCGAGGATGCTATGTAATCCTACTAAAGTCTATTTTTAAAGAGAGACTAGTAAAAGAAGCCTTGAGACCTTTATTGTTTACACAGCCTGGAAGCTGTCACTGAGTCCTTAAATTGAAGCATGACATTGTGCAGTGATGCGCTAGTGGACAAAGAAGTACAGAACAGAATCAAGGATGTCCTTTGGGAAGTCCACAGAGTCTGTTACAAATGTAATATCCAATTGCAGTGAGATGGAACTGAAGACTTACAAAGCAAAGGCACACTTCCTATGAGACAGGGGCCTTGCCACAAATGACACCTCTGGCTTCTTGAGCAGTTTCACTCAGACTATTTAGGAGCCCATCAGAATATTCAGTGGCAGGACAAGGTCAGTAATGGCAAACACTCAGAATGCAGCCTGTGTAAGAGCTTTGAACCAATTCTTCCACAATACAGCTTTACTGAGCGGGATATGTGTGGAGAATGGACTACAGCAGGACTCCTAGGCGGCCATTGAATGGCAAGCTGAGGTGGGGAAAGCGCAAGCTGAGGAGGCAGAAGGAATGTTGTCTGAGACCTGCTGCAGTGCACCCTGAGCAGTGAGGTCGCAGCAAGCCCAGCCGTGGGCGAGCAGCCTGGCATCCAGCTGGGAGGGATGGGATTGCTGTTGGTGAGCAGAGGCTCTGGCTAGCTGTTGAGTCTAAAAAGCAGGACCACAAAGAAAACAGACTATTTAAATAGCAGGTGAAGCCGCTTACAAAAGAGCAAACTTGATGCAAATTCTGTGTGGAAAAGATTGTTGGTCTCATTTTATTGTCTTTGGCCATACCCATAAATCTGACTCAGGAAAGACATTTATATGTACACAAGTGTATACAAATAAAAGTAAAGTTTTAGTCTACTACTTTCTACCCCTTCATCCAAAAAAAAAAAAAAAATTAGGTCAAAAAACAGTGGTCACATTGAAATACTAGAAATAGAGCAATTTAACAATTACAATTTTTTATTCTTTACCAGACTCGTCACATTTTTATTTTATAGGTAGAATGCTTAAAAGACTACTAATGTCCTAAAGATGATAATGTAATAATACTTTAAATCTTAAAATGCCTCATAGCCATTACTATGCACTATTTTGTAGTTGCTTTCCTGTGGATTTCTTTCACAAGATTGCTTGTCTTTGTCTCCTCCTAGGGTCAGTGTGGTAGAGGCCATATACCACCTAATGGGTGCCTCAGTAAATACTTGTTTAACTGGACTGAACTCCAAGGATTAAGATGTCAGTGTATGTTTACCTCATAGATAGACATACGGTTTTTGCCGGCCTTCTAGAAATTTCACGATGTAGTCTAATTCCAACATCTAAATATGCTGTATCAGACTCGCAACATGTTAACACATTTTTTTTTCTTTTTTATTCTTTTTCTTACTGTTTTGGCCCTTAGTTTGCAACCTTCATGGCTTTTTATCCATTTTCCTATCTTTGAATTATGCATATATGTCACCTTTTCTGATATGAGGAACGGAACTCGATGATGAGTTAGGTGAATTATAAGTGTGAGGCTGGAAAGGGGATAATAATAGATATGGCATGTGGTTAAAAATGGAATACACATATGGGATCTAGAGGGCTACAGATACATACATAGCTATAGAAAGAGAAAAGGTAGGAAAATAGAGGTAGAGATATTTCAAGAGAGAACTAAGATTAGACACGAAGTGATAGAGTCCCTTTCCCAAGAATCAAAAAGAGACAAAAACTGTGCTGAGAAGCCTCAAAACTTTACTGTTTGCAGGAGACAAGTTCCACAGTAGATGAAACAAAATATGCTATTTTGCATGCATACTTATATGTATTTATCAAAATTTTTAATCACATTTGGAGGACTGTATAATTTGAATGATTCTGTGATTTTTAGACATTCTCAAAACATGAATATTTTAAAACATAATTACTTAAAGAAGATTTCATTGTTAGCTCTGCCATTTGTAATTTGATGAATGAAATGTTTAATTTTCCATTATAGAAGCAGAGAAAATCATCTTGGTTGTAAAACAGAAATTAGTAAACTGTACAAATAGACTTATTTAGAACTCCTGTCCTTACAGCTTTTAATGCTTTTTTCTAAAAAAAAGTTACTTATTCTTGGTTTAGGACAGTAATGAATAAAATTATTGCCTTTCCATTATGTTAAGATTATTAGATAGGGATAGTCTGTGTTGCCCTCTATTGGTGATTAATAATTAACTTTTGACAGAATAATTGCTGCTGTATGTGTCATTTGTGTGTATTTAATAATTGTATCAGCCAGTATATTTTAGAAAAAAGAATTTGGGAAAACTAACCTAATAGTTTTGGCCATGAATTGGCCAAAGGTGAAAAAATTAGCTTTCGGGCTTTTTGATTTAACAATTTTATTGACTAAGATAGTATTGACATACTTTTGCCTTTGATTAATTTTAATTTTAATTTTAATTTTTTTTTTTTTTTTGTCAGAGCTCCACCTCAGATCAGGCGTCCCAGTCGAGAAGTAAGACCTCTGAGGAAAGAAATGGCAGGAGTAGGAGCCCGGGGACCTGTAGGCCGAGCACATCCTATATCAAAGAGTGAAAAGCCTTCTACAAGTAGGGACAAGGACTATAGAGCAAGAGGGAGAGATGACAAGGCAAGATGCTGTCTTTCTGTAATTCACTCACTTGAAGCCCAGGACTTTTGGTGGATGTTATGATTTTTGTTGGCTTTTCAAGATACCCTGGTTTTGACGTGGAAGAGTTAGAAAAATGTCTCATTCAAAGCCTAAGTAGTCTTTGTATTTTGAAGGCCATGCTGCAATGCAAATTACCTCAGAGGCGTAGTAAATATATATATACACATACATGTATAAAAATATTTAGTGAAATGGATCCCTTGTAAGAAAAAATACGGCTTTAAAACTTTTTTGAAAAATATTTTAATAAGTATTCTGAATAGAAATGAGCAATAAATGAAAATAGTTATGGGGAAAGACAAGAAGGTAGATGTATCTGTTCACAGAATAAGATGAGGGATATGATTTACTACTGCCAAAAATAAGTATCTTTGATTTGTCTGTAGATTATAGTAGAACAAGATTTTTTTTCTTTTCCTTGAGAAGATTCCCCTTGCTTAGGGTTCATTGTGCACATGTACTTATTTAGGAAATTGGTGAATAAACATAGTATTCGGTGGAAATTGTACTTCCCTTAAAATGGACTTAGGACAGTGGGTTGAAGATAATCTTACAGAGTAAGGAGGTAGCCAGGATGATCTGATGTGTCTCTTAGGCCTTAATTTTAGTAAAAAGAGAAAAATTTTTAAGTGATAGTATTTCCTGTTTCCACCGTGATGTCATAAATGAATGATAATGTAATCGAATTGCCACAGAGAAGTTTTATTTTACTAGTTAGAGATTCAGGATCTGTCATCACATTCAGGCCATGATATGTATAATAAAGATATATCTAATAACAAGTGGTTATCCATCAAAACTGTATTTGAATATTTTTATTACGTGTAATTTTGATCTGTAGGTAAGGACTCCAGACCAACTTCCTAGGTCTTATAGCCATAATACATAGACCAAGATAGAATAAAATTGGTGTTTTCTGAATATTTCTATTTATGAGATAGTTCAAAGACATATTCTACCTCCCTGCCTCAATAGGACACTGAAAATGAATTCGATTTTTTTAATGTTTGTAATTTGTGGGAGCTTTTACGCCATGAAACAGCAAGTGATTCTATTTCAGATCCTTTTTGGGATTAGTGAAGGGTAGTAATAAATACATTAACTTTTTAAATTTGTTCCCCCCATTATCAAAAGCCACATAAATGGATACTTGAAACTCTGTATCTCAAATATTATTTTTGTTTCTTTTCTTCATTTTTATGCAGCTAACATTGGTTTGCATTATAGAGAATACAGTATGGGCTGAAATCCAACCTCCAGTTTGCTAGTAGCTTTTAGATAAACCTTTAGAACAGGGTAAGGAACTTTCAGTCTTGAATTTACATAAGAGAGAAACCATGGTGACGGTTTACTGGATGCTGCTTTGCTGGGCACCATTCAAAGTGATTAAACAGTAATTCATGAAGCAATCCCGTGAAGTAGGTGTCTTACTATCCCCACTTTACAGATGAAGAAACTGTGGTACAGAGCGCTAAAACTTGCCAAGGTCTCACAGTGAGACATGGATACTGGAAGACTGGAATTTGTGAAGTCACACATCTTTTTCCTGTTTAACCTTAAGATTTTTCATGTTATGTAGTTCCCCACCTACCGAGCTAGATGAAAAGTCTGGATTGGATTTACCAAAAGAGATCCAGAACAATTAAATGTTGCTTTTTAAATGTGACTCTTAAGCAAAGAACAAAATAACCAAGCAGCATTTTTTGAATGTCAAATACATTTTTTTTTTTTTTTTGAGATGGAGTCTCGCTCTTGCCCAGGCTGGAGTGCAGTGGCGCAACCTCAGCTCACTGCAAGCTCCACCTCCCAGGTTCACGCCATTCTCCTGCCTCAGCCTCCCAAGTAGCTGGGACTACAGGCACCCGCTACCATGCCCGGCTAATTTTTTTTGTATTTTTAGTGGAGGCGTTGTTTCACTGTGTTAGCCAGGATGGTCAATACATTTTTTTTTCTGGAAATTATAAATTGTCTTTCATTTATAATGTTATCAAATGATTTTATAAATCTTAGTTATTCTTTCATTGACATGTAAGTACTCAGAATGTCACTAGAAAGTAACCCTTTTATGTAAGAAAAGAAAAGAACTCCGCAGTTGTTTGGAGATAAAAGATATGTTCTGAGTCACTGTGGAAACAGAGGGGACTACAGTTTTTCAAAACAAACTCATGCAAACTTCATAAGCCTTTGAAAGGTATATTTGACTCAGTTACAATTTTTGTAACCACACAAATATTCATTAGGATACTGAAGTTCCTAAAACTCACTGAAGGCTCGATAGGTTTTGAGGCAGCTTAGGTGAAACTAATAGATACCCACTTCTGCTAAAAGCTCATTTGAAAATGAGTGTTGGGGCCAGGGGCAGTGGCTCACACCTGTAATCCCAGCACTTTGGGAGGCCAAGGCAGGTGAATCACTTTAGCCCAGGAGTTCAAGACCAGCCTGGGCAACATAGTGTAACCCCGTCTCTACTAAAAACACAAAAATTAGCTGGGCGTGGTGGTGCATGCCTGTAATCCCAGCTACTTGGGAGGCTGAGGCATGAGAATCGCTTGAACCTGGGAGGGAGGCAGAGGTTGCAGTGAGCTGAGATCCAGCCACTGCACTCCAGCCTGGGCAACAGAGCGAGACTTGGTCTCAAAAAAAAAAAAGAAAGGAAAATTAGTGTTGTTTGGAAGTACCCTCAGAGGTATGGGAGTCCTCAGTGTTTATTGTATTTGTTTTTCTTAAGATCAGTTTTGTGTATTGCTACCAGCTTTAAAATTGAAGCAGAATAGAACAGAAAATTCAGAGTTTATTGCCCATAAGTACAGTATTATTTTGATAAAAATTTATAAAAATATATACAAATTTATTCATATGTTTATGTACACCAGCTGATGATCCAGAATGCATTTATTACTTTGTGCCTGGGTCAGAATTTTGAAAGCTGCTGCAGCACTCTAACTATGTACTTAACTTTATAGATGTAAAAAAAAGTGAGGATAAGAGAAGTTAGACATATCTTGCTTAAGGTCCCTGGTATATTTTTGGATTTTTAATTTGGTGTTGGGAACTGTATGATGGAACAACTAATAATAGCAGTAGTAGCAAATGTTAGTCTTCCTTGAGCGCACTTATCCTTTTTGAAGCTTTCTACAAAAAAAGCCCTCTTTGAAGCTTTTTACATTTATTGGTTTATTTGATCCCTGCATAATCCTGTGAGCTCAGCATTATTTTTCCTGTTTTATGTGTAGAGAAATTGAGACACTGAAGTCTTAACTGCAAATAGATGGTGAACTAGGATTTGAACCTTGTCTAATTGTAATACCTGAGTTTTTTAATCATTATGCTATACAGACTCTTATTTGAAAATGTTTACTGTCTTCTTATAAGAATATGAGTTTATTTTCTGAGACTGATTATGTCTTTTTTCTTTTTCTTTTTTAAAATTACTGACAGGCTTCAGGTTAGATCCAAGCTTAAAATGCTGTTTTTCAGTAAGTAACAATCACTTTGCATAGTGATCTGTTATTTAGGCTTTATCATTTCCCCCCCTGAGGTCTACAGGGTCATCCATAAGGCTAGTTAGTACTCTGTTTATTGGACACATCTTTATTAAGTGCACATTTTGTGTCAGTAATACTTCTAGGTGCTAGAAATACAAACGTTAATGAAGTGTAGCTCCTGGCCTGAATAAATTAACTTTTAAGCTATATTTTTTTTTGTTTTATTTCAGTGTGTCTGGTCTCTTCTTCCTACTATGACAAAATAGCTTACACAGGGTAATTTAGAAGGAGTAGAAATTTATTTCTCACAGTTTTGGAGGCTGGGAAGTCTAAAATCAAGCCACTAGCAGATTTGGTATCTGCTGAGGGTCTGTTCCTTCTAGATGGCATCTTCTTATGTGTCCTTACAGGATGGAAGGGGCCAACAGGCTCCCTTGGGAATCTTTTATTAGGGCACTAATTCTGTTCATGAGGGCAGAAACCTCATTGACCTAACCACCTTCCAAAAACCCTATCTCCTAATAACATCACATTGGGGCTTAGATACCAACATGAATTTTGGAAGGACACAAAACATTTAGACCATAGCACCTGGGAAAATCGGATTTATTATTATTTTGCTATTTAAGCTTAGAGTCAGATATATACATAGAAGTAACGAAAGGATTTTTTTTACTTAAGAAGGATAATCTAAAAGTAAAATATTAGGTAGCAGAAGAAATGTTTTTGTTTTGTAACCTTAATTTATAAAACTCTGATTCTCAAGTTTTTTTTTTTTTTTTTTTGAGGCAGAGTCTTGCTCTGTCGCCCAGAGACTGGAGTGCGGTGGCGCGATCTCGGCTCGCTGCAAGCTCTGCCTCCTGGGTTCACACCATTCTCCTGCCTCAGCCTCCCGAGTAGCTGGGACTACAGGCGGCCGCCACCACGCCCAGCTATTTTTTTGTATTTTTAGTAGAGACGGGGTTTCACCGTGTTATCCAGGATGGTCTCGATTTCCTGACCTCGTGATCCGCCCGCCTCGGCCTCCCAAAGTGCTGGGATTACAGGCGTGAGCCACTGAGCCCAGCCAAGTATTTTTAAGATTATAGTTTTATGGTTAATTAACTCAGTGAAATGAGCAGTACTTCCATTATCTCATGATTAAAGCTATATATGCTTTTAAATAGAATTCAGATTAAAGTATGGTAAATTATATTCTCTGAATTCATTTTAAAGTTGTTAAAGGACTTTATTTCATTGAATTATACATAACAAATGGCCATTTATCATGAGAAGACTTTCCTTCTCATGAGTAAGTCTAGGGATATCTGATATGGAGAGATGTTGCAAACTAGATTGACATATTCTTTTGAGAGCTATTGATTGATTATACAAATGAACAGTGACTTCGTAAAAAATATTTCTACTGAAGAAAAGTGCACAAATTGTATACTTTTTTGATGAATAATGATAATCTAGCCAGTGGTGTATATTAGTAACTACTTTTATGAAAAAAAGGTGTATGTGTGTATACACATTAAAGAATAAGATGATAATGAAACAATAAAAACACGCTAGAGCTTCACTCATTGATCAATGACTTGAGCAGTTTTCAAATACTGGAAGAATAATCAGATTTTTTATGCTATTTACAGTGTAACAACAGCAAAAATGACATGCTTTTAAGTTTAGTCTGCATTATTAACATTTTCCCCATTACTTTTCTAAATCTAGACAGTCAGGAAAACAATAAATCAAGCCCTGATTTATAGCATTTGCTAATTCTGTGATATAAATACCACCTGTATGATGGATTTCAACATCATGTCACTGAACTCATAGTTGAGATGAGTTTGGGTAGCAGCCTACCATCCTATGGTGTTTCCACCATAGAGATACAATAAACTATGGAACCTCAAAATCATAGGTAATAGTAAAATAATTAGGATGTGAGGAGTTTTGCGTATTTATTTCCTTTTTTAAAAATACAACTTATTCAAAGTTTGTGTAATTTAATATTTATTAATGGCTGCGTTTCACAGCTGGCTCACAAAATTTCTGAAAATTTAGTAGCTGGCTCTCAAAAACTAGTAAAAAACAACTTCAGCATCTCACTGCATGTAAGCCTTGTAATTCAATGTAACCATCAGCTCTGGGGTCAAGAAATCGAACATTTGGCACCTCAGAAGCCATATTCATGATCCCTCCCAATCCTTGCCACTTACCTCTTTCCCAAAGGTAACCGCTGTTCTGATTTCTAATGCCATAAATTAATTATGCCCATTTTGGAACTTTATGTACAGTAAGTATTCTTTTGTGTCCAGCTTTTTTTGTTCAAGGTGTATTTGTGAGATTATTTCATGGTGTTGTATATATTTGTAGTTTATTTTCATTGTCATATAGTAGTATATCACAGTTAAAATCTGTTTTCTTATTAATGGATATTTGGGTTGCCTTTAGCTTGAGACTCTTGTGAGTAATGCTGCTTTGGATGGTTTTCTGCTTATCCTTTGACATATATATGCATGAATTTCTAGTGAGCATATACCTAGGAGTGGAACTGCTGGGTCATAGGATATGCATAAATTAAACTAGGGAATAACACCAGTTTCCAAAGTGGTTATACAAGTTTTCCCTCTTACCTACAGAGGGGAAGTTTCGGTTGCTCCACATCCTTGTCAACACTTGATGTTGTCAGTCTTTTTTTTTTTTTTGAGACAGAATTTCGCTCTTGTCGCCTAGGTTGGAGTTCAATGGCGCAATCTGGGCTCACTGCAACCTCCGCCTCCCAGGTTCAAGCAATTCTCCTGCCTCAGCCTTCCAAGTAGCTGGGATTACAGGCATCTGCCACCACACCCGGCTAATTTTTGTAATTTTTTTTTTTTTTTTTGAGACAGAGTCTCGCTCTGTTGCCCAGGCTGGAGTGCAGTGGCACCATCTGGGCTCACTGCAAGCTCCACCTCCCACGTTCACGCTATTCTCCTGCCTCAGCCTCCTGAGTAGCTGGGAATACAGGAGGCGCCCACCACCACGCCCGGCTAATTTTTTGTATTTTTAGTAGAGACGGGGTTTCACTGTGTTAGCCAGGATGGTCTCGATTTCCTGACCTTGTGATCCACCCGTCTCGGCCTCCCAAAGTGCTGGGATTACAGGTGTGAGCCACCGCACCCAGCCAATTTTTGTATTATTAGTAGAGATGGGGTTTCACCACGTTGGCCAGGCTGGTCTCGAACTCCTGACCTCAGGTGATCCACCCGCCTTGGCCTCCCAAAGTGCTGGGAATCCAGGCGTGAGCCACTGCGCCCGGCGTTGTCAGTCTTTTTTAGGTATAATCATATCTCATTGTGATTTTCCCAGGATATTTGCCATGTGGTGTGTATTTACCTGAGAATTTATGAAGTTGAAAACCTTTTCATATGTTCATTGGCTATTTGTATCATCATGACTTGTTTTTAAGAAACATCTTTTTCTGTCCTTTGAATATTAAGTTGCTCCACAAATTTTGTCTCTGGTGGTAGCTAATTTATAGTGCTGGGTTTTGTTTTTATTTTTTTTTTTTACCTTGTTGTACTAGATTATAGTAAAGTAGTTTTTATATCTAAATAACTATTTGACCAAACTTGTGATTTAGAATTCTAAACCCATTTGTGGAAATTTGTGCTATTCTGGTTTTTTACTCACCCACTGTTGATTTTTTCCTGTGCAAATGTCAGCTTAGTCTTTGACGGGGATGAGTCTTAGGTCATAGGAAGAGTTGTGTTCAAATATTTTAACCTCTTATTCAGAAGACTAATACACATACTTTTCTTAGACTGAACAGTCTTACTGTATTTCAGCCTTGCCAAGTGAGAGTGCTTTAGCTTCTTGATTTTAGAATTTGTATATCTTTATTGAACTATCTTAAGTTTCCCACTTTCAAGGCTATCTTAATAGGAGTGCATGAGCTCTTATTTAATATGGTATTTGGTATTTCTTATGTGGTAAGATTAAATGTGGGGCCTTAATAGCTGTATATGTTTTTTCTTATCCTCTCTCAGACTCTACCACTCATTTTAGCCATTCTGTATACTACAGAAAGTGTAAAATAAAACATGAGAGAACACACTGTCCCTGGCTTGTTGGCATCAGAGCAGCCAGAGAGTTCCTCTTAAATATAGGTCAGATTGTGTCTTCTGCTCGTAACTTTCAGTGGCTTCTTATCTTAGATTAAATGCCAAGTCCTTATAATGGTCTACAAGGCTCTGCATAGTCTGGCATCCATTTCTTCTTTGACCTCATCTTCTTTCTCCCCTCCTCTCATTTCTTTCTGTTAGTTTCTGTGTTGTTCCTCAGATTTGTGAAGTATATGCTGACTGTGACAAATTTGAACTTGCTGTTCTGTCTCTGTTTTACTATATATTTTACTTATTAATATATCGTGCCTCCTAACTTGAATATATGCCTCATGAGGGCAGGGGTTTCTGTTTGGTTCACTGCGATATCCTCAGCGCTTAGAATAGTGCTTGGCACATAGTACTGGCAAATATTGTTGAAAGAACATACATATTGATAGGTGTGCAGAATGATATGGATTCATAATTTCAATTTAAATGTATTAACACTCAAATGCAGGGCATGATACTGAAATTAGTAAGCATTGTTTGCATTTATTAACTTATTTTACTTTGTAAAATAAAGTCTTAAGAGTGGGATGCAATTTAGAAACCTTGTCTAACTTTTTCCTCTGTTGTTTCTCACACTGGGGTAAGAGTAGCCCAGGGGTGTGCAGCAGTATGCTAGGGTACAAAGTGGTTGAAAGCACTGATTCTGGAGCTGTATTCCCTAGGATCTAGCTGCGTGTCCTTGGGCAATTTACTTACCCTTTCTGTGCCTTGGTTTTCTCATCTATGAGATGGAAATAATAAGAGTACCTACCTCATAGGACTTTTAGGATTAATAAGAGAGTTAATATATATCCGGTGCTTAGAACGATACGTGGCACATTGAGTAGGCAGTATATGAGTTTTAGTTATCATTGTAACTTGAAAGTGGGGGACTAACACAGATATGAAATAGAATTCAAAATCACTTTTTAAAAAAAGAAATAATTGCCATTCTAATTGGTGTGAGATGGTATCTCATTGTGGTTTTGATTTGCATTTCTCTAATGACCAGTGATGATGAACTTTTTTCATATGTTTGTTGGCCACATAAATATCTTCTTTTGAGAAGTGTCTGTTCATATCCTTTGCCCACTTTTTGATGGGGTTATTTGTGTGTTTTTTTGTAAATTTAAGTTCCTTGTTGATTGTGGATATTATTAGCCCTTTGTCAGATGGATAGATTGCAAAAATTTTCTCCCATTCTGTGGGTTGCCTATTTGCTCTGATGATAGTTTCTTTTGCTGTGCAGAAGCTCTTTAGTTTAATTAGATCCCATTTGTCAATTTCGGCTTTTGTTGCCATTGCTTTGGTGTTTTAGTCATGAAGTCTTTACCTATGCCTATGTCCTGAATGGTATTGCCTAGGTTTTCTTCTAGGGTTTTTATGGTTTTAGGTGTTATGTTTAAGTCTTTAATCCATCTTGAGTTAATTTTTGTATAAGGTGTAAGGAAGGGGTCCAGTTTCAGTTTTCTGCATATGGCTAGCCAATTTTCCCAACAGCATTTATTAAATAGGGAATCCTTTCACCATTGCTTGTTTTTGTCAGGTTTGTCAAAGATCAGATGGTTGTAGATGTGTGGCATTATTTCTGAGGCCTCTGTTCTGTTCCATTGGTCTATATATCTGTTTTGGTACCACCATGCTGTTTTGGTTACTGTAGCCTTGTAGTATAGTTTGAAGTCAGGTAGCATGATGCCTCCAGCTCTGTTCTTTTTGCTTAGGATTGTCTTGGCTATATGGGCTCTTTTTGGTTCCATATGAAATTTAAAGTAGTTTTTTTTCTAATTCTGTGAAGAAAGTCAATGGTAGCTTAATGGGGATAGCATTGAATCTGTAAATTACGTTGGGCAGTATGGCCATTTTCACGATATTGATTCTTCTATCCATGAGCATGGAATGTTTTTCCACTAGTTTGTGTCCTCTCTTGTATCCTTGAGCAGTGGCTCGTAGTTCTCCTTGAAGAGGTCCTACACATCCCTTGTAAGTTGTATTCCTAGGTATTTTATTCTCTTTGTAGCGGTTGTGAATGGAAGTTCACTCATGATTTGGCTCTCTATTATTGTTGTATAGGAATGCTTGTGATTTTTGCACGTTGATTTTTGTATCCTGAGACTTTGCTGAAGTTGCTTATCAGCTTAAGGAGATTTTGGGCTGAGACGATAGGGTTTTCTAAATATACAGTCATGTCATCTGCAAACAGAGACAATTTGACTTTCTCTCTTCCTATTTGAATCCCCTTTATTTCTTTCTCTTTCCTGATTGCCCTGGCCAGAACTTCCAATACTGTGTTGAATAGGAGTGGTGAGAGAGGGCATCCTTGTCTTGTGCCAGTATTCAAAGGGAATGCTTCCAGCTTTTGCCCATTCAGTGTGATATTGGCTGTGGGTTTGTCATGAATAGCTCTTATTATTTTGAGATATGTTCCATTGATACCTAGTTTATTGGGAGTTTTTAGCATGAAGGGGTGTTGAATTTTATCGAAGGCCTTTTCTGCATGTATTGAGATCATCACGTGGTTTTTGTCATTGATTCTGTTTATGTGATGGATTATATTTTTGATTTGCATATGTTGAACTAGCCTTGCATCCCAGGGATGAAGCCAACTTGATCGTGGTGGATAAGCTTTTTGATGTGCTGCTGGATTCGGTTTGCCAGTATTTTATTGAGAATTTTTGCTTTGATGTTCATCAGGGATATTGGCCTGAAATTATCTTTTTTTGTTGTGACTCTGCCAGGTTTTGGTATCAGGAAGAGGCTGGCCTCATAAAATGAGCTAGGGAGGAGTCCCTTTTTTTTTTTTTAATTGTTTGGAATAGTTTCAGAAGGAATTATACCAGCTCCTCTTTGTACCTCTTGTAGAATCTGGCTGTGAATCCGTCTGGTCCTGGGCTTTTTTTTGGTTGGTAGGCTATTAATTACTGTCTCAATTTCAGAACTTGTTATTGGTCTATTCAGGGATTCGACTTCTTCCTGGTTTAGTCTTGGGAGGGTGTATGTGTCCAGGAATTTATCCATTTCTTCTAGATTTTCTGGTTTATTTGCGTAGAGGTGTTTATAGTATTCTCTGATGGTAGTTTGTATTTCTGTGGAATCAGTGGTGATATCCGTTTTATCATTTTTTATTATGTCTATTTGATTCTTCTGTCTTTTCTTTATTAGTCTGGCTAGTGGTCTGTTTTGCTAATCTTTTCAAAAAACCAGCTCCTTGATTCATTGATTTTTTTGAAGGGTTTGCTGGAAAGGATATGGAGAAATAGGAACGCTTTTACACTGTTGCGGCAGTGTAAATTAGTTCAACCATTGTGGAAGACAGTGTGGCGATTCCTCAAGGATCTAGAACCAGAAATACCCTTTGATCCAGCAATCCCATTACAGGGTATATACCCAAAGGATTATAAATCATTCTATAAAGACACATGCACACGTATGTTTATGGCAGCACTATTCACAATAGCAAAGACTTGGAACCAACCCAAATGCCCATCAGTGGTAGACTGGATGAAGAAAATGTGGCACATATACCATGGAATACTATGCAGCCATAAAAAAGGATGAGTTCATGTCCTTTGCAGGGACATGGATGAAGCTGGAAACCATCATTCTCAGCAAACTAACACAGGAACAGAAAACCAAACACCACATATTCTCACTCATAAGTGGGAGTTGAACAATGAGAAGACATGGATACAGGGAGGGGAACATCACACACTGGGGCCTGTTGGGGGGTGGGGGACTAGGGGAAGGATAACATGAGGAGAAATACCTAATGTAGATGATGGGTTGATGGGTGCAGCAAACGACCATGGCACATGTATACCTATGGAACAAACCTGCACTTTCTGCACATGTATCCTAGAACTTAAAGTATAATTAAAAAAAAAAAAGAAAAAGAATGAGATTTCCAAGAAATTTTGCACTTTCTTTGGGCTACTGAAATCAGGCAACAGATGAATAAATTAGGCAAGTGAGAGGCAGTGGCTTTACAGGAAAAAGATCAGCTATAATTAAGCTTAGACATCCGTGTGACTATGACCCAGTGATTTTTATTACTAATTGGCCAGTAATTTCCGATGCGTGGTAGCTTACTACCTAATGAGTTGATTCGTCTGTTGGACAGAATCTGTTGTTAGAAAATTCTTTCTTTTGCTGATCTGAAATCTATCTCTTTTGTTACTGGCCCTTGCTTTTTTTTTTTTTTTTTTTTTTTGGCTTAATACCTAGTAGGCCTGTTGGTTGTATTGCCCCGTTAGAATTTACTTCTTCAGCTTAAATGTCTCTAGTTTCCTTAGTCTTCCTCCATATGACATGGGTTTTGAACCCTTTATCATCTTGATTATCGTTCCCTGGGTGTAATTTATCAGTATTTCTCTTAAAATGCAAGACCCAGAGCTAGTAACTGATCATGTTTTACTTAATCTGCCAGTGTGAGAGGTTGCGTAGTAAAATGTAAGAAACATTTGCATTTTAGGGCAAACTATATCATTAATTGGCTCTGTAATATTTGGTTAGTCACTTTGAGCCTAATTTTCCTCAAACAGAAGATTATCCAACACTAATGAAAGATGAGTAACAAAGCTTTCTTGATGTGGGAAATTTTGATATTAGTAAAAAGAAGCTAAAATATTTTGCTTTCATGAGAAAAAAAGTATATCAACCTTCATGCTAAAAATCAAATTCTTGCTAATGTTGACCTTAGTCAACTCATATGAAAATCTAAGGAAAGAATTCTAAGATCATTTCAGTGACATTGCAGTTAGTATTATTTATTTACACTTAATAATATCTTGGGAGAGGGTAGCTTTATTTCCTTTAACTAATAGTTTCCTTTAGGTATTGCATTTAATCTAGCTGTTTATATTTGATGTCTATATTCTAATTTAAGTATTTGTTATGAAGAATAACTGTCACCCATTTTACTGATTTCCTGGTATAACCAAATTAATTTTAGTTTTCCTAAGTCTGTTTTTTATAACCTCACCATTTTGATTTGAAAACGTTTCCAGAATCTTTTTTGTAGTCCTCGATCAGTATTCAAGTCTCATGTGTACCACTGAGAAACTTTGGGTTCTCGGGCAGGTCATTTAACTGGCCTATACACACACTTCTTCTTCTTCTGTGTAGTGAGAGGCTTTTACTTCTTTGATTCTCCTCCTCTACCCCGTCCTCTATAGGAGCCAGAAGAAATCCAAACTCACCTCTGCCCATATCTTCAACCTCTTTCTTCTGCGCAATACCTTTTATCTATACTGGCTACTCAGGTTTTTTCACAGCACTTCACAGTTTATGTGTGTTTTTGCTTTATTTACTTGTTACTCGTTTCCCCCACTAGACTAGATGCTTGATGAGGGCAGATAATGTATTTTCATTCACTGCTCTAAAACCTAATGCACAATAGCATGTGTTGCACATAGAAGATGCCCAAATATTTACTGTTTTTAAAATCCTATGATACTCCTATTACTTTCAGATAGGCGTGCAGCTTTTTCTTTCTCCTGAGGTAGTGTTTATTAAGTTCTTTCCAGCCACTTGGACATTCATATTAAAATGAAATTTTAATTTTAACTTGATAAGTGTAAATTACAGTGCCTTATGAAGGCTCAAGCTCCAGATATGTCAGTTTCTGTTGTATTCTTTCGTTGATACGTTTCTAGAATAGTTTTTAAATGATTACAGAATGTTCCTAGTGATTTGTTTGAATATGACTTGGTAGCCTTGGCCTATCTGTACTATAAAATGTGACTCTAGCTTAAGCTTAAGTTTGTTGATGTTATGTTTCTTGTGTAGGTGCCAAAAATTTACTCCTTTTAATATTGTCAGTATTGATATCTGTCATCTGGAATGCAAGAATCTTCCGGAAAATTTACTAATAAATTTAATGCTACCGCCATACTGCCCAGAAATAATTTATTTTTTGGGTGAAGTACCAGAATACTGTTTGGTCACTTACCTAGTGGCTTAAAGGAACCAGAGCATCTGTCCAAGGGAGCCATTTAGTTTCCTCTAGCACTTATGATTGAGCCTTTTGACTATCTCGGAAGTGGGATTGGAGAAGTTTGTCTTGTTCTCTTGTCTCTTTTCAGGTTGAAGTTTAGGAGATTGACTCATTTTGACCATTTTCTTGTTTCGTTTTTACTCTAGGCAGTAACTGGGGCTAAAGCTCTGAGGAGGCACTTGGCTGTGCTTGCTGAAGTATTTCCATAGTTGGACTGTCTCTGGCAAATAAGTGAATTTCATTTAAAGCTCGTCAAAGCTGTGTAAATCTTGGCAGAACCCCATAGAAACCATAGCATAAAATTTCTTTTAAAACAACTATATTATTAAATGAAGAATTTGGGGTAAAGCATATTGCTTTATTGGTCTTAATACTATTTAAAAAGATCCTTCCACATTAATATTCAAAATGTTTTCTAGTAGTGGTGGAAATCCTCTGCATCTACCAGTTCAAAGGTAGGCTTTCCCAGTCTTTTGGGATCTAGCAAGGATCAGTTTAGTCTTACCTGCATGCAACTGTCCCTGCAAGAATGTAGATTTGAAGTTTTTAATAAAGTTGACCAGTTCATGTATTTCTGATGAATTAAATAGAGGAGAATGGCATTTGAGTAATCAGAAAATACTACCTTAAAATAATAAAAATTATTTAGAAAGTGATGGCATTATAATGTTTTCAAAGCATAATGATGTTAACTAAATTATCCATTATTGACTAGTACTTTTTTTTATACCTATCCCCAGGGAAGGAAGAATATGCAAGATGGTGCAAGTGATGGTGAAATGCCAAAATTTGATGGTGCTGGTTATGATAAGGATCTGGTGGAAGCCCTTGAAAGAGACATTGTATCCAGGAATCCTAGCATTCATTGGTTAGAGTCTTTCAAATTATTGAATTAAAGTAGAGGAGAACACAAGTTATAGGTTGTCTTGGTGTGTGAGTTTTCTCTTGTTATTCATTAATCTGATTATGACCACATCTATAATATGAAAGTATAGAATTGACGGGACAGTTCTGTCGAATGTAACCAAGGACATTTTACATGTTAATTTGAAGTTGATATATAACTGACAAGTTGTTAATTCAATGACATGTCCTCATTAATAACTAATGTTTTCACTGATCTTTTTATGCAGTAAGAATTAGAATAATGTTCTTACTATGAGAATAATTTCATAAGTAAAAAAAATTAAAAGAATTAGTTTTGACCATAAATCAAAGATCCCTGAGTAAACATTATGAAAGTTTGCTGTTCTTTCAAAGGGATGACATAGCAGATCTGGAAGAAGCTAAGAAGTTGCTAAGGGAAGCTGTTGTTCTTCCAATGTGGATGCCTGACTTTTTCAAAGGGATTAGAAGGCCATGGAAGGTGAGAATTTATTAAATTGGTTTTGGTATAAGAATGCTACTTGGCATTGGAATGAAAGGCAGCATTGCTGTAGTTTTTGATGTATTTAACCCATTTTGAAAAGGTTGGGAGAAGTTTATGTACACCCAAAACACCTGGATTTGAATTTGTAGTTGTGATGTGTTACATCTGCATAGCAGGAGAGATGGGCTTGGAGTGTTGAAACTATATAGTCTTTAGGTCACTTCACTCAGGGATGCTGAGCTAGTGATTAGTTTTAAGAATTTTCTGGATGTATGGTCTGTAAATAAAAAGTTAAGCAGATTAAGCAGAAATAATGTATGGTCTTATAGAAGAAAGGTGTGATCAAACAGTTTTCAAAAGTTGGAATATTTCTCACTGATGGTTAATTATTTTGTTTTAGTTGTCACTGACTTGAAAACAAATGTTTTTTCTAAAAAGAGGTCTTTAGCTGTGTTTTAAAAAACTACTTCTTGGCCGGGTACCGTGGCTTACACCTGTAATCCCAGCACCTTGGGAGGCTGAGGAGGGTGGATCACGAGGCCAGGAGATTGAGACCATCCTGCCCAACATGGTGAAACCTCATCTTTACGAAAAATACAAAAATTAGCTGGGCGTGGTGGTGCGTGGTTGTAATTCCAGCTACTCGGGAGGCTGAGGCAGGAGAATTGCTTGAACCCGCGAGTTGGAGTTTGCAGTGAGCCAAGATCGCGCAACTGCACTCCAGCCTGGCAACAGAGCGAGACTCCATCTCAAAAAAAAAAAAAATCACTTCTGTATCATTACAAAATATCTGACTTTATCAGTTTATTTTGTCCTTGCTGTGCTTTTGTAGTATTTATTGGCAAACTGGATTAAGAAAATAAATTTAAAGATATATTTCTAAAGAATCTTTTTCCTGACCAAATAATTTTTTTCTGCAACAGTAGAATAAAATTCTTGAATAGAACTATTACTCTTTTTTAAGGTTATGTTTGAATTTTTTAGGGATTTGTGAGAATAGATTATTTACTGAAATGGGACAATAAATGTATTTTATTTATTTTTTGAGACTGAGTCTCACTCTGTTGCCCAGGCTGGTGTGCAGTGACATGATCTTGGCTCACTGCAACCTCTGCCTCCTGGGTTCAAGCGATTCTTGTGCCTCAGCCTCCTGAGTAGCTGCAATTACAGATGCGTGCCACCATGCCCAGCTAATTTTTGTATTTTTGGTAGAGGCTGGGTTTTGCCATGTTGGCCAGGCTGGTCTTGAACTCCTGGCCTCAAGTGAACCTCCCACTTTGGTCTCCCAAAGTGCTGGGATTACAAGCATAAACCACTGTTTCAGGCCTGATAAATGTATTTTAAAGAATACGTGAAAATAAGGAGACCTCAGAAATTTTTCAAGCTTGTAAAATTGGTCTCAAAATGTAAATTCCAGAATTTCAGAACTGGAATGAGTCTTTGAGATCATCTCAAATCCCCACGATTTGGCATACTAGAAAATTGAAGTCCAAATAGGTTGTGACAACCATAATAGACCTTTAGAAAATTTAAAATTCAATGTGTGTCAGCTTCTTATGTTTATATGTGCCTTTCCGCGGCACACTTTCTCCTGCATTGTGTGATACCATTCCTTTATCCGTCAAGCACTTATTTAGCCCTGTTATAAACAAGGTTCCTTGTTTTTCAAGACATAGTCCCCGAGCTATGAGACATCCTAAATGGAGAGTTGGGCAGTTACATATAGCTTTCAGTGTTAGGCACTAGCAGAGCCTAATGGGTGGTACAGTCCACATGTGCTTGGAAAGCTCAGCAAAGCACAAACATGACATGATTAAAGAAGGCTTTATGCTTGAGGACGTGGGATTCAAGCTACAATTTGTAGGGTTGTGAGGATTTCGCTATGTTGGAGGAGACATTTTGGAGATATAGGAACTTAGAGGGGGATGAATGATGTGGGCAGTGGAATATAGTGAGAAAGTGTAAGTGTTTTTGGGAAATAGATGCATTGAAGTTTTGTAAGGAAGGCAGCATAGAATATTGGTAAGGGGTACAGATCCTGGATCCAGACTGGGTGCATGTGAATTTAAGCCCTTTCCACTTATTCTGTGATCTTGAGCAAGTTATGAAACATCTCCATGACTCAGTTTCCTTATCTATAAAATGGGAATAATAATGGTTATCTCATAGGATATAGTGAGGTTAAAATGAATTAATGAGACCTTAGACCTATGTAAATGTTGAAAAAATAAATTAGTGGAAGATTCAAATGGGAAGGTAGGTTGAGGCCAGATTGTATTTCCCAGGAGTTCGATTCTTTTTCTGTAGGTGTTTGGGAGACCTCTTTGAGCAGGTAGGTAGCATAGTTAAATTAGTGAGTTGGGAAAAACAATCTGGTTGCAATGAGCACAGAAAGACGGGAGGCAAATAGCACGTTCAGAAGTGATTGGCAGTAGTTTAGGCTTAAAATTCAAAGAGCCTGAATTGGGATGGTGATTATGAATTAGGAATGGAAGGACAGATGCTAGTGATATTTAATGAAGGAAGTTGGTAACCTTTTGGATGTAATATATATGTCAAGAAGGCAGGGGCAAAGATAATTGGCTTTTGCCTATGGCAAAATAGTGATGATAACATAAATGTGGAGCTCAGGAAGGGAGAAAGACACTGGTTTATTGTTCTTGATGTTGAAAGTTCAGTAGGAGCAGGGGGTGCTTCTGGGGAAAGAGATAAGGAATTATTTTTGAGTTTTAAATTTTGGTATAATATTAATGTGGAAATGCACCAAGTTAGAAATACAGGGCTGAAGCTTGTGAGAGAGGTAAAAAATGGACATATTAAGTGCCTTTTCAAAAATACGTATCTCTGGGATGAACTTTTCTCTAACAGAATAATATTGAGGTCCTTCTTTACAAGTTTTAAGATCAGATTATATGATTTTTATAAAGGCAACATTTAAAATTGTACTTAGAAAATAAGGAGATGCCCAAGAAATAGACTACTGTATTTTCAGTGCTGAAGTATATAAACATATGCTTGAATCACTCTTACATTGAGACTCTGTTCATCTATCCATTTATCATCCAGCCTATCTTAGCACTTCTCAGACTGCACCATAATTTATCCATATTTTCTAATAGATTAAAAGTCTCTTGAGGATTTATGTGTGATTCCTGACAGATTCGACTTTTTTTCCTCAGGGCCTAGTACTTAGTAAGCATTGGATAAATTTACACTGGGTAAATACATATTTATTGAGTATTTACCTTGTGTCACATGATAGGCTAAGTGCAGAGGATACCAAAATGAGTGAGTAATAGCCCCCAAGAAGCTCATGGTCTTTGGGTGATTAAGCATGTATTTAATGGAGGCCATGTGGTAAGTGCAGTATTTGTTGAGGACAGTATGACTAGTGTCTAATAGAGTAATGAACACACTGCTATGGCAGAAGAGAGGAAGAGAGACTTAGTCTGCTGTGGAGAATAATATCAGGGATGGCTTCCCAGAGCAGATGACCCTGAGCTGAGACTTGAAAGATGAATAGAAGTTAAACAGGCAGATGTGATGAAGAAAGGCTCTAAGGCAGAGTGGATATCAGGTACAAACACATGAAAAGTGTAAGAGAACATAGTATATGTGAGGAATCTTGTGTAGTTCAGTGTGGCTGGAAGTATAGAGTGTTTATATGGGACATAGTAACAAAAGACACTGCTGGAATGGTTGGTGTGACCTACTTCTCACAAAGAGCCCTGCATGCCATGCTAAAGATGTCAGTGAGCCATTGAAGAGTTTGTAGTAGAAGGGTGATTTGCAAGTGTAGGAAGATTTCTTTTCTGTAGCAGTATGGAGGACAGGTTGGGGATGGACATAGATGGATATGAAAAAGTAATCTGATCAGGAGGTTGTTGAAATAATCTAGAATGAGGACAAATGCCTTCAGAAAGGCATGGGCTTTTTGGTTAGTGAAAAATGAATGGATTTGTGAGAGATGTTTAGAAGGTATCAGTGACTGATTGTTTACAGGGATGCGGGAGAGAGACAAGTTGTATGACTCCCAGATTCCAGGCTTGAATTGAATGACTTCTGACATCACCTACCCAGAGTTGGGCCAAACTTCACAGGTTGAGAGCACAGTTTTCCACAAGACTGCCCTCACTTCAGACACTAGCTACAAACTTGGGGGTCCCCAGGTCACTCTTATGACCAACTGGCTACAAATTCAGGAGTTCCCACTACCCTCTTAGGTTTGATAATTCTCTAGAATGACTCACAGAACTTAGGGAAGCCTTACAGTCGAGCCCAGGACAACATAGGCATGAACATCGTGGGTCCCCTTATACATGGCTTTTCTTCTGCCTCTGCCGCCCCAGAGACAACAAGACAACCCCTCCTTTTCCTTCTCCTCCTTAGCCTATCCAAGGTGAAGACCTTTAAGGTGATACACTTCCATTTAATGAATAATAAATATATTTTCTCATAATTTTCTTAATAATGTTTTCTTTTTTCTAGCTTTATTGTAAGAATACCATATACAATACATATACAAAATATGTGTTTACAATTTTTGTTATCAGCAAGTCTTCAAATCAATAATAGGCTATTCATTGATTTTTTTGGGGGGAATCAAACGTTATATGCAGATTTTTGACAGTGTGGGGGATTGGTGCCCCAACCCCTGAGTTATTCAGGGAGCAGCTGTACTTACGATGACAGTGTTATTATAGCCAAAGGATATAAATCGGAACCAGCCAAAAGGAGAAACTTACAGGGCGAGATGTAGAAGGATGCTGAAGGCGACACTTCTTTCGCCCTCTCTTCCTGCAGTCAGGATGCTTTGCTCTCCTGGATGTGTGACAATATGGAGATTGTTGCATCACATGGACATGTGATAGTACTGTTATAGTTTGGATATAGTTTGGATATTTGTCCCACCAAATCTCATGTTGAAATTTGATTCTTGATGTGGTAGTGTTGGGAGGTGGTGCCTGATGGGAGGAGTTTGGGCCATGGGGGCAGATCCCTCATGAATGGCATGGTGCCAGCCTCATGGTAAGGAGCAAGTTCTCACTCTGTTCATTCTCATGAGAACTGGCTGTTTCCCCTTTCTCTTGTTTCTGTTCTTGCCATGTGAGTTCTGCATGCTGCTGGCTCCCTTTCACCTTACTCTGTAAGTGGAAGCAGCATGAGGCCATCACTAGAAGCTGAATGGGTGCAGGCACCATGCTTCCTATACAGCCTGCAGAACTGTGAGCCAAATAAACCTTTTTTTCTTTAAAATTACCCAGCCTCAGGTATTTCTTTGTAGCAACACAAATGGACTGAGAGGAATACACAGAATATTGCCAATTAAGGAAGCTCACGTGATCAATTGAATGATTGCCCATGGTTCTTAATCTCTTGTTCTCTTCCTCTTCCCAAAGGTTGAGTTGATACCACATGGCTTAAAGCCCCAGCCCTCTAATCACATGGTTGGTTTTCCTGGCATGGTCATCCCCCATCCTGAGTAGTCTTGTTGGCATAAACTATATAGGGGGCCACCATGAGTCACCTCATTAGCATAAAATTTCAGGGCCTATTGTGATAACAACAATAATCCTGTCGCTAGGGTAATTCCAAGGATTTAGAGGCTATTTTCCAGGGACCGGAGACAAAGGCCAGCTAAATTCTTTATTATACAGGGTACAGGGAACTGATATTGGAAATAGAGAAAGGAGCAGGCTTAAATAGAAACAAAATGTGTTTCAGTAAATACTCAGCAGCTGATTCAAAATAGAGGCCTGGAGCTTCAGATAGAGTGTGAGTGTAAAATTGTGAGATATAAAGGGTGGTTGATGATCTGGGTATGGATGAGTTTGTTCAGGAGTTTTGTAAAGAGAAAGGTTTAGAATTGCTTTGGGAATATAAAGGGCAGAGGAAAGAGGAGATCTGAGGCAGTGAACATAGCCAGAGAGCAAAAGTGTCACGAAAAGAGCAGTGTCAGGGTTTCAAGAAGAGGGGAATGAATACCATGTATCAGCAGCATCAAAGGTCAGAGAGAAGTGAAGGAGGTGCAACTGAAGAGTGACCATTAGGTTAGTAAATGAAGTATTTTTAGTGAATTGGTGAAGACTAAAGTCATGTTGTAGCTTATGAAGAAGAAATAGCATAAACCATTGAAGGTTGGCTGTGAGAGGAAGGAGAGGTGAATAGTAGCTAGAGGATTTGTAGAGTCAAGTGAAGGAATTTTTTTGGTCTCAATTTTATCTGTTTTTAAAACATTTTTTGTGTTTTTGAATTGATACATAACAGATGTACATACTTTTGGGGCTCATGTGATAATTTAATACATTCACATAATTTGTAAAGATCCAATCAGTATAAATGGGATATCCACCACCTTTAACATTTGTCTTCATGCTAAGAACATTCAAATTATTCTCTTCTAGTTATCTTGAAATATACAATAGACTATTGTAAACTATGGTCACCCTACTGATCTATCAAGCTGTGTTCATTAATCAGCCTCTCTTAATTCTCCCTTGACCCCTACCCTTCCCAGCCTCTGGTAACCACCAGTCTATTCTGTCTTCATGAGATCCTTTTTTAGCTCCCACAAATGAATGAAAACGTGTGATATGTGTCTTTTTGTGCTTGGTGTATTTCACTTAACATAACGACCTCCACCTCCATCCATGTTGCTATAAATGACACGATTTTATTCTTTTTATGGCTGGATAGTATTCCGTTTTGTATATATACCACATTTTCTTTTTCCATTCATCCATTGTTGGGTACTTAGGTTGATTTTGTATTTTGGCTGTTGTGAATAGTGCTGTGATAAACACAGGAGTGCAAATAATCCTTCGATATAATGATTTCCTTTTTTTTTTTTGTATGTATTCCCAGTAGTGGAATTGCTGGATCATATGGTAGATCTGCTTTTAGTTTTTTGAGGAACCTCCACACAGTTTTCCACGGTGACTCCCACCAACAGTATAGGAGCATTCCCCTTTTTCCATATCCTCACCATCATCTATTATTAGCTATCTTTTTGATGAAAGCCATTTTAATTGGAGAGAGATGATCTCATTTTGGTTTTAACTTGAATTTCTCTAATGATTAGTGATGTTGAGCATTTTTTCATGTATCTATTGGACATTTGTATCTTCTTTTGAGAAATGTCTATTCTGACCTTTTGCCCATTTTAAAATTGGATTATTTGTCTTTTTGCTATTGAGTTGCTTGAGCTGCTTATGTGTTCTGGTTACTAATCCCTTGTCAGATGGATATTTTGCATATATTTTCTCCCATTGTGGGGGTGTCTCTTTGTTGTTTCCTTTGCTGTGCAGAAGCTTTTTAGTTTGATATAATCTATTTATCTGTTTTTGCTTTGGTTGCCTGTGCTTTTGAGGGCTTACACAAAAAAATCTGCCTGGACTGATGTCCTGTAGCATTTCCCCAGTGTTTTCTTCTAGCAGTTTCATAGTTTCAAGTTTTTAACCTATTTTGATTTTATTTTTGTATATGGTCTTTAATCCATTTTGATGTTTGTAAATGGTGAGAGATCAGCATCTAGTTTCATTCTTCTGCATATGGCTATCCAGTTTTTCCAGCAACATTTATTGAAGAGACTGTTCTTTCCTTAAGGGATTTTTGTAATGTGTCAGATTAAAGTATATTTGTATACCAAGGGGAAAGAGCCAGTAGACAAAGAGATACAGGAAAGAGAGAAATTAATTAAAGGAGTAATGTCATGAGGAGGTGAAGTTTATAAATATCGTACAGTAGCTATAAACAGCTGCTAATGTTAGAAATTAACTCCTATAGGAGGTGGCCACATTAATGGCATTACAGGATGGCCCTCTCAGAGAGCATGGAAAAAGGCATCGGAGAAATAAGAACTTTGCTCTGTTTATGCCTATAGCATCAATTGGTCGTTTTCATGGTTTTTAAAATCTCAACCTCATGCAAAGTTGAGGGCTCCCTAACAAAGCAAAAAAATATTTTTGTAAAACTAGTGTTTCAAATTTTAGTGATTCCTGGTTGATCTGTGTCAAAATTCTATAGCTAGAAAAGCATTTGGACAGTTTCTGAATTTGGAGTTTATGAAACTTTGACATACACATAGTTTTCAAAGCTTAAATCCCCAGAAGCTTGTCAAACCAAAGTAGCAATTGGATCAGAATTCCTCTTAAGGAATCACCAGGTACTATGCAAAAAATTTAGTGTGAGCTATGTATTTAAACTCTATTAAAAATTCTGGAAGAAAATAATTATTTAAGAACCCATTAGTTTTTAAGACTAGAGAGTTGGATTCCTTGAATAATTTTTATTCTTCACTGATTTGTTTTTATAGAATACTTTTATGTTTGTTTTCAAAACTAAGAAGTAAAGTTTAGTGTTTATTCTGTATTTACTGGTTCTTTCATCACTATTACTATTTTATATAAGCTAACGCATTAAAATGATACAAATCTTGCTAATTTGATTATGTTTGAATCACCGCTGGATTTTTTACTGTTAACCTTATTAACTCATAAATGGGTCTTTATTTTTTACTGAAAGCTGTATATTATAAATGCACTGTGGAAGATAGATTCTGTCCCTTATAGAGGGTAAAGAATGTGTAATTCTGCCACATGTGATAGAAAATGTCTTATTTTTATTATGTGTAAACAGAACAGTTGCTTTTAAGCAGTACTCAATATTATATGTATATGTCATATGCCAGGTTTAGGAAACTGAGATTATATCTAAATATATGAGAAACTTGTTTGTTGTCTAGGCTTTTTGTTAGGTTATCTCTGACTACCTCTGGCTTGAGACATTTTGTGAAATTTCTTCATTTTTTCTAGCTATAAAATAATACTCTTACTAAATGCATCATGATTTTACTGTGACAATTTTGAGTTTATCTTTTGATGGACAAATCTTAATATACATTAATAGCTGATGATAATTTATAAAAAAAATTTTTAATCTGATAAATCATTTAATTCGTCTTTTGAAATTTCAGGGTGTACTGATGGTTGGACCCCCAGGCACTGGTAAAACTATGCTAGCTAAAGCTGTTGCCACTGAATGTGGTACAACATTCTTCAACGTTTCGTCTTCTACGCTGACATCTAAATACAGAGGTGAATCTGAGAAGTTAGTTCGTCTGTTGTTTGAGATGGTGAGTGACGATATATTCAGATTTCAAAGTAGTGTGTGTAGGCCTATGATGCCCCCATAAATCAGTTCTGTCCACCTGGAATCTTTTTTGAAAAGGGCAGTGTAGTTCTATTTTAATAGTTCTTGACACACTGACGAGAATTGGGATGATGGGTTTTGTGGGTTAGTTGGTGTATCTTCAGTGTATCTTTTTCTTTAAGGTAAAGCAAGGCCTTTTGGCATCCTGTCCACTGAGGGTGGAAGAAGAGACTTTGGTCGTATGTGTGGGTTGACTGGCAATTATGGATCTCTAGGGAGCTGATGGAACAGAAGAATATTTTAATATGTATTTTAAAAATCAGAGTCTGACCCGTCATTAAAGTTTATTCCTTTTTCATGTGGGATTTGCAGTAACTTAAGAATGTATATTTGAGGATTGAGGTTGATTTATTTTTGAAAAATTTTTCCATTATGGAAATTTCCAGATATGAAAGTAGAAAGCATAGTACAGTGAACCCCTATGTATCTATCACCCAGCTTCACCAGCCATATAACCTTTATTTTTAGAAATTTCTTTTTTCTCATGGGAATGATTGATTTAGCGTTTGCCATAACCAGATGATGGCATTAAAACAGTGAGAAGTTTCTGCTCTCTTTTGCCATTGTTTTAAAAGATTTTTTAAAATGCTCCAATTGTTTTATGAGATTATTGAATGATTTCTTTAAAATATTTTCATAAAGGCTAGATTTTATGCCCCTACCACGATCTTCATTGATGAGATAGATTCTATCTGCAGTCGAAGAGGAACCTCTGATGAACATGAGGCAAGTCGCAGGGTCAAGTCTGAACTGCTCATTCAGATGGATGGTAATTGATATTTAATTATTGTTTCAAAACTCTTATTTTTAAATATTTTGTGTAAATTCATAATCAATGGATGGATTAGAAGGCAGCCTGAGTTTAATTATTTGTTCGTTCACCCATTTGTTCATTTGTTCATGCACTCAGAAAGCATTTCTTGCATACTTGTTAGAGATCATGCACCATTTCAGATTCTGAGGTTACAAAGAAAAAGGCTAATATGGCCTTCAAGGAGCTTACTATTTGGAGCAAAGTTTCTAGAGGCATGATCTAGAGTCCTAGGGATCCTTGAGACCCTTTAAAGAATCTGCAAGGTCAAAACTATTTTCATAGGAATATCAAGTCATTGTTTGCCTTTTCTTTTTCACTCTCATTCTCTCACAAGTGTACAGTAGAGTTTTCGAGAGGCTGTAAGACATAGGGTATCATAAAAAGAAAGCAGAAGCAGATATGAGAATCCAGCTTTTCTCTAGATAGACATTAAAGAGATTTGCAAAAATGTTAAAAAAAAAAGCCCCTCTTCTTTTTTTTAATATTTTGGAAAACATACTTTTCATAAACATATGTAAATAAGTAATGAATTTGTCATTATTTTTAAGTGAATTAATATTTTTAAATTTCAGTTTTAGGTTTTTTCCATGCAATTTACCCATGCACCATCTATTTTAAGTTTTAAAGATATTGATAGATACACTCCACACACAAAAAAGCTCTTTGGGGTTCTCAATAATTTTTTTTGTTTAAGGTTCAGAGTCTTGCTGTGTTGTCCAGGCTGGAGTACAGTGGTGTGAACACAGCTCACTGCAGCCTTGACCTCCTGGGCTCAAGCAATCCTCCTGCCTCAGCCTCCTAAGTAGCTGGGACCACAGGCGCATGCCACCACATCTGGCTAAGTTTTATTTTTTGTAAAGACAGGGTCTCTCCATGTTTCCCAGGCTCTAGTTGAACTCTTGAGCTGAGATGATCCTCTGGACTCAGCCTCTCAAAGTGCTAGGATTATAGATATGAGCCACTGCACCCAGCCTCAGTAATTTTTTTAAGAGTATAAAAGGGTCCTGAGATCAAAAAGTTTGAGAACCACTGATCTGGATGGGAAGCAGGCAACTGATCAGATGAGTATAATACATTATGGTACATTCTGAGGTAGAAGTAAAGTCTGGGTGCAGTGGAAAACACAGGAGAGGCACCACCAAGACCAGGAGAGTCATGGAAAGAGATAGCCAAGTTGGACTTTGAAGCATTGGTAGGAGTTATCAGGACAGAGAAAAAGGGCCCTGAGGAGCCATAGAAGGAAGAGGGTTATGGGCTCAGAGCTGCTGTTTAGAGATAAGTTAGCTGTGTGGTAGACAAGAGGCCGTTCAAGCAAAACATTAGAACAGATAAAATATATTAAAAAATATCCAGGGTGAGGGACCGAGTGCAATGGCTCATGCCTGTAGTCCCAGCACTTTGGGAGGCTGAGGTGGGAGGATCACTTGAGGCCAGGAGTTCAAAACCAGCCTGGTTAACATAGCAAGACTTTAACGTAGCAAAAACTTTAAAAAGTAGCTGGATGTGGTGGCATGTGCCTGTAGTCCCAGCTATCAGGAGGCTGAGGTGGGAGGATAGCTTGAGCGCAGGAGTTTGAGGCCACAGCGAGCTGTAATTGTGCCATGGCACTCCAGCCTGGGCAACAGGGCAAGAACCTGTGTCATAACAACAACAACAAAACACCAACAATATCCAAGTTGTGTTGTTTCAAAACAGTCACAGTTATTCATCAACTGTGGATACTTACTGAATACTTATAATGTACTATGAGACCCTTCCCTCACTGAGTTTACCATTTTAACTTTTGCTAAAGTATGAGAGAAAGGAATGAGTATGTTTTATTTTTGAAGTGGGGTATAGGAGAAAACATTAGGTGTTTAAAATTGGAAAAGGAAATCACTGAATACAAATTTAGTCAGCTGAATTTCATTGAGGGATATTTGTGACTATTGTTGATTATTAGTTGGACAGCTTGATTCTTTGTCATAATGACTGAAGTAGGAGTTTCATAATAAGAAAATATTATATGTTTCAGTGAGCTGAGGTCGTGCCAGAGCACTCCAGCCTGAACAACAGAACCAGACCTTGTTTTTTTTAAAAATACTGTATTGAACTAGTTGCTTTAAGTCCACTAGCACTTTCTTATGCTAGACTAGAAAGTCTTATCAATAAAGTTTATGGGGTTTTTTTTATCTTTTATTTCTCACTACATATTTTCTAGAGTTTCTGTTGAGTGACCTGAAATTTTTTATTCTAAAATTTTAATTCTGAAAAGGAGACACTGTGTATGTACATGTAGTTGGTTTGGTTATTTTTATCTGTGATTACTGGGTTCATTCTTAAATGTCTTATTTAGTTTTTACTGGTCACTTAAAAGTTTAAAGGACAACATCATGGAAATATAACCTGTCTTTCAAAATTATAATCGCATGCTAGAATATTAAGTAAATGTGAACCCTTTGTTTTCACTTCTTGAGAAAATAGATTAAAAACTAAAATAAAATTTTTGCGGAACTTTATGATTTAAAAGAAATAAGAGGAATAAAACAGAGCCTAATCTCCCATACCTTTTCTTTTAGGAGGAAATATACATTCATTTTCTTACAGAAAAATGGATGTTTTTATTGGATTAAAATCCTGCACTAGGTTGCACAAGAAAAAAAAAAAAAGAAATAAATAAAAATCCCACACTAGGTTATGTGAATTCTTCTACTTCTTTGTTTTGTAGTTATCTGTTAGTGAGTCTGGTTTTGCCACCACACAGAGGTCAGGACTGCACTGTCTTCATCGTTGATTCTGCCACTTTGGCTAAAAGAAATGTTAATTGAATGAAAGAATAAAGAGTTGTAAGAAAAACACTATCTTTTCCTCCCTTACTGTGTATAGGAGTTGGAGGAGCTTTAGAAAATGATGATCCTTCCAAAATGGTTATGGTATTGGCTGCTACTAATTTTCCGTGGGACATTGATGAAGCTTTGCGAAGAAGGTTAGAAAAAAGGATATATATACCTCTCCCAACAGGTATGATGTCTTCTCTATTTTGAACTTTCTGTTACTTTCTGTTACCTTTCCCATGTATCTAAATCTTTATTCCATTGTCATTCTGCTTAAAGAAGTTTATAGCATCACAAAATTAATTTGTAGTAGATGTGAACACAGGCCACAGTACTCTATTGAAATTTCTTATGTTTCAGAGAAATTCTTGAATTTAGAACAATATTCATCTTAATAAATATGGTAGCACTTTTAAGTTTTCACTTTTCAACTTGAAGTTTTTTTTGGATCTTTTTCAGAATATGCTGTTTTGGAGAGAGAGAGAGAGAGTGTGTGTGTGTATGTGTGTGTGTGTGTATACACATATTTATTTATTTATTTTGTGACACAGTCTTATTCTGTTGCCCAGGCTGGAGTGCAGACGCATGATCTCAGGTCACTGCAACCTCCACCTCCTAAGTTCAAGTGATTCTTGTGCCTTAGCCTTCCAAATAGCTGGGATTACAGGTGTGCACCACCACACCCAGCTAATTTTGTTTTTAGTAGAGACAGGGTTTTGCCATGTTGTCTAGGCTGGTCTTGAACTCCTGGCTTCAAGTGATTTCCCGCCTCGGCCTCATAAAGTGCTGGGATTACAGGTGTGAACCACCACGCCCAGCCTGGAAAATATAGTTTTATCCTGTTAATGAATGCTGAAATATCCGTGAATGAATGGTTTCTTTTTATTTTGAGGTAAAATTTACGTACAATGAAATGTACTTAAGTATATAATTTGATGAGTACAAATCTGTACACCTGTTTAATCAATACCCTAATCAAGATGTAGGGCATTTCTATCATCCTGTAAAGTTCTGTGTGCCCCTACCAGCTAATCCTCCAATAGGCATTCACTGTACGTGATTTTTATCACTATAGATTAGTTCTTTCTCTTGTTTAACTTCATATAAATGGAATCGTGACAGCATGTACTCACTGTGTCTGGCTACTTTCACTTGAGGTTCATCCATGTGATCACATGTATCAGCAGCTTGTTCCTGGTATGATTATACCACAATTTGTTTATTCTCCTTTTGATTGGTATTTAAGTTATTCCTAGTTTTTTGGCTATTATGAATAAAGCTGTAAACTTTCTGGTACATATCTTTTTTATGGATGAATGTTTTC
Organism: Gorilla gorilla gorilla; assembly: GCF_029281585.2. NCBI lineage: Eukaryota > Metazoa > Chordata > Mammalia > Primates > Hominidae > Gorilla > Gorilla gorilla. The sequence continues at coordinate 44,559,484 of NC_073238.2, read as the reverse complement.
AATTCTTTTGGATAATATAAGAAAAGAAAAGATGGGTCATAGGGTAGGCATATGTTTAGCTTTTATAGGAAATACCCAAACTGTTTTTCAGAATGGTCGTACCATTTTGTATTCCATCATCAATAAATGAGAATTCAAATACTTCCATATCCTTGCCAACATGTGGTGTTGTCAGTATTTTAATTTCAGTCATTCTAGTAAGTATGAAATGCTGTCTCATGATTTTAATTGGTATTTCTCTGATGACTTACGTTGAGTACCTTTTTATGTGCTTTTTATGGTCATGGTATACTTTTTGTATAGTGTCATTTCTTTTTCCCAGTTTTTAATTGGATTATTTGTTGTTTTATTAATGCTTTTTATGTTATTAGATCTGTGCATTGTGCATATTTTCTTCCAGTTTCTAGTTTGCCTTTTGATTTTCTTTATGGTATCTCTTAATAAGCAGACATTTTAAATTTTGATGAAGTCCTGTTGACAATTTTTTTTAATGAATAGTACTTTTTGTGTCTTAAGAAATCTTGTCTATCCCAAAGCTGCAAAGTTTTTCTCCTGTTTTCTTTTGGAAACTGTATTTATATCTGTGATTCCTCTTGAATGAATTTGTGTGTGTGTGTGTGTGTGTGTGTGTGTGTGTAGATGAGTCATTTTTTTCATATGTATATGCAGTTGTTGTATCATCACTTACTGAAAGGAGTTTTCTTTTTTCATTGAATTACTTCGGCACCTTCATTGAAAATTATTTTGTTGTGTATGTGTGGGTCTATTTCTGAATACTATTCTGTTCCATTTTTTTTTAAATACACACACATATGGTTATCTAAGTTATTTGTTTTTTTCTTGAGCAAGCTTTGGTAACTTGTGCCTTTCAAATAATTTGTCTATTTTTTTATAAGTTGTCAGATTTGTTTGGATTTGACCTAATGTGAATGTGGAAGCTGATTAAATAGTTATGGGAGATTGTGGAAGCTGATTATATAGTTCATGTCTGGTTCTGGAACTTGAAGTCAGTAAGGAGGGCACTTAGGAAGAAATGATGAATGTGAAGTGGTAGAAGTAAGGACAAACTCTACCTGTGGGGGTGGAATCCATGAGGATACATTGGAATCTATGTTGAACTCTTTTTTCCACTGAGACTTCTAACCCTGATGAATGGACTCTCCTACAGAAGAAGCTAGCTAAATGTATACCTGGCTCAAAAGTCAAAAAAGCTGAAGGAAGAAATGTGGCAGAAACTACCAAGAGCTGAAGGTGGAAGTGCTGCCCCACACTAATAAGGAGAACCAAGAAATAAGTGACAGTATGTGCCAGCTTTCTGAGATGATTAATTTTTGCCTTTCACATCTCAGACATGACTCATGTGGTCCACACTAACCCAGAGCTATGCAATAAAGAGAATTCTGGGAAATGAAATTCCAGCTTCACTTAAGTTGGCATAATACAAATCTACACACCTTATTTTCCTTTTATTGGCCATAGGATCTGTAGTGATGGCTCATTTTTCATTCGTAATATTAGTAATTTATCTCTATTCTTCATCATTTTTGGTTGAGATTTATCAATATTGTTAATCTTTTCAAATAACCAAATTTTTGCTTTCTTAATTTTCTGTTTTCTATTTCAATGATTTCTTCTCTGTTAAAAAATTTTTTTTTCCTTTACACTTTGAGTATAATTTTTTCTATCTGAAGTTAGAAACTAAGGTTATTGGTTTTAGGAACCACCCTCCCCCACTTTTTTTTTTTTTAAGAGACAGAGTCTTGCTCTGTTACCCAGGCTGGAGTGCAGTGGCATGATCTTAGCTCACTGCAGCCTCAAACTTTTGGGATCAACAGATCCTCCCACCTCAGCCTCTTGAGTAGGGACTACAAACACATGTCACTGTGCCTGGCTAATTTTTTTATTTTTATTTTTTGTAGAGACAGAGGCTTGCCGTGTTTCCCAGGCTAGTCTCAAACTCCTGGCCTCAAGCAATCCTCCCAGTAGCACTGGGATTACAGATGTGAGCTACTGCACCTGGCCTTTTTTTCTTTTTTAAATTTGCACATTTTAAAGCTATACATTTCTCATTAAGTACTGCTTTGCTTTTATCTCACAAATTTTGCTATATCATATTTTTTCTACTATTAAGTTAGAACTGTTTTCTAATTTTCCTTTTTTATCCCCTTTCTTTGGTCCTTTAGTTATTTAGCATTTAAATTGGTTTGGGAGCCAAATAATTGGAGTGTTTTCTAGATATCTTATTGTTGATTTTTAATTTAATTCATTGCAGTTAGGAACATACTCTGTAAGATGTCAATTTTTGAACTTCTTGAGATTTGTGATTCAGCGTATAGTCTGTCTTGGTGATTGCTCCAGGTGCAATTGAATAGAATGTTTATTCTGAGCTTGTTATAACATTCTATAAATGTCAGCTAGATGAAGTTGGTGTGTTAGTATTATTCAAATAATAAGATCCTTGCTGATTTTTTAGTCTAGTTTTTCTATCAGTTACTGAGAGTGGCTTATGGAAATCTTCATCTATGACTGGGAACTTGTTCATTTCTCCCTTTCGTTTTTTCGGTTTCTGCTTTATGTTTTGCTTCATGTGTTTTGATGTTCTTTTGTTAAGTAAATAAATTATCATTGTTACATCTTCTCGGTCCTATTACCATTATGCAATGCCTCTGTATCTCTGAGAATACACTTTGACTTGGTATCTGCTTTGACTGCTATTAATTTAGCCTTACCGTCTTTCTTTTCCTATTGTTGTTGTGCTATATCTGCTTTTTATCTTTAATTTTTACCCTACCCTATCTTTATATTTACGGTGCAGTTTTTTTTTTTTTTTTTTTTTTTGAGATGGAGTCTCGCTCTGTCACCCTGGCTGGAGTGCAGTGGCAGGATCTGGGCTCACTGCAAGCTCCACCTCCCGGGTTCACACCATTCTCCTGCCTCAGCCTCCCGAGTAGCCGGGACCACAGGCGCCTGCCACCATTCCCGGCTAATTTTTTGTATTTTTAGTAGTAGAGACGGAGTTTCACCGTGTTAGCCAGGATATTCTCGATCTCCTGACCTTGTGATCCGCCCACCTCGGCCTCCCAAAGTGCTGGGATTACAGGTGTGTACAGTGCAGTTTTTATAGACAGCATATAGTTGAGCCTTGCTATTTGTCCAGTCTATATCTCTTTTTTGTTTGTTTATTTGTTTGAGTCGGAGCCTCACTCTGTTGCCCAGGCGGGAGTGCAGTGGCGCGATCTGGGCTTACTGCAACCTCTGCCTCCCAGGTTCAAGCAATTCTGCTGCCTCAGCCTCCTGAGTAGCTGGGACTACAGGCATGTGCCACCATGCCTGGCTAATTTTTTTATATTATTAGTAGAGACGGGGTTTCGCCATGTTGTCCAGGCTGGTCTTGAACTCCTGAGCTCAGGTGATTCGCCCACCTTGGCCTCCCAAAGTGCTGAGATTACGAGCGTGAGCCACTGCACCTGGCTGTCTCTGCTTTTTAGTAGGAGTATTTATTCCATTTAAATTGAATGTAATTGGTGATATGACTGTGTTTAAGTCTGCCATTTTGCTATTTGTACTGTTTGTTTCTCTGTACCCCCCTTGCTAATTTCTTTTGGGCTAATTGACTGTTTTTACTATTCATTTTAATGCCATTATTGGATTTTTAGCTATACCTGTCTATATTTATTTTAGCAGTTGCTCTAGCAATTACAGTATGCATCGTGCCAGCCATGTGAGAGCTACCCTTGGATGACTATAGTTCTGGTCCATGTATTAACTGTGACTTCCTGCGAGACCTTGTATTAGTCAGGGTCCTGCAGAGAAACAGAACCAACAGGATGTGTATATATAAAGAGGTTTATTTTAGGCAGTTGGCTCACACAATTATGGGGGCTGGTAAGTCCAAAATCTGTACCCTTAGCTGGCAGGTTAGAGACCCAGGAAGAGCTGATACTGCAGTTCAGGTCCAAAGGCTATCAGGCTGGAGACCCAGGGAGAGCCAGTGTTGCAGTTGAAATCTGAAGGCCATTTGCTGAATTTCTTCTTCCCAGTGTGGGCGGTGGGGGCAGTGTCGCGGTTCAGTGTTGTTTTATTCAGACCTTCCGTTGATTAGATGAGGCCCACCCACATTAGGAAGGGCAATCTGCTTTACTCAAAGTCCACTAATTGAAATGTTAATCTCATTGAAAAACATGTTCACAGACACATTCAGAATAATTTTTCTTTTTCTTTTTTCTTTCTGAGATGGAGTTTCACTCTTGTTGCCCGGGCTGGAGGGCAATGGCGCAGTCTTACCTCACTGCAACCTCCGCCTCCTGGGTTCAAGGGATTCTCCTGCCTCAGGCTCCCAAGTAGCTGGGATTACAGGTGTGTGCCACCGCACCTGGCTAATTTTATACTTTTAATAGAGACAGGGTTTCATCATGTTGGTCAGGCTGGTCTTGAACTGCTGACCTCAAGTGATCCACCAGCCTCCACCTCTCAAAGTGCTGGGATTACAAACATGAGCCACTGTGCCAGTCCCAGAATAATTTTTTATCCACTCTTTGGGCACCATTGCCCAGCCAAGTTGACATATAAAATTAACCATCACAGACCCCAAGCTAGAACTTTCTAGCTACGCCACTCTTAAATTCTTGGCACACAGAAACTTTGAGGATAATAAATAGTTATGTAAAGTCTGTAAGTTTTAGTAAAATTTTTTATTCAGAAATGGATAATCTACCACTTTGTAGTTTTTGTCAGCTAATTTTAGCAATTGAATCATTTGTTTTTGTTAGCTACTTTTTAATTCTCTTCAGTGTGGGCCATATTTTTCTGCTTCTTCACATATCCAATAATTTTACTGTATGTGCTACATTGTAGGGATTACAGATTATGTATTTTCCTTTAAATAGTGTTCTGGCAGGCATTCAGATTACTGGCAGAACTAAGAAAAATCAGTATTCAGTTCTTTACTGCCTGTTGGCCAATACATGCAAACAGTTTTCTTTATATTCTGTCTTATTTTATAGTTGTTTACCATAGGGGGCAAGTTTGGTAACAGTTATTTCATCATGGCTAGAAGTGGAAACCTCACCTACAAATTTTGAAACTTAATTTTTGTAACTGATCACTTTTTTGACTAGACCCCAAGGCTTGTATAACATAATTACTTGATAGATTTTTTAGCTCACAGATTCCATCTTATATTATCTTTTCTGGCTGTTACTCTGTATTCTAATAATTTAATAATGTCATTACTTAAAAAGAAAACTTTTCTTTTTCTTAAAATAGTGCTTTATTTCGCTGGGTGTTGTCGCTCGCACCTGTAATCCCAGCACTCTGGGAGGCCAATGTGGGCAGATCACCTGAGGTCAGGAGTTTGAGACCAGCCTGACCGATATGAGAAACCCTGTCTCTATTAAACATACAAAAGTTAGCCAGACGTGGTAGCAGGTGCCTGTAATTCCAGCTACTCAGGCGGCTGAGGCAGGAGAATCAACTTGAACCCACGAGGTGGAGGTTGCAGTCAGCCGAGATCACACCACAGCACTCCAGCCTGGGTGACAGAGTGAGACTCCATCTCAAAAAAAACAAAAAACAAAAAAAAGAATTTACTGATTGAGCTCATAAAATAATACGCTTATTTAAAGCAACAACAGAAGCAATTAGATTTAGAACCTGTAAGCCATGCTGGAATATTGCACCTCTGAGAATTAACTCCTTAATACCTGGCTCATACACAAGTTGAAATTCGAGCGTTTTTTTCCTTATTTGTGATTTTAAAAGTTTCTTCCTGTTCTTTTTCTCTTCATCCATGTTTTTGTTTGTTTGTTTTTTTGAGATGGAGTCTTGCTCTGTTGCCCAGGTTGGGGTGCAGTGGCGTGGTTTTGGCTCACTGCAATCTCCACCTCCCGCATTCAAGCAATTCTCCTGCCTCAGCCTCCCAAGTAGCCAGGATTACAGGCACACGACCCCACGCCCAGCTAACTTTGGTATTTTTAGTAGAGACGGGGTTTCACCATGTTGGCCGGGCTGGTCTCCAACTCCTGACCTCAAGTTATCCACCTGCATCCACCTCCCAAAGTGTTGGGATTACAAGCATGAGTCACTGTGCCCAGCCCATGTTTTGTTTTCTAAACAAAATATGTGTATGATATCTATTTGAAAGTTTAATTTTACTACCATAGTACAGTGATTATAAATAAAAATTGATACTAGTGGAGAGAATAAAATTTTTGCTGCTCGAACTCTCAGTCACATTATTCAAACTTTCGTTTTTTGAACTTTAATTCTTCACTATAATAAAGGGAGAAAAACATAATTAGAAAATAATTGATGACAGCAAGTTTCTGAACTGCTAAGGAAGGCTTAGGTATTAGGGGAAAGACATACTTTATATTGGTATAAAGGTAGGAACTCCATTTCCTTTGGAATTATAGAAGAAGAAAATAAACACGGCTAAGAGGCTTCCTTCTAAACTTGTTTTTCTTTACGAAAAGTTTGTAACAGTTAATTACTTTGGGGTGCTTCTCTTTGTTTATTGTGGATCTGAAGGTGTGTACCTTATGATCATGAAACCTGGGAAATGCTTTTTCCCCAAGGGGCTCCCAAACCAATAATTATAATTAGAACTCCATTCTTTTTCTTTTATCTATATTAGTTCATCAACAAGTGTTCATTTAGCTCTTTGCTATATGAAAGACATTTGTTAGGAACTGTGGGAATATAAATAATGTTCATTCCTTGTTGTTAAAGAACTGCTTTGGAAGCCAGACATATACTTACCCTAACTGCAGTAAAACAGTGGAATGCATGAGCCGAGAGCTCTGCACAGTATTTTTGGAACGGAGAGGGAGGAATCCCAAATTCTGACTGGTGTACTTAAGGGAGACTTCATGGAGGAAGTTGCATTTTAACTGAATTTTCATAGAGAAAAGTAGAATCGAAGCCATGGGTGCTTGAAAATGAATAGATAGATAGGTTTTGGGGCTGGAGCCACCAGATAGGATAAAAAGGCCTGGAAGAGATTGAACAATAAATAAAATTTAATAAGATGAGAGACCTGAAAAGAATGATTTTGGAAATCCAGGGTAAAATTAATGGAAATAAAAGTAAAATGTATTAAAATTTTAAAAAATTGGACATTTTATGAACAAAACCAACTGTGAATAAGAATTTTTATTTGAAAAAGGCAAAGATTATAAGAAACAGGATAGATGAAATCAGAAAGCCATCTAATGTAATTAGATGTAATGCCTCTTTATATAATTTCCATAAAGAAATATCCATATTTCTTTAAGAATTAGAAATTGGTGGTAAGAAAAGCCAATATATCACTTACTCTTGCAGTTTAACAAACCACTCCAAAATTTAATGAGACAAAATAATCGTATTATTCTCACATCGGATGGGGCACAGTGGAGATGGTTTGTGTCTGTTCCATGATGCCTTGGGTCGTGGTTGGGGGTGACTCCACAGCTGGGGCCTGGGATCCTGTGGAATGTCTTCATTCACAAGCCTAGATCTCTGCTGGGCCATGTTACCTGTGGCCTTGGGATATTTGGATCTCGTAGATGGTGGCTTAGTGCTCCAAATGTGATTGTTCCACTGGATAAGGTGGAAATGGCATCGAATTTTATGAATTAACCCTTGGAGGTTATGTAATGTCCCTTCTGCTTATACTTCTGACATTCTCAGGCCCACACCAATTCAAGGGGAGGGGAATTAGACTGCCTCTGGTTTGGGGAGTGGTAGGGTCACATTGTAGAAATGCGTGTGGTATGAGAGAGAACTGTTACTGCTGTCTTGGTAAATACAATTTGCTGTAGTCAACGGAAGGCAAAATAATAGGCACAAGTGAGTTCTAATGTTCTTACCTTAAGGCTTTTTTCATTTTAAGCATCTAAATGATGGCAGCAACTACCTGGTGAGCCCAATGTACTCCTTTCTCAACCTCTCTTCATTTAGTTCTGTTTTGCTTTTAGGCTGACCTCCTAAACACCAAGGCATTATAGTCCTTTCAACTCGGGGTGACTCTGACTTCCTATTACATCAGGGTCAGGTCCTTTATATATATATATATATATTCCTTTTACTGCAAGTTCACCTTATGTATCCTGTGTCTATTTGCATCTATCAGTATTTTATTGTATTTTTCTACTTACCTTTTTCCCCCATTCTGCTGCACGCATGCTTCTTCCTACTTCTGTGTTGTTATCTGTGGTACTCCCATTTCCCAGGTTCTCTCTTCCCTTCTCTTTAAATTTTACTGATTTTTCAAAGCCGACGTTACAGCATGTGGACATCACGCAGTCTTCTCGCCCTGGCCTGTCTCGTGTCCCCAGGTGTTTCATCTGGGTTGGTGATTTCCCAGATGTCCCTCAGGAAAAGGACACTTCTGTCTCCCCAGAGTCCTGTTTGTTGACTGACTGGTGGTGGGGGCTGTGAACATTTATTGAGTACTTACCATGGGCCAGGCTTTGCATGCATCGACTCACCTAACCGTCATGACAGCTTTATAAGGTAGATTCTGTTCTTATTTTACTTAGGAAACTTGAGGACCCAGAAGCTAAGTGAGAGCAGGCATGTGAGTCCAGAGCCCAGATAGGCAGGCCCAGAATGTAGTTGTTGTCTCCTGCACTGGACTGCCTGGTGTATTCAAGAGGAGTTGTATAGGAGTGTATGATTCCTCTAACAACATTTATTTAAATTTAGAATGTGTTAACTTTGTGATACAGGATTGGCAGTTTGTTACACTATGATTAACAACACATTAATCCCTTGTTAAATCTTTTCACAAGCTTATTGAATATCAATTCAGTTTTTTTTTTGAGACGGAGTCTCGCTCTGTTGCCCAGGCTGGAGTGCAGTGGCGCGATCTCAGCTCACTGCAAGCTCCGCCTCCTGAGTTCACGCCATTCTCCTGCCTCAGCCTCCCGAGTAGCTGGGACTGCAGTTGTCTGCCACCACGCCTGGCTAATTTTTTTTTGTATTTTTAGTAGAGACAGGGTTTCACCGTGTTAGCCGGGATGGTCTCGATCTCCTGACCTCATGATCCTCCTGCCTTGGCCTCCCAAAGTGCTGGGATTACAGGCGTGAGCTGCCGCGCCTGGCCATCAACTCAGTTTTATGGAGCTGGTAAATCTTAAGAATATTCTAAAAAATTACTGACATAACCAGTTTTAAGTAACTTGTTCCCCACCCCCCACCCCCGACCACCAATCATAGTTACTAGGGAAACAGAATATGCTTTCTGCTAAGCTTCAGTACCACTAGGTCCTCACTTACGAACAGGTTTATGTATGTTCATTTTAAGTCGGCTGTTTGGAACTTTGTTTCAGTGGGAGAATATATTAAACTTTGTGTTAAGGATCTTAGGCCAGGCACAGTGAAACGTTTGATTTACAAATACAGTGGTATTCTAATATTGGGTCTGTAAGAATGAAAAGGGGTATTTGTTCATTGGCATTCACTGGCTCTATGTGGAACATTGTGTAATGATGCTCTTATGCTAACATCAGTTCTTACCTGGACATCAGGCGCACATCAGCCTTCTGTATCGGTAGGCACAGGAGCTTCCTCCCCTCACCTCTTTCTCTCCCTACCCCTCCTGCCACCAGCCTGACTGGAGGACTTCTTTGGCTCTAAACCACATGTCGAGCAGGTGTACTCCCTGCGAGCCTATTGGCTGGGATCAAGGATGGGGGCTCCTGGGATTAGGGAACTGTGGAGGTAGAGGTTTTCCAGTCCTGCCCTTTCTGTTTTCTGGTAATCCCAAATCACACCTGCTTGCTGCTTTTGGCACTGCTCTGCTTGGTCTCACTGTGTGTTTGTGGTGTGTGAAACATAACTCAATACAGAAACAGTTCCTAAAATGTTTAGTTTATCCAGTAGCTGGTGAAGCAGACAGCCCTGTTACCCGCTCCAGGAGAAGTGGAGCCTCCCTGGAACTCAGCAGCTCCCAGCGTGTTCCCTCCCAGCACGGTTCATTCCTGCCCTCTGCTGGGGGTCACCACCTTTCCTTTACGGTGATTTCCTTTTATGGAGATAATGTATTGCTTTTCCATATAATTTCATCACCTAACAATGTATCCCCAAGCAAAGTTTTACCTCCTTTTAAACTTTACATAAATGAAATCATACGGATTGTGTTCATTTGTATCTTGCCTCTTTTGCTCAATGTATTTTAAGATTTATCCATGTTACCACATATAGATGCCACCTCAGATTCATTTTTGTTGCTGTGTGGTATTCTGTCATATTCATTTGCTAGGGCTGCCATAACAAATATCAAAGATTGGGTGGCTTAAACAACAGAAGTTAATTTTCTTTTTTTTTTAATTTTATTATTATTATACTTTAAGTTTTAGGGTACATGTGCACAATGGGCAGGTTAGTTACATATGTATACATGTGCCATGCTGGTGTGCTGCACCCATTAACTTGTCATTTAGCATTAGGTATATCTTTTAATGCTATCCCTCCCCACTCCCCCCACCCCACAACAGTCCCCAGAGTGTGATGTTCCCCTTCCTGTGTCCATGTGTTCTCATTGTTCAATTCCCACCTATGAGTGAGAATATGCGGTGTTTGGTTTTTTGTTCTTGTGATAGTTTACTGAGAATGATGATTTCCAATTTCATCCATGTCCCTACAAAAGACATGAACTCATCATTTTTTATGGCTGCATAGTATTCCATGGTGTATATGTGCCACATTTTCTTAATCCAGTCTATCATTGTTGGACATTTGGGTTGGTTCCAAGTCTTTGCTATTGTGAATAATGCCGCAATAAACATATGTGTGCACGTGTCTTTATAGCAGCATGATTTATAGTCCTTTGAGTATATACCCACTAATGGGATGGCTGGGTCAAATGGTATTTGTAGTTCTATATCCCTGAGGAATCGCCACACTGACTTCCCCAATGGTTGAACTAGTTTACAGTCCCATCAACAGTGTAAAAGTGTTCCTATTTCTGCACATCCTCTCCAGCACCTGTTGTTTCCTGACTTTGTAATGATTGCCATTCTAACTGGTGTGAGATGGTATCTCATTGTGGTTTTGATTTGCATTTCTCTGATGGCCAGTGATGGTGAGCATTTTTTCATGTGTCTTTTGGCTGCATAAATGTCTTCTTTTGAGAAGTGTCTGTTCATGTCCTTCGCCCACTTTTTGTTGGGGTCGTTTGTTTTTTTCTTGTAAATTTGTTTGAGTTCATTGTAGATTCTGGATATTAGCCCTTTGTCAGATGAGTAGGTTGTGAAAATTTTCTCCCATTTTGTAGGTTGCCCCTTTCCTCTGATGGTAGTTTCTTTTGCTGTGCAGAAGCTCTTTAGTTTAATTAGATCCCATTTGTCAATTTTGGCTTTTGTTGCCATTGCTTTTGGTGTTTCAGACGTGAAGTCCTTGCCCATGCCTATGTCCTGAATGGTAATGCCTAGGTTTTCTTCTAGGGTTTTTATGGTTTTAGGTCTAACGTTTAAGTCTTTAATCCATCTTGAATTAATTTTTGTATAAGGTGTAAGGAAGGGATCCAGTTTCAGCTTTCTACATATGGCTAGCCAGTTTTCCCGCACCATTTATTAAATAGGGAATCCTTTCCCCATTGCTTGTTTTTCTGAGGTTTGTCAAAGATCAGATAGTTGTAGATATGCGGCATTATTTCTGAGGGCTCTGTTCTGTTCCATTGATCTATATCTCTGTTTTGGTACCAGTACCATGCTGTTTTGGTTACTGTGGCCTTGTAGTATAGTTTGAAGTCAGGTAGCTTGATGCCTCCAGCTTTGTTCTTTTGGCTTAGGATTGACTTGGCGATGCGGGCTCTTTTTTGGTTCCATATGAACTTTAAAGTAGTTTTTTCCAATTCTGTGAAGAAAGTCATTGGTAGCTTGATGGGGATGGCATTAAATCTATAAATTACCTTGGGCAGTATGGCTATTTTCACGATATTGATTCTTCCTACCCATGAGCATGGAATGTTCTTCCATTTCTTTGTATCCTCTTTTATTTCATTGAGGAGTGGTTTGTAGTTCTTCTTGAAGAGGTCCTTCACGTCCCTTGTAAGTTGGATTCCTAGGTATTTTATTCTCTTTGAAGCAATTGTGAATGGGAGTTCACTCATGATTTGGCTCTCTGTTTGTCTGTTATTGGTGTATAAGAATGCTTGTGATTTTTGTACATTGATTTTGTATCCTGAGACTTTGCTGAAGTTGCTTATCAGCTTAAGGAGATTTTGGGCTGAGACGATGGGGTTTTCTAGATATACAATCATGTCGTCTGCAAACAGGGACAATTTGACTTCCTCTTTTCCTAATTGAATACCCTTTATTTCCTTCTCCTGCCTAATTGCCCTGGCCAGAACTTCCAACACTATGTTGAATAGGAGTAGTTAGAGAGGGCATCCTTGTCTTGTGCCCGTTTTCAAAGGGAATGCTTCCAGTTTTTGCCCATTCAGTATGATATTGGCTGTGGGTTTGTCATAGATAGCTCTTATTATTTTGAGATACGTCCCATCAATACCTAATTTATTGAGAGTTTTTAGCATGAAGGGTTGTTGAATTTTGTCAAAGGCCTTTTCTGCATCTATTGAGATAATCATGTGGTTTTTGTCTTTGGTTCTGTTTATATGCTGGATTACATTTATTGATTTGTGTATATTGAACCAGCCTTGCATCCCAGGGTTGAAGCCCACTTGATCATGGTGGATAAGCTTTTAGATGTGCTGCTGGATTCGGTTTGCCAGTATTTTATTGAGGATTTTTGCATCAATGTTCATCAAGGATATTGGTCTAAAATTCTCTTTTTTGGGTGTGTCTCTGCCCGGCTTTGGTATCAGGATGATGCTGGCCTCATAAAATGAGTTAGGGAGGATTCCCTCTTTTTCTATTGATTGGAATAGTTTCAGAAGGAATGGTACCAGTTCCTCCTTGTACCTCTGGTAGAATTTGGCTGTGAATCCCATCTCGTCCTGGACTCTTTTTGGTTGGTAAGCTATTGATTATTGCCACAATTTCAGCTCCTGTTATTGGTCTATTCAGAGATTCAAATTTTTCCTGGTTTAGTCTTGGGAGGGTGTATGTGTCGAGGAATTTATCCATTTCTTCTAGATTTTCTAGTTTATTTGCGTAGAGGTGTTTGTAGTATTCTCTGATGGTAGTTTGTATTTTCTCACAGGACCGGAAGCTAGAAGTACAAGACCGAAGTGTAGGCAGGGTGGTTGCACTCTGGGGCCTCTCTCCTTGGCCTATAGGTGGCCATCTTGTCCCGGCGTCTTCATGTGGCCTTCCCCTTAGGGGTTTTTGTGTCCTGACCGCTTTTTCTTATAAGGACACCAGTCATGTTGGATTAGCGCCCACCCATATGACCTCATTTTACCTTAATTACCTCTCCTGTCTCTAAATACAGTCACATTCTGAAGTACTGGGGGTTAGGAGTTGCCTAAAAATTTTGAGGGACATGGTTTAACCCATACCATCTATTATGTGATTATATCAAAATGTATCCATCATATTATTTGGTGGACATTTTAATTATTTCTTATTTTAGGCTATTATGAACAGTGCTACTGTGAACATTTTCATACATGTATAGTGGTAAGAATGCCAGAATGGAGCATTCCATCCTAGGAGTGAATTGCTAGGTAGTGCCGCACAGCTGCAGTATTAATAGATGAATTCAATATGTTTTCCAAAGTGCTTGTGTTGCAGGATCCTTGGTGGCGCCTTTGCTGGAGTTTGCTTGAGCCCAGCGTTCTGACCACTGGGCCTGGCAGGCTGAACTCGGCTGGAGCTACTGGCCCTGATCCCACGCCGGCCAAGGGCAAGCCAGGCACAGAATGGTGAGGGGTGCATGAGCAAGCAAGCACTGGGGTCCGGCCACTGTGCATAGCCAGGCACGCTGGCTGTTGGGTAGTCTGACTTTTTCTTGCTGATTTTTAGAAATTCCTTAAATATTCTTGATACAAGTCTTTGGTTGCTTATATGTGTTACAAATATCTTCTCAAACTCTGTAACTTATCTGTTTTCACTGTGTTGACAGTATCTTTTGATGAATAGAAGTTCCTCATTTTAATGTGGTCAGTTTATCAATCTTTTCCTTGTTGATTTTTTTGAATATATGTCTTGAGAATACTTCCCTGAGGTCATTGAGATATTCTTCTCTGTTATAAAATACTTACAACTTTGCATTTAGATGTAATATACCTGGCACTGATTTTTGTGCACAGTATGATGTAGGACCTGATTTCATTTTTTTCCCCTGTGGATAGTCAGCTGTTCTTACATCATTAATTGAAAAGACACTCCTTCCCCTCACGGCCTGAACCACCTCTGTCATAAATTCAGTGTCTGTAATTATGCTTCGGTCTGCTGCTGGGCACCCCGTTCTGTACTATTGATCTATTTGTCTATTTCCACAAGAGTGTCGCACTGCTTTGAGTCCTATACCTTTGTAGTAAGTCTTAAAATCTGATAGAGCAATTCTTTCCACTTTGCTGTTGCTCTTCCAGAGCATCTTGGCTGTTCTTGGTTCTTTCCATTTCTGTGAACATTTTGGTATCTGCCCGTTAGTTTTTGCAGATAGACCTTTTAGGAGGATCTTTATTGGAATGCTTTGGCTGTATAAGATCAGTTGGGGGAGAATTGTCAATTGCATGAAAGACAAAACAAAATGAACCAAAAAGTAAACACTGGGGAACTGTTTTAGATGAAAGAAGGTGAATGAGACATAGTAACTGACTGCAATGTGTTATGGTTTGTAAAAGTTATAAAGGCTTGGGACAAATAGGAAAACTTTGCTTTGAATTGTGTATTAGACACTAATATTCCAGTATTAAATCTCCTGATAAGGGTGAGAAATGCTATGTCTACCTTTTTTCTTACGAGATACATGCTGGGGAATTTAAGGTGAAGTGTTGTGATGCCTGCAGCTAGCGCTCAATTCAAAAAGTTGAGGGAGGAGAGATGAGGAGCCAGCTAGAGTGATAATGGCAAAATGTTAGCAATTGGTGAATCTCAGTGAAAGCGAAATGGGTGTTCATTGATTTTCTTTTCCTGTATATATGGCATTTTTCAAAATAAAAGTAGAAGAAAATTAAATTTCATTTTGTATCTCAGGAAATAGAGCGCCAGATAAACTAGTAATGCATTATCTTAGTGTGCTGTGCTAAGCAGATTTGCCACTAAAAGCACTAGTGAAATGGCAAGCATGATTGGTTATTTTAAAAATTCTCTAGTATGTTTGAACTTATTCAGTTCACATTTAAATCATACTGGAACAGCAAATGTCTGTGGGCTGGCTCTCCAAGTAAAAAATACATTAATGAGCTTTTTGTGCCAATTACTGATTTTCAGGAAATGTTCTTTAAACTACTGATAAGAGTTCTGGAGATCCATGTCATACTAACAGGTGAGCAAAGTAATTCATAGGAGTTACACTTGATGCAGTGTAATTTTGTAACACCAGGCTAAGTATTTTTTTTTTTTTTGAGAAGCATTTCCGGTGCTTGAAAACTGATATTTATATTTTTCACGAAGAATCTCAGATTCTTTGTTCTCATAGTAGGTATCTTCACAGTCTTTAAAGAAAACCTAGGTGGTTTTTGGTTTTTGTTGTTTTTTTTTTTTTCCAATTTTTAGTTACTGCAACAGAGGCACATAGGAATTTAAATGATTCCATGAGTCATGCAGTGAATTGGTAATAATACTAATGGACACACAGTTATTGACTCTTCTTTGCATTGGCCTCATTTTTCCCCCAAATGTTAATATGTCATTTCTCAGCAAAATTATTTGTAAAATAAAACATCTAACAACACCACCAAAATCTTGTAACAGCAAAAGGAAGAGCCGAGCTTCTGAAGATCAACCTTCGTGAGGTCGAATTAGATCCTGATATTCAACTGGAAGATATAGCCGAGAAGATTGAGGGCTATTCTGGTGCTGACATCACTAATGTTTGCAGGTATTTTTTTAATGATCTGTGATTTTAGACATTAGTTATAGACTTCGCAGGAGGACTGGTCTTAAAGTCAATGTAGTTAGCCTAGTGTAGTTAGACATGAAAGCAGCTACCCATTTCTTTGAAATGGTTTCCCATTTGTCCCTTTTTTTCCATATAACTTTATTTTTCATTGTGAGATGAAAATTATATAGCAATGGTCGTTGATGTTTTTGATCTTTGGATTTTTAAGAAATTGTTGTGTCAGTGGCTCACGCCTGTAATCCCAGCACTTTGGGAGGCCGAGGCGGGTGGATCA
This sequence comes from Gorilla gorilla gorilla, assembly GCF_029281585.2. Lineage (NCBI taxonomy): Eukaryota > Metazoa > Chordata > Mammalia > Primates > Hominidae > Gorilla > Gorilla gorilla. Next base: position 44,543,253 of record NC_073238.2, on the reverse strand, counting down.
TGAGTTCAGGAGATCGAGACCATCCTGGCTAACACGGTGAAACCTCGCCTCTACTAAAAATACAAAAAAATTAGCCGGGTGTGGTGGCGGGCACCTGTAGTCCCAGCTACTCGGGAGGCTGAGGCAGGAGAATGGCATGAGCCCGGGAGGCGGAGCTTGCAGTGAGCCGAGATCGCGCCGCTGCACTCCAACCTGGGCAACAGAGCGAGACTCTGTCTCAAAAAAGAAAAAAAAGAAATTATTGTGTCTAACTCGATAATAATGACTTTGACAACCTAAGATTAGTTTAGCTCTGTGTTGGAGCCTTTCTGCATCAACCTAAAGTAATATTATTTAGTTTTTGTTGGCATTATTTAAACACATGCAAATGAGCAAAAATGATCAGTGTAAGCTGGGGAAGATACACGTTTAAAATTTTTTCAGTTTAGCGACATCATAATTTTTAGACAGTTCCTGTCACTCTGCAGTTATTTTTTTTCTTATTTTTCTAACTGTACTTAAATTGACTTTAGTAGCCTTTCTTTAAAGCCATAGCATCTGTTTTTCTCACCTTTTCTGCTCGCATTTTTCCCATGTGCATCCAAGTTTAGTGGCATACAATAAGGTTGCAATAGTTCCTACTGCTACTATAGCAAAATATTTAAGAACTTGACATTTTTGTTGGCTTGGCCTTCCTAATAGCTTTTTTGTGATTATGAATTATCCTTTTCTTCCAGACCTTCATATTTATTTATAGTTGGTCAAAGAGAGCTGCACATGGGATCAAGAGAAGCCAGAGTTTATGCCTTCAGTCAGTTGCCTACAAATACTCCATGTAGGGAATTCCGTGTCCACTATATGTGGATATTCATGTTTCAGAGGGAGTGATTCGTGTCTTTATTCCTCTATTTAAGCTGTAGACAGACTGGTCTGTGGTTTGAATTATCTTAACATTAGCCATATGTTCATTTCCAAGTGTACAATTCAGTATTTCAAAATTTGACTTCAGTTTCCTAAACTTCTTGGCTGTCTTTGAGGAGCAAGTGGGGAAAAGAAAATTCAGTACTATTCGAGCTTAACTTAGACTTTTAGGGTTCATTAACTATACATTTCATGTTTTTGGTTATTTGCATCCTGTTTTAACTTCTGCTGAACCCCCAGGATGTTTCTTAAGTGGAAAATTCTAAGAAGCCTCATAAAAACATATAAAATAATCTTTTGATTGTTTTTTTCATAACTTTGTTACAATTGAAAGTGTTTAAAACATGTGCAAAAATTACTGTTGACTGATTTTGGTATATTTTTAGGGATGCCTCTTTAATGGCAATGAGACGGCGTATCAATGGCTTAAGTCCAGAAGAAATCCGTGCACTTTCTAAAGAGGAACTTCAGATGCCCGTTACCAAAGGAGACTTTGAATTGGCCCTAAAGAAAATTGCTAAGTCTGTCTCTGCTGCAGACTTGGAGAAGTATGAAAAATGGATGGTTGAATTTGGATCTGCTTGAATTTCTGTCAGCTCTTTAATTTCTGGTATTTTTGTTGATAAAATACGAAGAAATTCCTGCAATTTTTAAAAAACAAGTTTGGAATTTTTTTCAGTGGAGTGGTTTTCGCTTAAAGGAAAAAAAATTCTAAAACTGCGAAGAATACTAAATGTAGTTGAGAAATAATTGATGGCGAGAGTTTGCTAGTCTCCCTCCCCGGCTTTGTGCTGGTATTCCACGTATTCCTGCATTAATATTGCACACCCAAACCAGTCTATCAGGGAGGCTGAAGAAAGGGCGCAGTGTGATATTTTAGGAATACAGAAGATTTAGAAATACCCCTATTTCTCATGTGCAGTTTTTTTTTTCAATTCTGTGCTCTGTCAACATGAGGGACCTATCTATGTATGTTGACTTTTAACATCAAAATTGGATTTGTGTCAAACATTCATTGTTAAGAATGACAGTATATTTTGGAGGAAATAATGAATTTACTAATTAAACCTTTAGAATTTATGACTTACTGTTAGAGTCTGTCATATGGTTAGAATTTTTACTTCCCCTACCCCTGCCATTTCTTCTGCTAGCTACTTAATAATATCTTGAGCTTTATTGAGGAATATTCTCACGCTCTGTGGTATTTGAATCATTTTGCCAGGTCATTTCTCTGTCTTTAGTATTTTTTGCTGGTGCTTCTTACACTTAATATGGAAAGGTGGGAAGAATATTACTGCATTAGATGTAATTCTTCATGCTAGACTTCCAAGTTTGTTTTCACTTTTTTTTGTGTGCGTGAAGGAGTCTGTGTCACCCAGGCTGTGTAGTGCAGTGGTTGATCTTGGCTCACTGCAACCTCTGCCTCCTAGATTCAAGCAATTCTCCTGTCTCAGCCTCCCAAGTAGCTGGGATTACAGGTGCGCACCACCATGCCTGGCTGTGTTTTCACTTTTCTTTCAACATGTTCAAACATATATATAGCCATTATTTTTCTCAGCTCCAGCATTGTTTGATTTTTCTTGAGTTTGATTTTAGTATTTGAGATAAATACTTTTGCATTCTAAACAAGTCCACTCTCTGTGGCTAACACAAAACAAATGAAATCTTTATAGTTTTCCAAACAGCTAGTTTAACAAAACAGCATCGTACATAGTGAATGATGTTCATTGGAAAATTCTAAAATTTGTCCTTGTCTAGGTTGAGAACTTTTACACACAGTAAGATAAAGATAGAAATCTGACACGCTCACTCAATTCAGCAGGAATTACACATTAGAAAGAAGCCAGAAAAATAAATGGCATATATCCAATCACAAGTAAATGATCCTGGCGTTAGTTTTTATGATTACATGTGACTTATTAGGCAATTTATGCTTTAATGGTCAAGCTTTTAAAAATTTGTATTTGATAACATCCTGAATTCTCAGTTTTGAATAGTGCCTACTGGTTTAAAACTAAAAATAATACAGCTTTTTGGACATTTAACCAAGATACTAAGAAGGTTTTTTTTAAAAAAAGAGATTTCATTATTTTTCCCTGCTAAAAACTGTAAATGCCTTATGTTCTTTTCAGATAACTTAAGTCTGACCTAAACTCCAGTATTCATCTGATGCTGTAAATTGCCCTTCTTTCTGAGACACAGATTATAAGATGCCAGATCATAAGACATCATGATTTTATTGTAATTGAATTCTTCCTAAAAATTGAGAGGTTTCCTTTTATTAACTTTTAAAATAAAGAAATAAGTAGTTTCATTATGATTATTTTGCAAACTATTGCCAGTCAGAAATGCACTTTTTTTTTCCCTGAAGTTTTAGGAGCCATCACTAAAACATTAGTCTTGTGATTGTTAAAACTTGTTTGTAATGGGTTGGTGCAAAAGTAATTGCGGTTTTTCCATTACTTTCAATGGCAAAAACCGCAATTACTTTTGCACCAGCCTAACAATAGTTGATTAGTTAGACCTTTTCTGGGTTTCGTATTGATTATCTTGGTGTGCATTTAATTATTTGTCTGAATTCTTCATGGCTAATGACATAGTAATTGTGATTCTTTTAATACCAGTTAAGCAGTATTTGGCAACTTAAACTTCCTAGGAGCCTAACTTTACTATGTTAAGTGAGTCAGGTGTGCTTTTTATTTCCCTTGTTTCTCATTTTGCCCTGTCAGTGGATGGTAGATGCTTTGTATGTCTTAAATCCCTTAAAGGATCTTAAAGACATCCCTCAGGTGTTCTATTTAACTTTTATTTTATTTTATTTTATTTTATTTTATTTTATTTTATTTTATTTTATTTATTTATTTATTTTGAGACTGAGTCTTGCTCTGTCGCCCAGGCTGGAGTGCAGTGGCGTGATCTCGGCTTACTGCAACCTCTGCCTCCCAGGTTCAAGCCATTCTCCTGCCTCGGCCTCCCGAGTAGCTGGGATTACAGTTGCCGCCACACCCGACTTATTTTTTTGTATTTTTAGTAGAGACAGAGTTTCACCATGTTGGCCAGGCTAGTCTCGAACTCCTGACCTCAGATGATCCGCCCACATTGGCCTCCCAAAGTGCTGGGATTACAGGTGTGATCCACCGCACCTGGCCCTAACTTTTAATATACAACACACACACACACACACACACACACACTATTTCAGAAGACAGTGTGTTGCCTTACCCAGAATGAATGCTAGGATTACAGGCGTGAGACAGACACACACACACATACACACACACAGAGTCTTTATTGCAGAAGACAGTGTGTTGCCTTATAGGCGTGAGACACACACACACACACACACACACACACAGAGTCTTTATTGCAGAAGACAGTGTGTTGCCTTATAGGCGTGAGACACACACACACACACACACACACACACACAGTCTTTATTGCAGAAGACAGTGTGTTGCCTTACCAGAATGAGTGCTTGGATTACAGGCGTGAGCCACTGCGCCCAGCCCTAACTTTTAATGTACATCACACACACACACACACACTCACACACTCACATAGACACACACACACACTCTGACTGTCTTTATTGCAGAAGACAGTGTGTTGCCTTACCCAGAATGAGATTGAATTGTTTTGCTTCGTTTTGTTTTGTTATTCAGTGTTGCGGTAGCAGATGTATTATCGAAGGAAAAATATTTGGCTCCTTTAATTCCTCTGAAAACATGAGTATTTTGAGTTCTGCAGCACAATGACTGTAGGACTAAGCTAAGTCTGCTTTGCAGATATCTGATCAGATAGTCCTTTCATTCTGTAGACGTGTATTGGTTGGTCCAAGACACAGTGAGTGGGAGCTCTGTGGACCAAGACAAAGCTGGACTAGAGAGTACAGTTCCAACTTGGCAGTTTCTCTAACGACTCTGTATAGCTTCTGGCTTCTACTACGGAAACAAGAGTTTAGATCACTGATGGAGAGGCATAGTAATCTGTTTGTGCTTTGGAAAAATATATAAAAGTTTTTTCCCCTATTTTTTGCACTTTAAATCTGTTTTGAAATTAGAACTGATATACATTTGTTTGAATAATATGTAACTATTATGGATCTATTTTAATGAACAATTTTTACCATTTCCCAAGCTGCCTGTTTATTATAAGCATGACATGTTTACTATAAACCTTTTGCCCCCATAATTTCTTTTTTTAAAAGAAATTAATATTAGTAAAATATATCAAACACCTCTTTAATGGAAGCTGCAACCTTCTAGTGATCCAAGTAGACAATAGATGGTGGCATCACAGACTTTATCTATACACTTTCGGGTCTGACCACTACCTCCCACAATACCTAGCCATTTTGGAAGGGGAAAACATGCGGTGGTCTAGCTGTATAGCTCAGGGCTTAATTTCAGCTTCTGAGATCACAGTTTTTGTGATGTCATATTTCACTCTCAAAACATAGGCTGAAAGCACGAATTACTCAAAAAGTAAGCAAACCAATACCTGGTGAATCTATGGACAGTCATACACATACATCAGGGGAAAATGTGTGTGTACAACCCAAATTTACAATATGATTGTCATTCTTTGACTTTGCTTTGTATAGCCTGACTCTGTTGAACATGAAATTATTAGTACTCTAGGTTTTGGACAGCCTGAGTTCATTTGAATTCCTTCCTTAGGAATAAGTTTTTATGTACACTGCTAAATGTGTGATGAGAATCATAAAACACTAACCAGCAGAGGTAGCTGTGATTCACTTTCCCCCCACCCTAACTTGAGATAAAATGAAGGACTAGGCAAATATTTCATGTTGTGTGAGTGGACTTCGGTTCCTTCAGTATTGTCTAGGTTATTGAGTCTTTCTTTGCCTAATAGTGGATTCCCACTCTTAAGATAACTTTTATTAGTGATAAATCAGTTTAGGGTATATTCTGTATGACAGGCATAAAATGTTAAGGGTGAATGCTGGCCTTTTCCAAGAAAAGGCCACCTTAACTTGTATGAGGAAAAAATCCTAACTATTCTCTTTTTTGTATCTTTTTTTCCTTAACTGTTTTGATTGTATATTTTAAAGAAACCACTTAATTTGTGATGCACATCATATTTGTGTGAACCTGAGAATATGTCACAATAGAAAAAAGCAGAAATTATACTTGGGGGACATGTTAGGGGGGTAGAAATATTTAAGCCTCGAATGTTTTACTCTCATCTCCACTAACTATTTTTACAGAAAAAGCTAAAAACTCTGTTGTAATTATTGTAAGTTTACTTATTTATACTTTTAAATTAGGCTTTTCATACTTATTTAATTTTTTTGACATTTGCTTTTAATATTTGTTTCTTAATGTGGAAATTGTGTATTTTAATAATGAAATTCTTAGGATAATAGATATATTTTTAAACATTCACCTCATTAACAAACAGATCTTTGAATTTTTATTAGGTTTTTTGGCTCCAGACAACTGTTTAACTTTAATGATATTTCTAAATTCCCAGTGACTTATTAATAAAAACAGGAAAAATATTTAGGTAATGTCATAAAATTTATTTTACCTTTCTCATTTTCTGAGAAAATAAATGAAAAAAACCCTAGATATTGCTTTATTACCAGCAGTGTGTAGGTTTTTGTACATATGGAAATTTGACACACAAAAATAGGGAATTTGTATAGAGAAGTTTCCCTCTTATAAAAGGACTCCCATTTGATTGTTCAAAACTATAAAATGCACTTTTACTTTACCATATCTGAAATGACAAAATATTGCCCTTTGGAAAACCTGACTCTTTGCACGTGTAATTCCCAGAGTCTACCTCAGTTAACCAGGCTTAGTTTTAGGCAGGAATGAATTGAATTAAATTCAGTTCATCATCTATGCAGATTTGTTTCTTTTAAGCACATCCTTCCCTCCTGCTGTTGCCCTCCTCCCATTAACTTTTCTTTTTAATCTTGAAATTGTTTAAAATATTCCATCTTTCTTTCTCTAGCAAAGCGTTTATATTCCAAATAAGGCCTCTGTGAAATGTCTGAATTACTTTTCCCTTCTTTGTTATGGTCAGCTTCATTATTTGGATGTATTGCATTCAAAGCAGCAGTTCCAAACATAACACACATCTATTTTCTTAGAGTTTTGTAAATACAAACTAACCTGATGACATTAAAAATTGTGGATCCTACATGTTCCTATGTTCATTCTCTAAAAACCTGAGTAACTTTATGAAAACACACAAACCTGGAAAAATGTCACATTTTTGTCACATTTTTACTGACAAATGTATATTCATATGATGGTACGGCAGCAGGGAGTGGCCCCCAGTTAACATGGCTGTGAGTGGACACAGTGTCCAGCAGGATCACTGCATGTTATGATGGCTTGTAAGTGCGTTGTTAAGACTTTTGTTTCAGTGTTTGTCTCCTAGTATTTGAACCTAATTTGAAGAAAAAGACATTTCCAAGTTGTATTTATTAAATGTGTTTTTCCTTACCTTTTGTGCTGCTACTTTGCTAATCTCATTAGCTTAGCTATGTTTGTGCATAGGTTATATTTGGTAATAAATTTATAGAGTGTTGGTTGTCATCGCTTTCTTTGTGGTTCATTTTGATCTATAGTCACGGGTGCACTTCTTGCCACCAGTGGGAGCAACAAACCCCTCACTAGTAAGGGATGGCTTTCCCCAGATTTTTGTTCTCATAAAATCACATATTATAAACCTGACATTTTGTAGCTGTGCTTATGCCAATAATTTCAAGGTTGATGCAGGTAAGATGTGTGTTTTTTCAGTTAATTCCAACTGGCATAATCAATACACTTGTCTTATTTGTGTAGCACCATTGCAAAGTAGATGTTCCATATGGTGCATTTTCTAGATGACTAAGTCTTACTTTATGACTTCCTCCAAACAATTTTTTTAGTTAATAGACTTTATGTTTTTAGAGCAGTTTTATGTTTACGGAAAAATTGAGCAGAAAATTTGGAGCCCCCATTTACTCACAACCCCCACCCCAGTTTCTCCTCTTATTAACATCTTACATTAGTGTGGTATATTTGTTATAATTGATGAACTGATGTTGATGCATTATTATTATTCAGTAATTGACAATAGTTGACATTAGGGTTCACTTTGTGTTATACACTTTTATGGGTTTTGACAAAAGCATAATGTCATGTATCCATCTTTACAACAGCAGACAAAATCGTTTCACTGCTCAAAAATTCCCTGTGTTCCACCTATTCATTTTTCCCTCGCCTCCCAATTCCTGGCAACCACTGAGCCTTTTAGTGACTCTCTAGTTTTGTCTTTTCCAGAATGTCATATAGTTGGAATCGTATGTAGCTGTTTCAGACAGGCTTCTTTTATTTAGCAGTATGCATTTAAGTTTCCTCCATGTCTTCCTGTAGCACGATAGCTCATTTCTTTTTAGCACTGAATAACACTCCATTGTCTGGATGTACCACAATTTGTTTATCCATTCACCTACTCAAGGACATCTTGTTTGCATCCAGGTTTTAGCGATTATGAGTAAAACTGCTATAAACATTCATGTGCAGGTTTTTGCAAGCGCATAAGTTTTCAACTTGAGTAAATACGAATGTGATTGCCAGAACGTATGGTAAGAGTATGTATAGTTTTATAAGAAACTACCAGACTATCTTCCAAAGTGGCTGTACCGTTAATATATTCCCACTTGCAATGGATAAAGGTTTCTGTTGCTCCACATCCTCACCAGCATGTGGTAGTGTCGGTAGTTTGGGTTTTGCCATTCTAATAGCAATAATGAGGCTAACAAGACTAACAGCTGTTTCACTAGGTTCACTGATAGGTGTGTAATGGTACCTCATTGTTTCCATTGCAGTTTCCAGATGATGTGGAACATTTTTTCACATGCTTATCAATTTGAAACTTTGCTAAAGCGTATCACATTTGTTCCTTGAGTTTGTAAACTGAAGAATTGGAACTTACCCTTTTCTTTAGGATTCAGAGTTGTTATGAGGTCAGTCAGTCCCTTGTTTTATGCCACTCTGCAGTTAGTGGAGGGGTAGCAGGGCTTTTTTTTTCTTTAAAGCTATCTCACTGACTGGTCTTTGAGTTTCGATGTTTGCTTTTATAACATTTCCACTGGTCTCTTACCAGCCTTTCTTCCTCTTCAGTGTCCTATTTCTAGTCTTCAGTGAACCTAGAGAAATAGTTGTTAGGCTTGTTAGCATCATGTGTAAATAAGTACTGCAGTGTAGGGATGAGGAGTGGTAGGGAGGTCTATTCTTTGGGCTCTAGTGCTGTGTGTCATTTCTCTGGGCTATCTGCGGCCTTTTTTAGCTCTATCTTTGGATCCCAGAAGTGCTCCTGGTAGACCAAGTGTGAAGTAGATATTTTTGCATAATTATGCTGCCATGCAGTTGTGTAATATTTATAACTGGAAGGGACCTAGCAACAATTTAATGCCATGGCCCCAGCCGTTTTTCTTCCTGTGGCTGTAAGTGAGGTTTCGGTCTCTTGGGGGGGTATAAAGAAAAAGAATTAGGTTAAGTGGGACAAAGACAGGAGACGTTTGTGGCTAGAGCCATCCCACTCTCCCTGCAGTCCTTTCTCCAGTGCATATGACCAGTGCTACCTGTGACTGACCTGGCTCCCATGGCAGAGCATGACGCAGTGTTGGAGTGTTTGCCCAGAGATGCCAGGAATTTAACTAGAAATCGTGAGGGAAGATAGAAGCATTGCCTGGCTCCGTCCCTTCCCAGCATCAGCTGCTACCTTTCTAATGATAAGCAGAAAGGCAGGGTGGGCTCAGGTCTCACCTGGCTGGTTCCAACAACTGACGCCCCAAGGCTGGAGGCTGGTACTCAGGTGCTCCTCCCCCTCCCTGGCTGGATGTCACCACTTCAACTGCACCTGGCCAGGCAGACGTGGGGCTTCACCTGGGCATTCCTCTGGCTCCTGCTACACCCAGAACAGGGCAGAAAGGGATCAGGGGAGAGAGCACATGTGCTCGGTGGTTACTTCTTATCCTTTTTATGATCAGAAAAGCTTGATGGGCAACTCTTTCCTAGTTTTACCCATTCTAATATCTTCTTAAGACCTTCCCTGTAAGTTTTGAGAGACTCACCAGCAACCTACAGCATTGAGAGCTGAAATTAAGAGCAAATGACTTGGTCCCCTCATCTTACAGGTGAAGAGTTGAACCCATGAAAATTTAAAAATATATGTTCAAGATCATATTCTGACCTGGAAGCAGAACTTATATCCGTTTCTGATCTTGAAGAATGCTGCAGACAAGGCTTAAAGCCAGTCAGATGGCAGAACATTTATTAAGGACCTTTAAGACTCTAGCAGATACCAATACAATTACCTGAGCTGATGATGGTTAAAAATAAGAAATGTAAGATAAGTTGACATCATAGGATTGGAACTAACAATGTTTGTGCTAGATATTTTTATTTACTAAATTCATACATTAGCCCTAAAAGATATATTTATTCTTATTCTTTTTCTTCAGAAGAGAAAACTGAGGCTTACAGAGTGACTTGCTCTAGTTGAATGGCTCCTAAGAAGTGAAGAAGGATAGGAACCTAGGTCAGTTTGGTTCCGGAACCCATTCCTTTGCCATATTCTAAGCTTACTCTCAACAATGTTAAAAACACACAAAAAGCACTCAGTTTTTAAAATGTTGCATTCACCCATTTTTCTGAGGTTATGAATCACTTTTTAACCTTCCCTTTCTCTTAATGCTTTTTTGTCATATTTTTAGGTAGACTACTGTGATAGGTTCTGTTTCAGAATTTATGTTAATAAGGCAAGAAAAGAGGGCTCTTTTGGGATTTAAATGCATTTGAGACTAATGGCTGCCGTTTGCTCTTATCAGAGTGCAAATATATACCTATTGTTTTTAAGGGCAACGCTTAATGAAATGAACTAATCATTTTAAGAATTCCCATGAATCATATTTGGGCCACCAACTTAGGTGACATTGAGCTCTAACAGTTACTTTTATTCCTGGGATTTCCAGCAGTCCTCTGCTGACTGGATGACAGCTTCAGAGTCCTTAGCTGGACGCATAGTTGTCATTGGGGCATCACCAAGTCATGGATGGGGCTCATTGTTCAACTTTGAAGCACCAGAACAAAGTTAATTCTGAATGTTCAAAATACCATGGCCACACCATCTGAACGCACCTAATCTCGTCTGAATGTTCAAAACGTCTGTCAATTACTACATCTTAAATAATTTTTTAAACAAATAACCATGGTATGACCACTGTATTCCATAACAAAAATCCTAAACTATAGTGTTAGTAATTATTACGTAATTAGATGTGGATGAATTGAACTTCATTTGGGTTTTGTAAAATACCTCAAGCTATTTTTCGAACATTTTGAAATATGTTTTGTAACATTTCTCAAATATACTTTACTGAACATATTTGCTTTAATTTTTAAATGCTTTTTAAAGTGTTTAAGGGGAAATTTAATCCATATGTTTCTGATTCATTTACACTTAACTCATCAAAGTTGTTTCTTAAGAAGAATTAGATTTCTAAGAAGCCTGAGGAACTCTTCTCATGAATTCTGTTAGCCCTTAAAAGCCTTTTTCCAATCAAAACTTTTTTCCCCAAAGATAAATAAATGTGGATGAAATGTTTTAGTTTGGTTTACAATACAAAGCCCATATTTCAAAATCTAACCTAGTTGTGAATTTAGGATAATAAACTATTCTGCCTTTACCATAAGAATTCACCTCATTTGTTGCTCTTCAAAGCAACTAACTGCAAAGGGTTTGCAATAACTGTGCTCTCTTGAAAACACAGAACACTGACATTCCATACTGTGTTCTCAAATTCATAGCAAAGGTGACAGAGGCGGGCTGAGCAAACATATTAAACTAAGTCAGCTAGTTATTGGGGATCTACCATGTATGCCAAATATGTATACAGTACATAGTCACACATATACATACATGTGAAAATACTCATTTAAGGTTTGTGTGTGTTTACCTGTACTACAAATTTTAACAAAATTTATTTTGTATTTTGTATTAATTATTCTGAAGTGACTACAATTGTTCTCATCTCTATTTAGAAATGTTTTTCACCTGAGATTTAGTTCAACAGGTTTCTGTTGCCTAGCAGTAGGTTTCTGAGAATAGCTTTTTGTATAGCCTTAATTGAACAGGTTGATTGCATGAAATCTTCTTAGCAAAAGTAAGGTCATTGCAGTGAAGGTAAAAGGAAGTATGTTGACAACTAATTGGATAGAATGTCATAAACCACAGTGGATCTGGAAGAGATTTGCAGAAACGTAGCAACAAAAGAAGGGAGTTTGTTCAAGGCAGCTAGAAACCGCATTCAGAAATATTCGTGTTAAAAGAAAGGCACCATTTTCCTTGGTTCTCATTAGGGAATTGTGTAAAATACATATTTGTTCATCACAAGAAATAATCAGTTCCTATTTTTAGTGGAAACTTTTTCCCTGAGTTGTTTAGTATGGGATTATTAGACAATAAAAACATCTTTTGTGTACTTTTCAAAATATAAACTAATTTCTTACATATTTCATTAGTTTGTGCCATAGATGAATTCTTAGTATTTTAGGAAAAAACTTTCATGGTAATTCCTTTTTAAAACCAGCACTTAAAATTGTCTTTATTTAAATCAAAATGCAAAACCTCTTGCATTAAGGGAGACTTTTACCTTTTACTTTGTATTTTTTCATATGATAATTATTTACTTTGTAAAAGAAATATAAAATTATAAAAATTTTTTAAAGCAATATTTGTAGACATCAAATCAGTGTCTGCCCTTCTGTTTCCCAGAAGCCCTTGGCCTAAGTAAGAGTCAGTCATAGCTCTTGACCCCATTTCATTTGACCCATAGGGCAGGATTGTGTTGACCACTGTCACTCTTACTCTCACCTAGGACAGTGCTTTTCAGGCTTTGTTAACAATAAAGGGTGTGTGAGTTACACACTGTTACTATGTTGGTAGTTTAAGGATACTTGTAAATTATAGTAGTGCTTGTATATAATTTATAAAAATCCATGAAATGTAGAAATATGGAAGACTATAATATGAAGACACTGAAAAGTAATCTTATTGCTACAAAATCCTTCCAAAAAATATGAGTAATATTTTCATTGAGAGCCATGACATTAGATATACTTCACTTTTTTTTAAATCTTAGGATAACAATTTAGGGACAATGATTTTATTTTTATTTCAATGCTTAGTTTTAATGACTGTTACAGCTAAAAGTGTGACTTCACAAAGGTGTGTAGATCCAAGTGGAAGAAACAGATTATTGGCTGCAATCTGAAGTAATGAGCTTCATTTTAAAATCATGCCCACTAAGCAGAAGTGTTTATTTGGCTATTTGCATCTTTCTTGATGTCAGTCAGTTCTTGCAAATTAATTGAAAGGTTGCATTTTATGTTGAATGTTCAGAACCTACTGCACCTCTTCATTTGGAAGATTTTAAAACAAACAGGAAAATTATTTTAAGTTGCACATATTAGAGTTCTTAAAAAAGAGGCTCAGTGTTTTTGACAACAAAATCATGTAACAATGGAAAAACATTTCCCAACATCAATTTTCTTCATGTAACATGGATTTCTTTCATATAGTAATTATTTTCTCATCCCTTTTTAAAAAAAAGAATAAAGTTGTAGAGTAGAGGAAGTAAGCATTTCATTTAACCTAAATATGTATATGAGCCTGTTTCTGTGCATACAGCAAAAATTTAATAAAACAATAGCTTTGCCTTTATTATATATGATACATTCTGACATTTTCTAATTGGTTTCATTTTGTAAAATTCCTGGACCTGCCCCAGGAAATTGAGTTCATTACTTGTTAATGGTGGACAGCTTGCAATTTCAGACCTCCTCCTGGACTGCAGGGTGCCACTGGCTGCAGCCCTGGCCCTCTCCCAGCTTCCTCTGTGCGGATTACTCAGTGACGCATTTGATGAGTGGCCTGGTGAGCAGCAGCGGCCATGCCTGGTTTCCTGGCCACCTGGGGGCTCATCCTTCATGCTATTCCTGACAGGCCATTGTGAGTCTCTTTATCGTTTGAACCTGACCAATCAGGTTCTCAGGGTCAGGCCCTGGGCATCTGCCCTCTCTCTGCCTGCCTCCCTAACCCTCAAATGCCTGGGGATTCTAACTCTATCCCAGTGGTGGTTTTCTTGATTTTGATCAGTCTAGACATGATAGTTCTTGAAAGATTTAAGACACGCTTAATTTCTGTTGAGTTTTCATTTCTCCTCAGTCTTAAAATTATTCCTGACTTCTAGATATGATATGAATATGTCACTGTTCATTCCTTTTTAAAAAGTCAGCAGTGATCCCTGTGCCAATGTCAGAAACAGTTTCTCCATCTGATGTTAAAAACATCCCCTGGGGAAGGACCAGCTCACTGTGCTTCTTGTACTAGTATAGGACATTTAGATAGCTGCCAGCTCCCTAGGGCAACACAGCTGCTTGGTGACCTCTCCTTGTTCCTGGAAAAGGAATAGGGCTCTTCAGTTATAGTACATGGTATTGGAATTGTTCAAGGGAGGACCAAGAGAGGAACAGAGACTCTTAGTCACTAACAGGAAAGTGTTAAGGTTTGAGAGTCAGACTGGAAGGAAGAATCAAGGAAGGAGAGGATCGAGTTTTCAAGGGAAAGGAATCCTTATGTGTTCTGCTGTGAGTGGGTGAAGAAGGTTGACAGAAGCCACAAATAGTTGGTCTTATTTGGACTGTGCCTCCTGTGGCCAAGGCACTGTTTCTGCTATTTGGCTAGATACTTATTGGCTATTTAAAACAGGCCTCTTGGATCATGAGACTTATTTGGGTGTTGTGAGAACTTCAAGTCTGCAGTCAGAAAACAATTCTAGCCTCAGCTGTACCACTTCTAAGCTGTGGGACTTTGGGCAAGTTACTTATCCTCTCTGTGGCTGTGTTATCTCACCTCAAAATGGAGATGATAACAGGACCTTCCTTTGTAGGACCATTGGGAAGATTAAATGAGGTACTGAATTTAAAGTGCTTATCACGGCACCATACAAACCCTTAATGTTAGCTGCAGTGATGTGCGAGGGCTGGTACATAGCAGGCTGTCCCTAAGCCAACTGTGGAATGTTAAGGAATGTTGCAAGCCTTTCCACCGTTGATAGCTGAAACTGTAGCCGCGGTGAGAGGATTCACACATGGAAATCGGCAAACACTACACATCAGGGCTTTACCTATCCCCTATCCCCCCGGAAGAGTTAGTTTACCAGCGTATCACAGGTTAGCTCTTTTTATTTTTGTGGAGTTTTTTTCCCCACTGCAAGTAATGCGGGTCCACGTGTGCAGCCTGGCTCTTTGTCGCTCCCTCTGAAAAAAGTGGATGCAGTGTGGGTAATACTCCTAAGCTTGCCAGTTGTGAACAGGTCAGTCTGACTTTCAGTGAGCCGTTTTTGACTCAAAGAGTGAATGGCTGTTTTGGGGTCTGCCAAAATTAGGGGCCCTTCTCTTCCCTGAACTAGACTATATACTCTGATACTTTTATTGCAATGTTACAGAAGTCTTAGGATACTAGTAGTGGACAAAAATATTCCCCTTCCCTTTTATTCCCTGAGAAATACAGTCTGAGCTGTATCTAGGCAATACCCACACTGCCTTCAGACTTTTTCCGAAAGTGGAGTTCATCAGTCATCCAGGAGGCTCTGAACCCCATGATTGGCATGGCTTACCTAGTGGCTGTGGTAGACATATGCACATGGAGGTATTTTGCTGAGGGCTTGTGAGAGCTATTTGGCACCTTTTCCAGCAAAGGTGGGAGAGGAAGGAGGAGAAGAGGTTCTGTTCTCACCTATTTTAATACCCGAACCAAAAAATGGAAGTTGGTGGTAGCACTGAATTAGAACTCTTGCCTCATTTAGCACACTAATCATCAAAAGTCTCTGTATTTTCAATAGAAGCAAAGCATAATTTCTCAATAAAGAGGCACTTCAAATAGGGGATTTACAAACATTACACATTGTCTTTCCTGTTGCAGCTATGAAACATACCTTCTAGAGAAAATCACACAGATTTTGTGTACTTTGCTTAAGAATTGCAGACTAGAGTCATGATTTGTTAGTCTCATTTGCTTTTCACAAGAAAAAGCATTATATAATGTCCGAGGGTCTCAGGTTCCATAACAGGGACTTTCCCAAGGTCTTTCATACGAAAGTTTCTGTGCAGCCCATGGGAGATTACACAGGGAGGGAGTCTGGAGACTCTCACGAGGACTTATTTTCGTCTATTCTAATTTGAATCTTATACAAGTATTTATATAGGCCTATTATTTACACCTATATATCAATCCTACTTACTGAATGCCAACAAATTTGAGACACAACTCCTGTCCTCAAGGAACTCATGTCCTGGTAGAGAAAGCCATGAAGCAGTCATAGGATACTGTGTGTGGTTATAACAGCATGCACCTGAGAAATGGTCTGGAGGAGGTGAGGTCAGCCACGTGCTGAAGCAAGCAGAGGTGTTTGCCAGGTGGCTAAGGAGGGAATATTAACCCAGGGGTGGGTGATGGTCCCCACCTTCCGGATGATTTACTGTATAGTTGCGTTTGCCTCTTAGCCTGATTTCTTTGACAGCTGTTGATGTAGAGCTCTGTGAGGACGAGGAGCGCTCTCATTGTTGCCTCCTCCACAGGGTTTTGCAAGTTGTAGGTGCTCAAATCCCCGATGGGAAATGAGAACCTTAGCTTACAAAAACAAAAACAAAAACAAAAAAAACTCCTTTCTTCACTAGGACCCTGTACGCAAAGCAGTTCCGAAGAGCACTGATAGGAAAAACTGAATTCACTGCATGATGACGACAGAGCTGGGATTCAAAATCAGCTCCTAAGCAGTAATCTGGAGCAAAGTCATTGTCTAGTCTGTGGACATGGTCAAGATGCATACAAAATTAAATTTTCTTTCATATTTTGTAGCTTGAAGGTGCCTTATATTGATTTCTGTTTTTTGCTTTGCTTTGTTTTGTTTTATTTTATTTTGTTTTGAGATGGAGTCTCACTCTGTTGCCCAGGCTGGAGTGCGACGGTGCGATCTCAGCTCACTGCAACCTCTGCCTCCCTGTTTTGAGTGATTCTCCCGCCTCAGCCTCCCAAGTAGCTAGGATTACAGGCACCCGCCATCACACATGGCTAATTTTTGTATTTTTGTAGAGATGGGGTTTCACCACGTTGGCCAAGCTGGTCTCAAACTTCTGACCTCGGGTGATCTGCATGCCTTGGCCTCCCAAAGTGCTGGGGTTGCAGGCGTGAGCCACTGCACCCGGCTGATTTCTGTTTATTGAGTCCCTGATAAAACTGCTTTGCTTGCTTTCTCAAGAGGGAAGGTGGCTGCCCCACAGCAGCAGGTCCTGCAGCCATGCTGACTTGGCAAAAGCATTCCTCTCAGTGCTTTAATATTTACCTGCCGTGGATGATGATACAGCTGCCGGTCACAATATCTTTTCAGTGCTACAACATTTCCCTCCATCTTTCCAGGCCCACATCTGGTCTTAGCCCATCTTGAAGTTGTCTATGAGGTAGAATTTGTTCCACTTGTGAACTGAGCCTATTTTGAAACTCAAAAGGTGCTTCCTAATTTGCAGTTGTATATTAGATTCACACATCTTAGATTGAAATTCGCACAATGTGTTTTGCATTACTCACACTTAATAGTAATTTCTTTTGGCTATTGCCCTCAGGCTGTGTGAGAAAAAAAATAGATTTGAGCTTTTTATTTTGACTGTGTTCACAGACTGTAAATCTAATTAGTTCTCTGGGATTTTTTCTCAAAGTCGCAGGCACATTGCTCTCTGGACAAAGACTGATAAGCAGGGGCAGGTTTAGGTAAGACTAACCATGTTCGTCTTACCTAAATTGTCCTGGCATTTCACTTGGAAAATTCATCTCTTTTTTTCCTGCCCTAATTTGCTGCATCAGGTTGATGTGTGTTGCCGGTAGATATGGTACCCACCTGTGAAATGGTGAGGAAAATTATGTCCAGATTAGGTAATGCTTTCAGATTCCTCTATTACAGATTATTGACTCCAGTGTTTCTCAGACTGAGCTAGAGAGTTCATTTGTTCTGGGAGAAATTTTTAAATGACTTGTGTTTTGATTCAGAGCAGCAACCACAAGAAATATGAACACAATCTGGCCCATGGCGATGACCTCTCCGAATTGAGATTCAAGGTCACATGACTTGGCTCCAGGGATAGGACCAAAGTCTGCAACTTAGAGGATTCAGTAATTAAGGAGTGGCCTGGGTTTTCCAGATGATGAGTCCAGAGTCCTCCTTTGGCAGATTGAATTCTAATTGGAGATATGGTGAATGGGGGGCATGGCCATGACAACTGTGTCATGCCAGCCCCAAATTCCTGTGGGAAGCAGCTGGCACTACATATTTGGATAGTTGTGTATCACTGGTGACCATGGTTCTTTTGAAATGGCAAGGCTTCTGCTGCCAGGAGCTCTCATTCTGAGGGTGTGTGTCGGTCACGCCATCCCTGTCATTCTTTGTATCACATATGCCCAGTGAAGGGTGATGAGTCAGCCAGCTTCCTCTAAGTAAGACTGAGCTAATCAAATAACCCCAAGATCCCAGTGGTTTGAATGAAAAAGGTATTTCTTGTTCACATACATATGTCACCTGCAGTTCTGCTATGGCTGTGATTTTGCTCTGCACATCATCTCATTTTGAGAACCAGGATGTCTTCAGTAACCTCTATTCTGGTGGCATAGGAAAAAGAGCAAGAGGGCTCAGCAACATTCAGGGGCTCTAAGACTTCTCTTCGATGTGCCATATGTTACTTCTGCTCGGGTTCCACTGGCCAAAACAAGTCATACAGCCAAACTTCCTGTCATTAGAACCAGGAAATGTTACTCTCTTTGCAAGGCTTCCCATGGCAGTGGGTGGAGATGTGCCATCCTCTACCAGGGAGGGAGACTGTGTGGTTGAGAACAATAACACGCTCTACTCTGGGGCATCCGGCTCCTGTGCACCTCACAGACAGCCAATTGCCCACCGCTCTGGTCAACTGGGCTATTCAGTTTGAATTCCTGTTTTTCATTTACATTTTTTCTTATTTGGAAGTTTCAGAATTGGAAAGTCGGAAAGCTTTAGGGTTGGGTGGACATTTAGAGATCTTATCTAGTGCTCTCTGGCTTTTCTTTTTTCTTTTCCTTTTTTCTTTTTTTTTTTTTTTTTGAGACAGAGTCTGGCTCTGTTGCCCAGGCTGGAGCGCAATAGTGTAATCTCTGCTCACTGCAACCTCCGCCTCCCGGGTTCAGGCAATTCTCCTGCCTCAACCTCTCGAGTAGCTGAAATTACAGGCACCCACCACCACACCCGGCTCATTTTTGTATTTTTAGTAGAGGCGGGGTTTCACCACGTTGGCCAGGCTGGTCTCAAACTCCTGACCTCACGTGATCTGCCGGCCTCAGCCTCCCAAAGTGTTGGGATTACAGGCGTGAGCCACCACCCCTGGCCTGCTCTGGCTTCTCTAGTAGGGGAACTGAGGCCTAGTGAGGTGACTGGCCCAAGATCACACAACAGGACTTCACTGCAGTACTTTCTTCATAACATCAGCTTGGGAAAACAAAATGTTAGAGAAGAATTGCTGCTTTCCCAATTGGAAAATAAAATGCTCAATTGTTCCTGATATCGTACCCCTTTCTGGGAGAGAAATAAAACACAACCTGAGTGGTCAGTTTCAGAAGGAAAACTTGCTCACATTTTCCCTAAGTGATGGGTGTTAGGAAAGCAATCTGATTAAACTTTATTATGCATTTTGAGATTCTAGCATTTTATGTATGCTACATACATAAGTCATTTTGACTTCCCCAATCTTTTCTCTCTCAGGCTGCAATTTCTAACTATCTCTATGTACAAAATCTATACACATAATGGTTTTCAACCAGGGGGATTATTAGAACAACTTGGGGAGCTTTAAAAAATACACATGCTTGGCCGGAAGCGGTGGCTCACGCCTCTAATCCCAGCACTCTGGGAGGCCGAGGTGGGCGGATCGCAAGATCAGGAAATCGAGACCATCCTGGCTAACAGGGTGAAACCCTGTATCTACTAAAAAAAAAATACAAAAAATTAGCCGGGTATGGTGGCACGCTCCTGTAGTCCCAGCTACTCGGGAGGCTGAGGCAGGAGAATCACTTGAACCCAGGAGGCAGAGGTTGCAGTGAGCCAAGATTGCGCCACTGCATTCCAGCCTGGGCAACACAGTGAAACTCCGTCTCAAAAAAATGGCCGGGCGCCGTAGCTCAAGCCTGTAATCCCAGCACTTTGGGAGGCCGAGGCGGGTGGATCATGAGGTCAGGAGACTGAGACCATCCTGGCTAACACGGTGAAACCCCGTCTCTACTAAAAATACAAAAAAATTAGCCGGGCGTGGTGGCCGGCACCTGTAGTCCCAGCTACTCGGGAGGCTGAGGCAGGAGAATGGCGTGAACCCGGGAGGTGGAGCTTGCAGTGAGCCGAGATTGTGGCACTGCACTCCAGCCTGGGCAACAGAGCGAGACTCCAACTCAAAAAAAAAAAAAAAAAAAAATATATATATATATATATACACACACACACACACACACACACACACACACACACACGCTTAAACCCCTTAAACCCCTTTCCCTGAGATCGATCTGGTAGGTTTGGGGGCATCTGAAGTTTTGAAGATCTTCCTGGGTGATTTGAATCGACATCCCTGGCAAAGAACTCTTGCATAGGAAAGCCTGCTTTGTTGCTTGCCTTAATAGATGGAGGTACTTACTTTTCATGTTAGTTTCTTAATAATACTAGAATCGGCTTCCCAGGAGCTAATTCTTTAGTTTATTTTCTCTTAAATTGAGCAAGTATTCTTAGATTCTGTGATCCCTGCCCAAATTTCTAGCTTGTAAATTCAGCCACTTCCAGGGATTAGAAACACTTGGACAAAGATACACTATAATCCTCGGAATTTCTTGGTTTAAAAAAGGGGAGAAGTTACCCCTAAACCTGGCCCTAATTCCCTCCCCTGTGTCCCATCTTCCTTCTTTTCGGACCTCTTTTTACTCAAGTCTACCCCAGGGATTTTTGTCTGTGTAGGGAAATTATTTCAATTTTTGTGAATGTCTCATTCCTATTTAATTTCCATGTAGCACTACCATGACAGTGCATATCATTAAAATGTATTAATTACTTTGCTGTACATTTTATTTAATTCTAATGCTGAACTCTGTGTGTTGCCCTGATACCATGTCTGTCTGCCCACAAATTAAGAAAACAAATGGGGACAGTTGTCTGCTAACATTTTATTTGTGTTTGACAGTTTGGCACCATGCAATAAAGCCCAAGCGTAAACAAAAATTCTGAGTTTGCTGGCATGGCCAGAGCCCCGTAATTGGGTAGTCTCACTTCACATTTTGATTTCAAATCAATTTCCATCTTCCCAGCCCTTTACCAGAATAGGAGTATGTGTGTCTTTGGGGACAGAAGAAAGCTCTTTGCCAAGGCACTTGGTAACACCTCCAGTGATGTCTTTGTGGACAGGTAGAGAAATGCAACTTAGATGATAGGTGGGTTCTTGACTGGTTGAATGATGGCATCAAAGGGTATTAGCTAATGGACCTATTCTGAACGAGAAAAAAGACTTCAATTGCATGTTACAGAGCCTTGTATTTGACCCTGTTCTCCAAGTGTTTTAACTGAGGTGAAGATGAAGATGTCAAACTTCCAGATGACCCAAAGCTGGGACGTACAGATTTACATTTAGGATAAAGACTCAGTAGGATGGAAGAGAGAGCTGAAATGAGCAAAATGAAATGAGTTAGGAACAAATATAAAATCCTACACTTATCAATTGCCTGATGCAAAAGATAGGGAGACCCAATATACTAGCCACTACATGCTAAAGGCCGGCTCCCATATGCATCACTGGGAGGATTCCAGCTTCCCAGAAGTTGATCAGGAGGATCCCAGAGGACCTGTAGGACCTTTCAAGGTCTCTTGAAGGCTCTAATCATGTAAAAGGCGAGCGAGAAGAACCCTGGAACACCCAGGCCCACCCAGTAACCCACACTCACAGCACTTTATGCTTTCCCTGAGTCCAGCACTTGCCACAGGGCAGTACAGTTAGGTTACTTGTGTGTCTGTCTTGGACCATAAATGGAAAACTTCTCTAGGATAAGGACCACATTTTACCCCTTTCTAAGTTCCCAGGGCCATGGTGCCTGCACAGGCTCGGAGCAGGGAGTCCTCATGGGTACAGATTTCTGTCTACTTCGTTTTCTTCACTGCTGTACCCACGGGACTTAGAACAATGTTTGGCATAAGTAGACCTCAATACATGTTTGTTGAAAGAATGAGTGACACATACAGATGCTTAGTAAATCTTAGCCATTCATCCTCAGCGTGGTGTGGCGTGTCCGATGAATAAATCACTACCTATTATTCTAAAGGCTTCAGGAACTTCACATCCTATTTTTTTCTTATGCTTCTCAGTTCTTAGTCTGTTCCCATCTCTGATTTTAGTGTGAATTTAGTTATAAAAGCCTAAATAGGACAAAGAAACCTGGGTGATCCTTTGTAAAGACATACTCCCAATGTAAGGACCATCATCACACATTAGCAGGAAGTTAGTGCACAGGCTGAAGCAAGATGGGTCTGGCTTCAGGTTTTGACTGGGACAGAGATTTATGGCTTTGGAGAAATCTCATTTTTTTGAAGTGCTGATTTTCTCATAAATGTGGATAAAACACTGACTCCAGAGGGTAGATATGGTATGTATAACACAAAGTATCATCTTAATAAATGTCACTATTATCATTTCAACAAGGCATTGGTTCACATAAGAGCTATGAGTACAGGGGAAAAAACTCTAGGGTGGATCAGGGAAAAACAAATTGGAAATTGCTGAAGGCTTGCCTTCAAGGCTTAATTCTTCTGTATGTTAAAGCACCTTTTCCTATTAGACAAGCAGGCTCCCCAGGGGCGGGAAACAGAGGCCCTGCAGCGCTGAGGGAGCTCTGGTCTCCATAGTAACTGCACATTAGATCCTGATGCAGGCACACCTGGCATTCTCAGGTTGCTCCCGCATATGGTACCTCATATATTTCATTTCTTAAAAAACTTGCCTTGACCTCCCAGCTACTGCACACAAACTCCTTCACACACACACACACAACACCCTTTGTCTAATCCACAGCCACTGAAGCGATATAAGCCTGTCACAGAGATCGGAAACACAGTTGCCAAAGCCATTTAATCAAACAAAGGGCCAGAACAGTTATTCTTGCTTCAAAGTCGTGCCCAGAAGAGAAGTACCTGAAAGATGCCTTTTCTATGAGACTGACGTAGACTCTGGTGCCCCCGCTCTGGCTTGTTAATAAAGCAGCCCCATTCATAACCTGCTAAAGCGGAATCACATCATTGACCATGACTCATGACACCATTTGAAAAAGTGGCCTCTCAAAATTCTCCCTACAGATGAATGGCCATTAAATCCTCTGCTTTGAACTAGTTTAAAAGAAGAAAGATTTCCTGGTAGGATTAAACAAAAAAGTGCAGACAGCCTGTAGTTACCATGTGACACAACCAAAGAACTGTGGCTGCTTAGAGATTTCCAGCTCTGCTTCAGAAACAGATGTTTAAAAACTTCTTGTTAAAAAAATGTCAGAAATTGGGGACAAAAGTCACTGTTCCGTGAAACATATCAAAGTCTTCCTTTCAATGGTCATCTTACTGATTTGGTTCCTTCACACTATATTTCCCAAAAATCCCATTTAAATTAACCATGCGTGCTGCTCCAGCATGCTTGGCTGCAACCACAGCACCTTGTGTGTGTTACGCTTCATAAGGGCCTTCAAAGACAGTGTCCTAAAAAGCCACCATTGAGAAATGTTAGAACTTAGAATCTAGAAATGTTGGCTTACTTATGGTCCTTATGGTGTTTTTCTTGTAAGCACCTTGGAAAGCCTAGTGAGTAAGAAATAATAACCAAATATATTCACCCAACATGGGAAAGTAAGCTGTGCTCTATAAAGTTTGTAGTTTATGTTTTGAAAACTGGCTTAATGTACAAGGTTCCTGGATCATTACTTAATTTTAGTTTGTGGGAAAGGCATTATGTTTAAAGCAATAAAAACTTTTTCTTCCATGTTACAGCAACCTTTTGGCAAACTCACCGGCTCTTTCTCTCAGCTACTTTTCCACCCCATTTGGTTATGAGGAAACATTGTGATTGCCTTGTAACCCCAAAGGAAACTGCAGGTCTGATGGCACATATATGACCTCTCCTAAACATGCCAAGTATAATCAGACTTTTGATTCCAACCAAGGTGAAGTAGCCCTATTCCTCCCTGCTCCTTCCTCTTGCAACTAAAGACCCTAGACATGACACAACAAGAAAGCATAAAAAGACCCCAAAGGGCAGAAAAAACATGGCAGACTTCTCAGTGTCCTCAGAACTGCAGGAGAAACACAGTGGTGGGTCCCCCAGGTTTTTTTTATTGCTTCCTGTATATTCCAGACAGGGATCCAACATAAGGCTTCAACCCAGAGCTGCCAACAAAAATCTCCAAGAAAAGCCTGTGCCCCATACGCCAAACACTGAGAAATGGGTGACCTAACAGCAGAAAACATTTCCGGCAATATCTGTCCCCCTTAAGCTAAATACCAATGGAAAAACTACATCCCCCCAATATGGTTTGGCTCTGTGTCCCCACCCAAATCTCATCTTGAATTGTATTCCCATAATTCCCATGAGTTGTGGGAGAGACCCAGTGGGAGATAATTGAATCATGGGGGCAGTTTCTCCCATACTGTTCTCATGATAGTGAATAAGTCTCATGAGATCTGATGGTTTTAAAAATGGGAGTTTCCCTGCACAAGCTCTCTCTCTTTGCCTGCTGCCATCCATGTAAGATGTGACTTGTTCCTCCTTGCCTTCCACCATGATTGTGAGGCATCCCCAGCCACGTGGAACTGTAAGTCTGTTAAACCTTTTACTTTTGTATATTGCCCAGTCTTGGGTATGTCTTTATCAGCAGCATGAAAAATGGACTAATACATGCCTTAGCCTGGAATTTCAGCAGGGCTGAACTGGGAGCTGATGTACTGCAGCCTTCCTGCCCTGCCAGAGTGGGTAATAGCACTTGAATTAACGTACTCAATAGGGCTAAGCAGATCCCTCATCTCTTGTCTCTGACATGGTGCTGGGAGCACCTGCTGGGTGCTGTCTGTGGGCTGAATGGGTAGTTAGACTTCCATCCTCTGCTCTGTGGAAGCAGATGGTGCTCTTATTTCCCCATTAGGATCATGTAGAATGAAGTCCAGTGGCTAGCAGAGCCTCACACCTGGTATTAAAGAGGCAGAATGAAGTAGGAGGTGGCACTAGCTGATTCTGATTTCCCTTCCCCTTCCTAGGTGTCACAGGGGCCCAGGGGGGAAACAGCCCACACCCTTGGAGGTAAGGGGGCAAGGTGAGTTTATGTCCTGCCCTATTTTTGCTGGGAAGGTATCTGTGGGGTTGAGCCATATATTTACAGATTTAAGACACTAAGTGAAACCCAAAAGGGTTAAACCAAAATGGTGTGAAACTCATACTAAGATACATTATAATTAAACTTCAAAAGTTAAAGACAAAAAAAAATTCTTGAAGGTGCCCAGAAAGAAACAGTCATTACTTGTAGTGGAACACCAGTTCAAATGACAGTGGATTTCTCATCTGGCCAGAAGGAACTGGGCAACATTTTTTAAGTATTAAAAGAGCTGCCAACTGCAAATTCTCTATCAAGGGAAAACATCTTTCAAGAATGAAGGGGAAATAAAGAACATTATCAGACAAAAACTAAGAGAATTTGTTGTTAGCAGACCTATTTTTTAAGAATGACTAAAGGAAGTTTTATACATAAGGGAAATAATAACAGAAGAAGGCCTGGAACTTCAAAAAGGAAGAAAGGATATCAGAGTGGGTAAAAATAGGAGAAAATAGGCTATCCTACTTCTCGTGAGTTCCTTAAATCATATTTGATGGTTGAAGCAGAAATTTTAGCACCATCTAATGTGGTGTTCAGTACAGGTGTAGAAAATACTTGAGACAATTATATCTAAAAAGCAGGGAAAGTAAAGGGACAAGAATGGAAGTAAGGTTTCTATTCTTCAGTCAAGTGGTAAATTTCAATACCAGTAGACTGTGATAAGTTATGTGTGTATCTTGTAATATCTATAGCGACCACTAAGAAAATTGTGCAAAACAAGATACTTGAAAACACTGTAAACACAAGTCATGTGCCACATAATGATGTTTCAGTCGGTGATGGATGACATCCACAATGGTGGCCCATAACATTATAACGGAGCTGAAAGTCTTCTATTTCCTGGTAATGATGTAGCCACTGTAACATCATAGCGTGGCTCATTAGTCATGTATTTGTGGTGATGCTGGTGTGAACAAACCTATTGTGCTGTCAGTCATTTAAAAAAGTAAAAAGAATATATATATATAAATGTAAAAATAGAAAAATCTGATAGAATAAGATTTACATCTTATTCTATATATCTTCTAGAAAGAAAATATTTTATACTGTTATACAATGGGTGTGTGTTTTAAGCTGTTCTTATAAAAGTCAAAAAGTTAAAAACATTGAAGGATAAAGTTTAAAACTTTATATCAAGCTAAGGTTAATTTATTGTTGAAGAAAATTTTTTTAAGTAAATTTAGTGCAGTCTGTGTCTAGTGTTTATAAAAATTGTACCATACTACAACAAAAAGTGGACAGTAATATCCTAGGCCTTCACATTCACTCACCACTCACTCACACCCACAGCAACTTTCAGTCCTACAGACCCCATTCACGGTAAGTGCCTGATACAGGTGTACCATTTTTTAATCTTATATACTATATTTTTACTGTATCTTTTTAATATTTGATATGTTTAGATCCACAAATGCTTACCATTATGTTACGGTTGCCTGCAATATTCAGTACAGCACCAGGCTGTACAAGTTTGTAGCCTAGGAGCAATAGGCTATACCATATAGCCTAGGTGTGTAGTAGGCTGTGCCACCTAGGTTTATGTGAGGACACTTTTGATGTTCACAAAATGACAAAATTACCTAATGTCACATTTATCAGAATGTATTCCCAATGTTAAGTGACACATGACTGTATATCAGATGAAATCCTAAAAAATACTCAAGTAACCCATTGGAAGATAAGAGAAATGGAGGGATTAGAAACAAAAGAAACAACAGAAAACAATAAAATGGCAGATTTAAACCCTAAGACATCAACAATTACCTTAGATATAAATGGTCTAAATATACCAATTAAAAGACAGAAATTGAGTGGATTAAAAAAGCATGATTCAACCTATGCAGTCTACTTCAAATACAACAACATAGGTAAAGGAATAGAAAAAGATATACCATGCAAACATTAATTTTAAAAAATGCAGGAGTGGCTATGTTCTTATCTGATAAAGCAGACTTCAGAGCAAGTTACTAGAGACAAAGGAGGGACATTTCCTGATGCTGGAAGGCTCAAGCCGCGGGGAACATACCGGGAAGATACCAAACAGTAACATAAAGACCAAAACAGTAACATAAAGACCAATCGCAGCCCTGGTTGGTGTCTTTCCTTCTTCACAGGACTGAAGAGCTTTTGAGAGTAAAGATCACAGTGGCTGGTCTTGGCTTACACCACCTGCCCCAGGATGTGCTTTAGGAATGTTGTTAACTAACTGTAGTGGAAGACAATTGCTCTTGCAGTCTGGCTCACAAGTCTACACTCCTCTTCAGGAAAGGCCTCCAGGGAGTGAGGAGTCTGTAGCAACTGAGTGGCCCCAGGAAGCAGGGCTAGTGTGGACTGGCTCCCTCTTGAGGTGTGGTAGGGGCTTGCTTTCCCAGCATGCTCTCTTTGCTGTTTTGCTAGAGTCTCCCTTTGGGCACCTGCGCCCTAAATGTAGAGAAAATGCCCATAAGCTACTCTGCATCCCTTTTATAGGTCCTCCCAAGAAACCTTGGAGTTCTTAATGCAAATAACTTCCCAGCTCTTCAGAGACATATGCAGATTAGGCCCCACAGTGACCCCATGCAAGAAACCATATCCATAAATAATCCCAACTTGAAGACATGTCGGGGTCAACCAGCGAACCATTTGATTAAGTAATGCATTGAAATGCAGCGAGGTCCCATGTCACGACGGGAATGTAAATCTGAGGGGTAATGGCCGGAAGTAAGTGGAAACTTCTTGTGTTTGTATGATGATGATACTTGGTGGTCGGAAAGGAAATTATTTACTTGGGAAATCTCCGCAGTGGCATTATGAGATCACCAGTATATTGTTAATGGTTTCTGTGCTCGTGCTTTTTAGTTTAGCATTTGCTCTGTACCTAAAATTTATAGGACATGATGTGGTGGCAGGTTTGCCTGGTGAGCCTAGTGAGGTGGGCTAGCAGGTGAGGTCAGAGCGAATGAAGCTGTGGCCTCAGAGGGGAGGTTTGCCCCTGGGCCTCTTAGGGAGAAGGGCTGCATGCTGGGCTTCGGGACCAGACAACTCAGAGATCCAGCCCAAACGTTCCTGACCACATCCTCCTACTGAGTCCGTCCTTGTTCAGGTTTTTATGGTGGCACCTGTTTTGTTTTGTTTTGTTTCGAGACAGAGTCTTGCTCTGTCGCCCAGGCTGTAGTGCAGTGGTGAGATATCGGCTCACTGCAACCTCTGCTTCCAGGGTTCAAGCAATTCTTCTGCCTCAGCCTCCCGAGTAGCTGGGACTACAGGCACCGCCACCATGCCCAGATATTTTTTTGAATTTTTAGTAGAGACAGGGTTTCATCATGTTAGCCAGGATGGTCTCGATCTCCTGACCTCGTGATCTGCCTGCCTTGGCCTCCCAAAGTGCTGGGATTACAGGCATGAGCCACCACTCCTGGCCACTATGGTGGCATCTTTACTGTGGGGCCCAGACTTCAAACTTCTGCTGTCCGTGACCCCCCTAACCCAGGCCTTCTCCTCACAGTAGCCTGAACCCATGGGCTCAGGCAGCAGTATTAACCCCACACCATGCCTCTCTGCATAGGGGCTTGCCTCTCCTTCCTCATCCATGTCGCTGGCTTCTGCATTTGTCCAGCACCTCACCTTTGGGATTCATCTAGTGGGCCTCTCTAGTGTTGAGCCTTGACATTCGCCTGGGCCCATCTGTACCAGCCCTTGGCTGCTCCTGGTCATCGCCCACCCTGGTAATATCCTGTTTGACCTGAGCCCCCACTGGATGCTCCAGCACCTCCTCCCTTCTTTTCTTCCCCTCATCCATCCTCACCCATGAATAGTCACTGCAAGAATCCGCTTAGCATTTCCATGACCCCACCTTGGCAGAGGCCACCATCCTTTGCATCCTGCACACCTCACTATGTGCATGACCTTCGTGCTAAAGGGCAGGATGGCACGTTGATTAACAGGGGGCTCTGCAGCCCAGCTGCTGCCCAGTTCAAATCCTGGCTTCACCGGTCTCTAGCTGTGTGACCCTGGGCAAGTTAGTGAGCCTTTCTCTGCCTCTGAGGTCCTTATCTATAAAATCTAGATCATAATTGTAGCTCCCCTACAAGGCTACTGGGAAGAGTAATGAATTAATCTATATAAAGTATTTAGAACAGGGCCTTACACACAATAAGTGGTAGGTGTTTACTGTTTTGCTAAGTTAATCTTTAAGAGGTAAGCCCCCTTGTAAAAGCTCACCTCTGTCCCCTGTAGGAATACGCTATTGCACCATGCTTAGCATGCTATGGCCACCCAGCCTGAACGCAAAGGCTAACATCAAAACCAGGTTGAATAGAGGTGATGGGAATTCCGGATGCTTTTCTGTCTAATTTTTGAAGAGTGATGTCTTCCCTGAAAGAGTTAAAGTTAATATTAGCTCCTGAAGCAGATGGCTCTTGAAGAACAACCAATGGAAGAAATGCCTTCAAAGACTGGGTGGCATTTTCTCAAATTCTCAATCTCCTTTGTCAACCAACTGGGGAATCTTCACTCCAGAGCTCTTCTGAGTGGGTCTTTCTGCAGCTGTCTTGTCACCACAGCACAGGGCTCCTTGTTTCTCAGGGTTGAGCTGTTGCCTCTCATTCTTAGCCACAGGTGGCCTCTCCACCCTGCTAAGGATGTTTGTGTTCCTTGCAGGAAAGACCTTAATTTATTTTGCAATATTATTGTGCTTCTATTTAGTTTCTTTTCTCCAGCAGAAGAGGGAAGAATCCCGAAGTGCTTCAAAGCTGCATGTCACCACTGAGAACAGACAAATTCCTGAGACAGGCCCAAAAGTCACAGCCGGTGGCCTCATCATCTGGAGAGCCTGGCCTCTCTGGCTGCCAGCCTACATGTGCCCCCACCCTTGCCCATACACTGGCCTTTGATCATCCACACTCAGCAGGATCACACAGCCCACCTTCCTAACACTGCTGTGCCAGGTGCTGCCTGCTGCATCTGGGGCTAGTGGCTCAGGCTTCAGCCCGGGACTGTTTCTTGTGATGATGGAAACACCTGGCTCTTTGTCTCTAATTGTCCTGGCCTCACGGCAGGAATCTCAGCAGACCGTGTCCTACAGCTAGGATCATTATGGAGTGATGGGGACTAGGACAGAAAGGCTTGGAAGAGGGAGGGGTCAGTGCTTGCTGGGGGGTAGGAGCGGCGGGGGATGGAAGTAGGGGGAGGATCTGAAGAGGCTTCCCCGGAAAGATGATGCTGGGCTGAGTTTTCAAAGATGAGTGGGTGTTCACCAGCGGACTGCAGGGGAAGGGTGTGGAGAATTGCAGGTAGAGGAAGCACTTGGAGCAAAGATGCAGCAGCACAGGGCTATGCATAGGGTGAAGGGTGCAGTGAGGGGTGAGAGGGCAAGGGGTATCCCACACTCCGGGGGTGACTCTGGATGGCACCCCAACCCTAAAGTGCAGAGCTGCACTAAAAATCATTCACTCTGGCTGGTCCAACAGGCCAGGTTTTGGTCCAACAGGCCAAGTTTTGCCTGCAAAATAACCAGAAGCCTCCCATGACAGACCCAGGGGTGTGCTGAACAAGGCCATCTTTCAGGTCCAGGAGGAGATTGGCCAGCATTGCTAGGCAGGCAAGCTCATGCACAGAGAAGGCAGCCGAAGGACGCTGAGAGGAAAGCCTCGGCCTGAAGAACAGGCAGGCCTTCTGGAGGGAGGTGTGCCATCGAGTCAGGCCCACCCGCCTGTAGGATGAGCCAGGCCAAGTGAAGCTAAGTTTATCCTCCCTCAAGGCAGGAATTTCAAAGAACCATCCTGGACAGGTCCTCTGTAGTGTTTAATTACCCATTATAATCCATTAGCTAGTTAGACATTGATATTTAATTAATTAAGCATTTATCAAATGGCATCTATATGCCAGGCATTGCACATCACATAGGGGATTAAAGAAGTTGTAAAACATGGTCCCTGTTCCCCAGGAGCTCAAGGCTGGGGAGATGGATCCATACACAAGTGCTACCAGTACCGTGTGATCTGTGCTGGAGCCACAGCTGTGGCCACAGAGAAAGGCAGACACTCTCTTTGCTGGCAAGAAGCTAGGGGTGGGAAGGGCATAAGAGATGCTTCTGAGAAAGAGTATCATGGAGCCGAGTCTTGGAGTGTTAGTAGAAATTTAATCAGTGGAAGGGTGTGAAACAACCTTCAAGTCAGCTACAACAGCATTTTCAAAGGCATGAAGTTATGCAAACCATAGTGTGTGGGGGGAGCATCTAGTAAAGGCTTGTTAATTCACAGCATGTCCTATCACTCCCCACCTCCCAAACCCATGGCCGATGAGCCAACCAACCACAGCGATCTCTCCTCTTCCTCCTCTGCAAAGGGTTCCAGGCAGGCATAACAAATCTACAGAATCAGTGCTCTTGGCCATCCTGGGATTCAGATTTTTGTGTTGCTACATTAGAAGGCAGGAGATGATGTTGGGAGAGTCGTCTGGGGCCAGTACATACCGAGCCTGTGTCATTCTGAACTCCATCCTTCTGCTGATGACAGCCCCACCCACCTGCCCCTCACCTGCCTGTTAGCACAAACTTCAGTCTCCCCAGGATTGTCTCACCGTTCCTTGTCTGTCTTCAGATCCATGCCTGCTTCTCTTGCACATCTGAAGTTTCTCCAGCATTGATTTTTTGGGGGAACATTCAGGCTCTTGTCAATAGACACCAGCTCTCTTCTTTAGAAACCACAGGCCTGAGCCTCTTGGTATTATATATGACATGAAAAGCAAGTACTCTAAGGTAGAATTATTCTACAATGAACTATTGCCACACTCAGCTTCATTTATTTAAGAAAATGTTTGCAATATTGAAACTCTGGAAACTTATTAATCAACCACTGGTCTTTGATCCTCTACATAAAAGCTTGCCCCAGAATGGCCTATATAAGGGTGTGTCACCCACCCCTGAAGAGTGTGTAAAAGAACCACCTCAAGGCATAAACTGGCTCTTGAGAGGGCAAATCTTAGCTCCAAGTGGTATAACACTAGATGATGTTATAATCCTATCCTTCGAAACTTCTGGTTTGATAACATTAAAAAAATGGATGTTCTCTTCAGGTGAGCATATGTTCTGCAGTGCCAAGTGACTTGTGATGACATGGTCTTCCTCTCATGTGCCAGTAACCTTCTCAGGAGGAAGCAAAACCTGCTGTCCAGTTATAATCAGAAAGTACAGTTCAATATTCATACCCAGTATACATTTTGCTAAATGCTACTGGTTTTGGCAACTCTCTTCAGCATCCAGGAGGACTGTTTAAATCCCTCTAAGCAGGTTAACTTTTCTGAAGGTGTATTTGATGACCAGCCCATTTCAGCAGGTCACATAATGTGGCCATTCAAAACCACACATTTTAGAAACGATGTTAAAGCTCTCCTAGGCCTTGTCTTGTCTCTACAGGGGAAGGCCTGGGGTTTTAACTGGGCACTTCAGCACTTGGACATATTCAGGAAATCATTTCCTGAGAAAAGTCTTGGCCCTGCATCCAGGTTCTCCTCTAATCCACCCTGGGTGGAGATGAGATGATCTTTCATCCAGTAATTGACTGAATTATATCAAAATGTAATTGGCTCTTCAATTTTCACAAGAAATTTGTAATTTTGCTTCCTACAATCATTGCCAGCAAAGCTTTGGGCCTTCTTTTCAGTCAATCACCCAGAATACCTGCCTGTCAAGCAAGTCACCTGTTGTTATCATACTTTTTCTAACTCCTGTGTTGCATGAATAAACACAGCAAAGAGGAAGATGAGTTTCAATAAAGAGCCAAAGGGCCTGCTAACCTTTCTTTCCTCTAAGTGGCTCTTGGAGATGAGGGGACATACCCTTTCCCAACAATGGAGTCTGGGGGAGGTGGGCTTGGAAAAGGAATATTTAAATTTATATAATTTCATTTTTGCAAAGTGAAAAATGACCTATCATTTTTAAAAATAAAAACTGCAGAATGTGAAGCTCTATGGATTCACAGATAGAACTAATGGAATTGCAAAGCTCATCCTTTGTGCATCCCCCATGAGTGGGCTGAGCTTCTTACGTTTATCAAGAAATAGGGCACAAGTTTAAAGGATGGTGCGAGATGGCTCTAGACTCCCTAATTAAACTCTACTGCGGAATGGGGAGACCAGGCAACATGCAAATAATAGTGGAAACTTCTTTCTAGTTGGGCTGCATTAGTACCAAATAGTAAAGGAATAAAGCTTGGTGTGACTCACCATTCAGAAAGCTGTATTGGAGAGCATCAAGGAAGATGGTAGCAGAAGTTCAGAGAGAGGTGCAGCAAGGAAATTGCCAAAGCCAGACACCAGGGAGGAAGATGTGGCTGGAAACTCAGTGAGCACAGCTGGGCTTTCCTTGGCATGCAATAGACACCACCAAGGCATTAGTGCTCAGCTCACATTCTCCTCATTCATTGGGTCACCCTTATGTGTAGTGTGTGAACATCTAACATCATGCCAACTTGATCACCAGAAAGCTACCTACCCAGGCTATGCTGTACTGGTTTCCCAGGGAAAGACCTACAAATCCTTGGCACCCTTGACTTTGAAAGAGGATCCATGTAAGGAACAATCATATAAAATCACTATTATATAAAGACCTATATATGACTGATTCCTTTCAAAATGGAGGCCTTATAAATTGATGAACTTCCTTCTATTACATATTGAAAGCTGTACAACTTGTGTGTTTCTTGTTTTGCCTTAGCTCTTAGCTAGATTTTTTGTGCTCAGTCATAAAAGGTATATTGGCTTAGGTTTTTAGATACAACTCTCTCCCAATTTTTATTGCTTTGTAGTTGGTCTTAAAAAAACCTTTAAAAATCGATTTTTATTTTTTATAACTTTTCATTTTCTTTGCCTGTGTCCTTTTTTGGATATAGATGGCGTACCATATAAACAGTTCTCTAGAAATAATTTCACACGGTGGTTTCTATTACAAACAGTCTTATCTAAAGGTATCCTTTTCTTTAAACATGACACTTCCACACATTTAAGATTTAAAAATAGCTCTATACGCAGGTTTTATTACACACACACACACACACACACACACACACACACGTAGCCACGGTCTTAAAAATCCACAAAGATAGGATACTCTAAGCAATATTTTAAAGAAAAGCTACCTTAGCACTTGGATATTCCTTTGAAAAAGACCATTGAAATTCATTTTGTTCAATTCCTTATCTTCGTACCTTAATTATAAATAAGAACAAAGTCACAGCAATCAGCACTGTGTAGTGGGCGTCTGCTCTGCCCCAGGTACTGTGCCGATGCTCACCCACCTTATTGTTAATCCCCACCCACAACCCTGTGTAAAAGGAATTACTTAACTTATTTCATAGATTAATAAACTGAGGCTCACACAGCCTGGACGCCTTGACTAAGCTCACACAGTTAGTCATTTAATAACCTAATAATAATGTTTTCAATAACTATTATCAGACCTAATCTGTCAGAGTCCTTTGAGGCCGTGGTTCTAACCACCTAGTACCCTAATTTTTCTTCTTCTTCTTTTTTTTTTTTTTTTTTTTTTGAGATGGAGTTTCACTCTCGTTGCCCAGGCTGGAGTGGAGTGCAATGGCACGATCTCAGCTTACCACAACCTCCTCCTCCCAGGTTCAAGTGATTCTCCTGCCTCAGCCTCCTGAGTAGTGGGGATTAGAGGCATGTGCCACCATGCCCAGCTAATTTTATATTTTTTAGTAGAGACGGGGTTTCTCCATGTTGGTCAGGCTGGTCTTGAACTCCCGACCTTAGGTGATCCGCCCACGTGGGCCTCCCAAAGTGCTGGGATTTCAGGCATGAGCCACCACACCCAGCTAGTACCCCCATTTTTCTAAGAGATGCTTTATTTTTTTTCCTCTCTCTTTTTTCTTTTTCCTACTTTTCCACACTTCCTACTTAGCCCTTTAGAAATGTAATCATAGCCTTTTACCTCCTCTTCACCAGACGCTCCCTACAGGGCAAGTTCATCTAACTATGTGCTTAGAAGCTCCAGAGCAGAACTCTCACCCACCAGGAGGCTGCCTGAAGAGATAACAGCCCATTTACAACCAAAGTATGCACACTAGAGTTTTTGACCACCTTTACAACCTATTTTTTCCCAGGAAGACACCAACTCAACTGGCCAGTAGATAAGGCACTGAAGGGAGTACACAGACCCCCGCCACATCCCACTCACCGGCTCACTTCCACCACTGTGTAGTCCCCACACTTTAAAATTGCCCACTTCCTTTTTTTTCACTCTGTCACCCAGGCTGGAGTGCAACAGCACGATCTCGGCTCACTGCAACCTCTGCCTTCCGGGTTCAAGTGATTCTCATGCCTCAGCCTCCAGAGTAGCTGGGATTACAGGTGCCCGCCACCACGCTTGGCTCTTTTTTGTATTTGTAGAAGAGGTGGGGTTTTCCCATGTTGGCCAGGCTGGTCTCGAACTCCTGACCTCAGGTGATCCACCCGCCTCAGCCTCCCAGAGTGCTGGGATTACAGGTGTGAGCCACTGCGCCCAGCCAAAATTGCCCACTTTCTGCTCCAAAAGTGAAGTGGTACCCATAAAGCAGGAAGCCTGTGTACTTCTTCCCCTAAAGTAGCTTTGGAATAAAAACTCACTTTCTTTCTACCAGACCTTGCTCTTCTTAATTGGATTCGGAAGAACCTGCAATTCAGTGACATGGTGATTAGCGGAATGCCTGTTGGCCCAGTAAGCAAGTAACCTTTGCAAACATTTATAGGTTTGTGGGGTGTGTGTGCACATGTGTGTGGGGGGATAACTTTGGACCCTCTTGTTACTGCCCCATGATCGGTAGTTCTATTTCAAACTCTGTTTTTCTGCCTGCTTTCTTGGAGCTCCTAATAAGGCGATTGGAGCACAGACTCTTCTGCTTGGCAGATTCTCGTTTCCTCTCACCCCACCCATTTTGTACTTCAATATTGCAGTTTCCAACAGTAGGATGCCTGGTTTTTGGATGACATTAATGAGTTAAGAGCAGCAGATTTATAAACATGTGAGTTTCTTATTAGGCTAAAAGTCATTTGGTTTTCATTTTTTGTTAACTCTGTGTTTATTCATCCTAAAACCAAATTGTCTTTTTCAACCCAAATAAATGATTTCCTTCTTAGATCCAAGAGCTTTCAGGCTTTGAAGATAAAAGGACAGGCTGTTTCACAGCTCAAAACTTTCCATGACATGTTGCAGAGACAGGAAGCGAATTTGCAATCCTGGGCGCATTCTAAGAGGTTCATTCTAGAGAGAGGGATCTGATTCAAAATCAGCGACCCTTGCTTCCTAAACTGTGAAGGACACCCAACTGCTCCGTAGTCCTCCTCAGAGTCAGAAGTGAGCGTGCAATGGCGCCGCACTGACACCAACACCCCCGCTCGGCAGAGCCTATGGAGGATGCACTGAGGAGCTAGACTACGGCCAACCACGATGACGTCGTAAAGGGAAGGGTAGCATCCGCTTGGAAAATGGGACACGTATATTTGTCAACGACACTAAAAATTAAAGGCCTCACACGGAAAAACTGGGTTAAAATACAAACTTCAATGTATTATTGTTTTATCTTCTCAAGGAGAACTGGGAAGTAATGATCCACACATTTGTCATGCTCAACAGAGCCTTAAGGGAAGTTAACACAGAGCATTAAACACCATCTATTAAAGAATCGCATTTCACAATAGTGAGTAAAAGGAAAAAACATTAGCAAACAAAGGAGGCCATTCTTCCCCCCAGTTTATTTTCATGCTCAAACTAAGCTATTAGTTACAAGAGGGGAAGAAAGACAAAAGTTTTTAAAATTTAGGTATAATAGAATTGTTTTTCTCTTGCGACATACTGTTTTAAGTCCCTTTATTCAGAATGCCACCTTACAGTGATGCAATACAGAGGATGCTAACACAACACGCCTTCTTAGTTGTCAGGCAGGGACCCTGCGAGTCTTTTAGCCCTGCAAGACTACAGGGCCAGGTTTAGACAATATATTCAACTTTTAAAAAGTTACTGGACACAAGCAAAAAGGTGCCAATTCCCAGTTGAACCATTTTTTTTAATGGTCACTTGGGCCCCACCTATGGACGTCCGTCAGGAAACAGGCCTGTGAAGAAACCACCTGTGTAGCGTGTCGGTGAAAGAGGACAGAGGGCATCGTGGATGTCATTCAGCCTCCAAATGGAAACCTATAGATATGACACATGAAAGTGTCTGGACTCAGACAGCCTCACTCTAGTGACTTCCGCTGGCCACTGGACTTTTCCACTCAATGGACATTTACGAAGCACCTAGTGTGGCGGAAGACTGTCTTAAGCAACTGTCGGGTATGTGGAAAGGGAAGAAGACCAATTCCACTCCTTTAGTGTCTGTAAGAGACTAGTGTTGCACTTAAATGCATAATGACCCTTACATTAGCATAATTAATAGCACTCTTGTCACTTGCTAGAAATGCATCTATGTAGCCATTGAAGCCTTAAGCTGCTCACAGCTATTTGAAAGGCACAGCTAGGAGGCTGCCATGCAGGTGTGCCTAGCAGCAAAGGGTGAGGTTGCTGGAGTCAGACCCCTGGGTTCATGTCCCAGCTTCACTGCCACCTTGCCACTGCAGGACCAGGGCAAGTTACTTGCCTGATATTCCTCCCCCTGGCTCCTTTCTTGTTAGGGCCAAGCTACCTGGAGTCTGGACTGCCGGGCCCCCCGGCTGTACTCTCTAACCACCACCTATGGACTCCTGCCTGCTTCGTCTTCATCAAACACCTCTTGGCATGCACGTCACTTTCTCTTTGGCCCAAAAATATTTAATGGCCCCCATAATGAAAAGTTAAATTCATTAGCAGGTTTAAATTAATTAAACAGGCAAAAAATAAAACTCACTAGCAAAGTATTTAAAACCCTCCCAAATGCATCTCCTTTGTCTCTCCCCTGCCCCTTCTCGTTACCTTCCAACACACTGCTTTCTTTCTGACCTCCAAGCCTTTCTCAGTTTCTCCTCTCCCTAAAGTCTTGCCTTCCTGGAGCTCCTTGGCCACCTTGAGGACAGCCCCTGCATCTTAGAGCAGTGACTGCTGGCCTCACTTCCTTGACTTTGATTTTAGTTTTCCTGGAAACGACGTTGTCTTTTTCTACTTTCCAGCCCATTTCTCCTCACTGGACACTTGAGCTTCTTAGGAACCAGGCCGGTGCCTCCCATGCCTCCCGCCTTGCCTCCTGGCATCTCCAGCACCCACATAGCACCGTGTGGCCTCAGGCAAGGCTGCTGCTGGTGGGCTGTGTCCCAAGAGGTGACCAGGGCACTCACAGAGAATGCAGCTCGTGTACTCAGACAGGCATGGACTGGCCTTGCCTATTTTACTCTGTGAGCAGGTCTGAACCTGGAAATGCTCTTTTCTTTATTTTAGTCTTGAGAAAGATTCATTTTGTTGTGAATGCTGTCTCTACAAAGGGAGAGTCCTTGTTGGGACTAGGATAAAATTATCAAAATTAGTCCCAGAAACAGCAGTAATTTAGGAATGCCTTACCTTATCCTGAGGTCGTTTATTTAGCAAAGGTTGATGTGCCTTGCTAGTGAGAAGCACCCTGCAAGCTATTGGAATCACCGTTCCTGTCTTCCAGGACTGGGAAGAGAGGCAGATAAATGCATGGACATATTTTTTTCCAGAGTCAGAAGTGCTGCAGGAGCATAGGCACGTGGTGTGGGTGCCCCCGGGAGAGACACCTCACACAGTCAGGAGGGTGCAGGGAAATTTCCTGCGGAGGGGCTGTCTCAAAAGATGGACGGGAATCAGTAGAGAAGGGGAGGCAGAGAGGCTATACCAGGCAGAAGGAACGGTGGGTATGAAGGCCGGGAGGTGAGAAGAGAGCATGGTGCACTCTTAGAAACAACTGAGGAAGTTTAGAGCGCCACATGCACGAGGGTGGGGTAGGTGGTGCAGGGGCCGGATTATAAAAAACTGGCAATGCTGTGTTGAGGATTTAGACTCAGAATAGAGTATTTTGACAGGCAGCCTCTGAGACAGCTTCTGGGAAGTGTTCCCTCCTCTTCTATTTTTTGGAAGAATCTGTGAAAGACTGATGTTAATTCTTCATTAAATGTTTGGTAGAATTCATCAGTGAAGCCATCTGGTCATGGGCTTTTATTTCGTGGGACAGTTTTTGATGACTAATTCAACATCTTTCTTGTTATAGGTATATTCAGATTTTTCTCTTTCTGAGTTTCAGCAGTTTGTGTGTTTCTATAAATGTGTCCATTTCATCTAGGTTATCTAATTTGTTGGCATATAACTGCTTGTAGTATTTCCTTCAAACTCTAGTTTTGCAAGTAATGCCCTTTCTCCATATCTGATTTTAGTAATTTGAGTCTTCTCTCTTTTTTTCTTGGTCAGTTTAGTTAAATGTTTTGTGATTTTGGTGATCATTTGGTTTTATCGATTTTTCTCTATTTTAAAAATTCTCCATTTTATTTATTTTCTTTCTAATCTTTATTATTATCTTCCTGATGCTTATTTTTGGGTTTAGTTTGTTTTTCTAATTTCTGAGGATGGAATGTTAGATTATTAATATGAGACTTTTCCTTTTTTCTTAAAAATACATGTTTACAGCTATGAAATTCCCTATAAACGCTGCTTTAGTGCGTCCTTCATTGTTGCTATGTTGTGTTTTCATTTTCATTCATCTCAAAGCATTTTTAAATTTATTATGGGAATTGGCTCACACGACTATAGAGGCCCAGAAGTTCCCAGATAGGCTCTCTGGAAGTCAGATTCTGCTCCATCCCCTGGGCCTGTTGTTGTTGCTGTTTGTTGCTATTATTTTACTTAGGGATATTTCTAAATATCATCTGTAAAGTCTATATTCTTTATCATGTTTAGCCACTGAGCTCTCTGCTCAATCAGCTCAGTGGTTAGTTAATGAATGGACAGAGGTTTCCTTGAACGCCAGTGACCAGCAAATCTCCCAGTCCTTGGAAAGCTGCCGTGTGTGCACGTTGGACACTCCTTCAACACTCAGCCAGGCAGTTGAAACTGTGCCTTAGCTTTCACTTTCTGGTTTTACAGAGCCCCAAGATCAGCCAGAAGTGGGCTCTTGGGGCCTTCTTAGGTCTTTTCTGAGCATGTGCACAGCCCTGGACACATGCAGAGTCCTACACATGCCCATGACCTTCCAGATGCCCAGAAAGTGGGTGAAGCTTATCTAAGACCCCATGGAGAGCTCATTCCCCAGATTTTACTTTTATGGTTTTTGATCAGCTTATTGTCTGCCCAACTGTGATCCACAGCCTTAGGCAGCCACAAAGCACCCAGCCAGAAAGTTAAACAATAGTCTCTAATTTTTTTATTTTTATTTTTTTTACAAACACCCCTGGAGAAAAGCCTTTTGCACTAGGTGAGCTCTAAGTCAGGTCTAAGAAAGATGACCTT
The DNA here is from genome assembly GCF_029281585.2 of Gorilla gorilla gorilla. Classification (NCBI taxonomy): domain Eukaryota; kingdom Metazoa; phylum Chordata; class Mammalia; order Primates; family Hominidae; genus Gorilla; species Gorilla gorilla. The sequence goes on along the minus strand of NC_073238.2, from coordinate 44,502,423 downwards.
ATAAGTGCGGTCTTCCAGGGAACTACTAGAGAGGCTAACTAATGACGATTCCATGGGAATGAGGCTTTAAAGGACCCTCGACTGCATTTCTCTCTCTCTGATTGCTACCAGGCTGCTGTCTTTTACTGTGATTGTTAGTTTTCTAGGGAACCACCACGTGGGAGATAGGGAGATAGGAATAGGGCAAGTTGAAACACCACAAAGTTTGCTGTTCATACCAAGACTCAGCCATTTTAATTAAATAAAAGCTTCCCAGATTATTCCAAGCCTTTGGTGGTTAACTTTCAGAGTTCTAGAAAAGTTGATTTTGACAATTTTTGCCAGTTTTCTTGCCTTTTTTTTTTGAGGAGAGAGTTTTTTGATTGTCAATTATTAATTGGTCAATTATTAGTCCATTTGGATGATCTGTTATCAATCAGTTTTATGTTCAGAGGATCACTCTGGTCCTAGTATGTGGAAGACACTGGAGTTTGAGGAAGGCTGGAGTGAGAGGATTGAGTTGGGAGTTTCGTGGTCAACAGGCAACAGATGATGGAAACCTGCACTGAGGCAGTAGCAGCAGAGACACCACCCAGACAGTTCAGATGTGCCAGATGATTACAGCTTCCCAGGTTCTGTGTTCAGTGCTTTGCTTCCTCTTTTGTACATCATCGTACCTATTTTAACAATGATAAAAGTATTAATACCTTGCCCAAGGTCACACAGCTAAAATGGGGTTAGAGCAGGTTTTGGAATCTATATTTGTGTGACTTTAAAATCCATGTTTATAATCACTATCCTGCATTTCTAGATGCAGGCTTAATGACTATAGTAAAAAAATTATTCATTTGACAAACATTTATTGATGACATGTTATGTGCAGGTACTATTCTGGGGGCTGCGGATATAATAGTGAACAATATAGAAAAAACTGGCCAGGCATGGTGGCTTACACCTATAATTCCAGCACTTTAGGAGGCCAAGACAGGGGGATTATTTGAGGTCAGGAGTTCGAGACCAGCCTGGCCAACATGGTGAAACCCCATCTCTACTAAAAATACAAAAATTAGCCAGGCTGGTGGTGCACACCTGTAACCCCAGCTACTAGGGAGGCTAAGGCAGGAGAATCACTTGAACCCAGGAGACAGAGGTTGCAGAGAGCTGAGATAGTGCCACTACACTCCAGGCTGGGCAATAGAGTGAGACTGCATCTCAAAAAAAAAAAAAGAAAGAAAGAAAGAAAAAAACTCCCTGTTCTCATGGTGCTTACATTCTCATTGGCAAAGGCAGGCAATGAAAAAGATATATATGCGTGCGTTATCTTATGTAGGGTAGTGACACATGTTAAAATACAACAAGGAGAGAAAGAGGGCATTGGGTGGGTGTGGGTGGATGTTTGTATTAGTCCGTTTTCACGCTGCTGATAAAGACATACCCGAGACTAGGCAATTTACAAAAGAAAGAGGTTTAATGGACTTACAGTTTCACATGGCTGGGGAGGCCTCACAATCATGATGGAAGGCAAGGAGGAGCAAGTCGCATCTTATGTGGATGGTGGCAGGCAAAGAGAGAGCTTGGGCAGGGTAACTCCTTCTTATAAAACCATCAGGTCTCATGAGGCATATTCACTATCACGAGAACAGCACAAGAAAGACCTGCCCCCCAGGATTCAATTACATCCCACTGGGTCCTTCCCACAGCACAAGAAAGACCTGCTCCCCAGGATTCAATTACATCCCACTGGGTCCTTCCCACAGCACGTGGGAATTCAAGATGAGATTTGGGTGGGGACACAGACAAACCATGTCAATGTTTAAATAAAGTAGCCAGGTAAGGCCTCACTTGAGAGCGATGTTTGAGTAAGGACCTGAAGTCGGGGGAGGAGTCACATGTATATTCAGGTGAACAGTATTGCGGGCAGAGGAAGTAGCAAGTGCAAAGGCCCTGAGTGGGAACAGCAAGGAGCTTGGGTGGTGAATGAAGCTGATTGAGCGCAGGGGAAGAGTCTGAGGAGATGAGGACAGAGAAGGAATGAGGACTCAGATCCCTCGGACCTTGCAGGCCACTGACAGGAGTTTGACTTTGCAGAGCGACGTGATTAGAAGGATGACTGATTTTTGTGTTGAGAACAGGGAGACAAGGCCAGAAGCTGAAAGGCCAGGCAGGAAGCTTTGCAGTAATCCAGGAAAGAGCAGTAGCAGTGTGGCCAGAAGTGGGAGCAGCAGCGAGGTGAGAAGCAGTCAGCCTCTGTAGACTGTATTTTGCAGGTGGAGCTTACAGGATTTACTGAGGGCCTGGAGGTAGGGAGTGGAAAGAAAACTGTCAAGGATGACTTCAAGTTGTTGGGCTTGAGCAACTGGAAGGATGGAGTTGTCCTTGCTGAGATGCGGCAGAGTGGGAGGAAGAGGTCTGGAGAATTGGAGCAAGGCTGAGTCTGGGGCTGTTTCGCTTGAGTTACTGATTCAACATCCTCACGGAGCTCCCTACTAGGCAGATGTATAAACAAGTCTGTCGTTGAGGGAAGGCATGAACATATAGATGGCATTGAAAGCCATGAGTCTGGATGAGCAGGAGTAGGCGGGACGAGAGGACCCAGAAATGACCAATACCAGCCTCCCGGTTCAGGGTGGGAGGGTTGGACAGCATGGACGAGAATACTGGAGAAGCACAGCCCTCTGTCCCTCCTCAGCCTTGTCTCCCACCCTGTCTGCCTCTGTAGAGGTATCATGGCATTAATGACATTTACATTAACAACCTTGATTCATAAATAGAAATAAATGAGCAAAGCAACAGCGCGGGGTGACGCTGAGCATCCAGGTGTGCACTCTGCGCTTGGTGCTCCCTCCTGGGCCATCTCAGTAAAGTTCCCTGTACTTCCAGAGGGCAAAGAGCTCTGACGTTAATTTTTAAAAGATTTCTACCAAAAAAAGTGAAACCTTAATTAAGCGTACATCTGAAATTCAAACAGATCAGCTCAGTTTTTGGTAAAATGAATTCACATGGACTAGCTCTTGCCCAGGGACATTGGATAAATGAGAATTGCTGCATGTGAGTTAAATCAAGGTGGGGGGAGTTGGGAAGCAGGGGAAGGAATTCATTCAAGTCCTCCTAGTCCAGGATCAGTGACCATCCATTCATTCCTCAGCACTCTCCCCAGGCTGACAATGGGCACAGTTTGCTGGAGAGAGTTCGTATTCCCTGCTCGTATTAATCTTCCCTTTCCAGGGAGCTTGCCAGTTTGCTGAGGAAAACGCACGTCCCGTCAGCATTGCGGATGTGAATGAGAGCTCTTTGTTCCTCTTGCTCCTCCTGGTGACTGGCCCTCTGCTCTCCCAGAGGGACACCATCTTTTTAATCATTTGCCACATACGGTTGGCTCAACCCAACCAAGCTTTTCTCTGTAGCGTCTTGTTGCTGCAATCTGTGGTTATAGTTCTTAAAGAAGAGGATGTGTTTTTCTATCCCCAAGGAATGAAGATTTCCACTTGGCATTGTTTTCCAGCATCGTGTTTTTTGTTGTTGTTGTAGAAATGGAGCAGAAAATCACTGCTGTTCTTTTATTGCCCAACTGTCCATGCCACTTCCAGTCCTCGGGAAGAAAATTGTTTTTGCAAATTTTATTCAGACATTTGGGTTACTCTTTACTGAAGTCTTCACCATTCTTTCCTCTGACCAACTCATAATTCTGTGATGGAAAAAAAACCCCACTATTTTCATATCAGTGAAAAACCATCTGTTATTGTCTCCTTTCATTATTTTGCAAGCCCTCACTTTGTCACAGGATATTTATGAAACAGATGAAATGTTTATGCATATGTCATGCAACTTTACATTTTTAAAAAATTATTCCTGAGCTTTACCTATGTGGCAAACACAATGCTTATAGATAGTATTTCCTTCAATCTTCACAGCAACCAGGTGAGGAAACTTGTTTTTAATCCGATTTTATGAATGAGGCAGCTGAAGCCAGAGAACTTGAATATCTTGCCTAAGGCCACACACAAGCTCAGCAGTGAGTGCTCTTCACAATGGCATCTGCTGCCCCCCATGAGATCAACTGCACCTCACAGCAAGAAGCTCTTATTTTCCAAGTTTGTGCATTTTGCATACCAATCGCAATTTGAACCAAAATACTTCATGCTTCATTTTTGCCAAAGAGTTTAACACAGTGCATGTCAACTCCTAAAGAGATGCTGCACAGACTCATGCAACCAATTACACTAAGAGTAACAGGTTTGTGTAGGATGGTAAGGCTTAGAACTCCTTTTAAATGGTTTATTTTTCAAACCTGTAGCCCTGATTTAGAGCAAGCATTTTGCACCACTTGAAAGTTTTTGATTATACAACAACCAAAGAATTAGAAAATTTGAGCTATAGTAGCATGACAGGTTAACTCCAGCCAAGAGGCTCAGGTGAAAGAAAGACATGGTGGCAATGAGGAATTTCCATTAAATCTTAATTTCTTTCAGACTCCTAGCAGATACCCTCTCTAGAAGAGGGAGAATTGGTCAAAAATGTCTTAAACTCATTTGGCAGATATTGGGAGCACCTGCTTACTAAGGTTCTAGGTTGAATGATTAGGGATAGATTTTGACAATGTGCTTGACTTGGTCATAGACTTACATAGTTACACTGGACAAGTCACAGAGACATTTTAAGGGACAAGCAAGATATAAATAGAAGTTCTGTTTTGTCCCGTGACCTGCAGGATCCTCTTGGTTGTCCCTGGGATGCAAGCGCCCTGCCGTGGGACCACTGCCTTCATGATCACCACTTCCATCTCACTGATTCTTGTTTTTTCTAGGCTCTGGGAATCCACCTGCTCTTCAGATTGACACATTCTTTCGTTAGATATAAATACCTTCAGTCAGATTACGGTGACGTCTCCGGGCCTTGGAGCCATTCTCTCTCTCTAAGCAGACTCTCTGCATCCTGACTGATTTACGGTTTGCCTCAGCAATCGGATTTCCTCCAGTTCTAAGCCCTTCAGGGCACATGTCAATCTCCTGTGAGGCTTGCAGCCTGCACTTTCCGTTTGCCACCCAAAGCTTTCCTCTGTGAAACCCTGTTCATTCTTCTCATGCATAATTTCCATTTCCCCACAGAGGCCGTAAACTCCACGAGGATATAGATTAATCTAAAATCTGTCTGTTTTCCTAGTGCCAAGTATGGTGCTTAGGAACAGCAGGGATTTCTTAAAGTTTGCTGATATTAGAACTTTCCACATCGACACGTGGTCAAATAGAAAACTCACAACTCATCATTGCTTCAGATCTTATAAATTCAAGTCTTGCAATTAAGCATTCTTAAATAGAATTCTAATACAATTTTTAAAAAAGACTTTTGCATTAATAGCCTTCCTAGTTGCCCTTCTGGAAACTCCTCAGGAAGGAAAACATGTAAACGTCCTGACATGTGCCTGAGCTGAACTTTGCTCATTGATGGCTGGCCACAGTGTTTTAGTTCTTCCAAAAACTCCTCCTTTTGGTTTATTTGCCAACAGACTTCAGCTTCTTGAGCAAAGTGGCCTCCAGCCTCAACCTTAGCCTGGAGTTGCTGGAATTGGCCCTGAGGTGTTGCCAGACCTGACATTGAAAGCAGAGCAAAGGCAAGGCTGGAAGGATCTTAGAGAAGTTTCCACATTGAAGAGGTTACAAGAAAGAGGAAGCTCCCATGGTTCCTGCCCACAGGGAGAGACATTTATAGTTAATGAGCATCTGTTATGTGCCAGGCACTGTTCTAGTATCTCTTCTAGTATCTAGTATCTCTAGTGTTTTTCTCTATATCACAGAGCTGGTAGGTGTGTGGTGGAGCCAGAATTGGAACCCAGGTCCATCGGACTCGGAAAGACCAGGGCTTCATCTAGCATCTCCTGCTAGGCCTGGGGATTCCAGAAAATGGCCCATTTTTTAGCATCTTTCCTTGACTCTTCTACCTCTATCAGAAAGTGTCTTTGCCCTGTTTTCCTGGTAGCGTTCCTTTCTGATTAAGGTGGACTGGCAGTACGAAGGTTGTGATTAGTGATTGTGGGCCCACATCCCTCTCTGGCAACCTAGGTACATTCGACGCAGGTTTCTTAGGGCTATGCCTAACACAACTGTGACAGAAGATATTTGAGGGCAGGCTAGCCTGTGCGGCTGATATAGTTTGGATGTTTTTCCCCTCAAAATCTCATGTTAAAATGTGATCCCCAATGTTGGAGGTGGGGCCTGGTGGGAGGTGTTTGGGTCATGGGGTGGATTCCTCATGAAAGGCTTGGTGCCGTCCTCGGTAATGAGTGAGTTCTTGTTCTGTTAGTTCACATGACAGCTGGTTGTTGAAAGGAGCCTGGCACCGCCCCACGTCTCTCTCTTGTCCCCCTGTCACCATGTGACATGCCTGCTCCCTCTTCACCTTCCAACGTGATTGTAAGCTTCCTGAGGCCTCACCAGAAGCTGAGCAGATGCCAGTGCCATGCATGTACACCGCCTGCAGAACCATGAGCCAAATAAACTTCTTTTCTTTCTAAATCACCCAGCCTCAATATTCCTTTATAGCAATGCAAAACAGACTCACCAGGGGCTTTCTCAGATCACGTCACGTAAGCGGCCGTCTCTTGCGGCACACTTCTAGGCCTGTTGGGGTTTGTCAGGTTTAAGTCCTGGCAACAGTGGGAGACTAATTATGGATAATTACACTCTCCGCAGTCCTTACCTCGGGCTACATTGTAAAGACCACCAATGCACATAAGAACTGATTCTATTTGTTGCTTAATTAGAATTAGAATGGAGGAGCAGTGAGCTGTTTTAAGAGAAATGTCTCTCCTTGTGCCGGCCCTTCCTTCAAGTTTAATTGAGATGTTTAGAGTTGTGGGTGCTTTTGAACATGATCTCAGTAAACTTTGCTCATTGATGGCTGGCCACAGTGTTTTATTTCTTCCCAAAACTCCTCCTTTTGGTTTATTTGCCAACAGACTTCAGCTTCTTGAGCAAAGTTACTGATGAGGGTTTTGCCCAAGAAGCCAAAGTCTGTTGGCAAACAAACCAAAAGGAGAAGATTTTTGTCTGTTTGTTTTTTTGACAGAGTCTTGCTCTGCCGTCCAGGCTGGAGTGCAATGGCATGATCTCAGCTCACTGCAACCTCTACCTCCCAGGTTCAAGTGATTCTCCTGCCTTAGCCTCCCAGGTAGCCGGGATTACAGGCACACACCACCATGCCTGGCTAATTTTTTATATTTTTAGTAGAGACGGGGTTTCGCCATGTTGGCCAGGCTAGTCTCGAACTGCTGACCTCAGCAGATCTGACCCGCCTCAGCCTCCCAAAGTGCTGGGATTATAGGTGTGAGCCACCACACCCAGATGGAGTTTTAATACTGTACAAAATTGCACTCCTCTTCACTGAAGTGGGTTCAGGCATCGTGTCATCCTATGTGTATCCTGTCCTCTGGTCTTTCTAAGCCATGGAAAAGTAGTCTGTCTGCTCTTTGAGCCCCATTCAACTTCAAAATGCAATAGAAATTTCAACGAGGTAGTACCTTTGTGTGTGCAGAGCCCCATTGTAGGTTCAGTGATGGGACAGGTGGAAGGTGCTATCTCTAATGGTGACAAATGACAGGCTGCCCACATTCTGAACACTCGATGCTTTTGAAATGTCCTTACTTCATTTACTTTTTTTTTTTGAGACAGAGTCTTGCTCTATCATCTAGTCTGGAGTGCAATGGCGTGATCTTGGCTCACTGCAACCTCCGCCTCCTGGGTTCAAGTGATTCTCTGTGCCTCAGCCTCCTGAGTAGCTGGGATTACAGGTACCTGCCACCACACCCGGCTAATTTTTGTGTTTTTAGTAGAGATGGGGTTTTGCCATGTTGGCCAGGCTGGTCTCGAACTCCCGACCTCAGGTGATCCACCCGCCTCTGCCTCCCAAAGTGCTGGGGTTACAGGTGTGAGCCACTGTGCCCAGCCTCATGGATGTCAATGAGGAAGGCATTGCTATCCCCATTTTACAGATAAGAAAGCTGGTCAGGTGTGGTGGCTCACACCTGTAATCCCAGCACTTTGGGAGGCTGAGGCAGGTGGATCGCCTGAGGCCAGGAGTTTGAGACCAGCCTGACCAATATAGCGAAACTCTGTCTCTACTAAACGTACAAAAATTAGCCGGGTGTGGTGGCATGCGCCTGTAGTCTCAGCTACTCGGGAGGCTGAGACAGGAGAATGGGCATGAACCCGGGAGAACTGCTTGAATCTGGGAGGCGGAGGTTGCAGGGGGAGACTCCGTCTCAAAAAAAAAAAAAAAAAAAACAAAAACCAAAAAACCTGAGGGTCAGAGAGCCTGAGTTACTTGGTTGTTAGTGAAAGAGCCAGGATTTGAAGTCAGGTCTGGCCCCAAAGCTCATGCTCTTTCCACAGCCTTTGAACTCAGGTGACTGTGTGGCCTTCAGTGCTGATGGGCATGGGGGTTGGGGATGATGGCTGGTGGCCTTTATTGCACGGCCATTGCGCATTAATCCTAGATTGACATACAACTCCTTGCCAAATCTGAGGAGTTTATTTGTAGTTCTTTCAACCTATCTCTGTATTGGGAGCTATAGTTTTGTTCTCTTCTCAATTGATGTTCTCTTCTCATCTAGCTCCCAGTCAGTAAACCCTGTCAGGTGTGTTTTAGGGTCTGACAGACATGGGGCAACTTCACTTTCCTGTACCAGATGGTAATTTTGTTCATTTTACTCCAACGAGATGGGAATTAGAGGACATAAAAGACCAGCCAATAGGTTTCATGTTCCTTTTTATTTTTCCCCACTACAATGCAATGTCAAGTACTATCCAGGTCATACCTGCATGGCGGGATTCTTCAGTGAGCCAAGCAGTCCTGGGCCCCAGAGCTGGGGCCGATCCTGTAGAGATGAGGGTGGACACGTCAGATTTACTCGTGCATCTCAGCCCAGTCTTTGCAAGAACAGTTCCAGCCCGTTCTAGAAAAGAGAGAGAGTGTGTGTGTGTATGTGTGTGTGTGTGTGTGTGTGTGTGACCTTTTCCCCAGGGAAAAATTGTAGGTCCCTAGTAATATCTCATCATAACTTTATTTTATCTTAATCAGCCACAGGGATGAGTTTCTCTCCAATTCACTGATAGAGACATTGTCAAAAGAGCAAATATAAATGATTTCTTTTCTTTTGAGATGGAGTCTCGCTCTCTTGCCCAGACTGGAGTGCAGTGGCATGATCTTGGCTCACTGCAACCTCCACCTCCCAGGTTCAAGCAATTCTCCTGCCTCAGCCTCCAAAGTAGTGGGGATTACAGGCGCCTGCTACCACACCTGGCTAAGTTTTGTATTTTCAGTAGAGATGGGGTTTCATCATGTTGGCCAGGCTGGTCTCGAACTCCTGACCTCAGGTGATCTGCCCGCTTCAGCCTCCCAAAGTGCTGGGATTACAAGCGTGAGCCACTGTGGCCAGCAATATAAATGATTCCTAAAGAGGAATGGGAGAATCTTTAAGCACGGATTTGCTGGTATAGTATTTCTTCTCCCTTGATGCAGAGACATCACTCCTCCCTTGTGAAGAGCCCATAGTCTTGGCTTGTTGATCTCATTGGCTTCCCAAGAGAAGGATGGATCATTATGCGGTGGTGTCAGGGTGACTCCAGCCACATGGGGGGATGCCCCTGACTGAAGTGCTTCCCACAGAATGTGAAGATCTTAGGCTTTCTGCTTTTCTCATGTTACAAAGGAAGAAACAGAGACCCTCGAGGTGGCAGGATGAGTCAACGTCACAGGGTGAGCAGGAGAGCCAGGACAGGCCCCTGGCAGGGCACTGAGCTCCTCTGGTGGGCCTTTGACCTCCCAGCAGGAAAATATCAACAGCCCTGTTTGTTCCATGTCCTCTGGGGACGTTTGTGAGAAAAGTCCATGCAGCTCTACACAAAAGCACAGAGCAGTGCTCTTTAAAAGAAGTGTTGTTCTAAAATAAAGATCTTCTAGGAAACCGCATCTCCAAAAGACAGTGTGGGGTGGTAGGAAGAGCGCTGGATGGAGGTCAGACCGTTTTGTCCTGTTTTCACCATGAATCATGTGCATGACCTTGGGGAAGTCATTTTACCTCCGGGGACTTTGGTTTATAAAATGAAGCAGTTGAGCTCGATGGGGTGGTTTTCCATTTATCTGATGGTGGAGCAACTTCTGAAATTCCCCAATGGTGGAAAACTTTTCTTAGGAACCCAGTATATAAAACAGATAAAACGGGAGCTGCACTTGTTGAAGATCGGGTGAACACAGGGCCAGGATTCCACTCACTCTGGGCACCTTCCCAAACCCCAGACTTCCCAGGGACCCACAGGGCTCCACACAGTGCCGGAGTCGCTTCAGGCCTCCCTCACACACTGCCATATTTCTTACCAGGAGATGGCTCTCTTACCTCATTTCCAAAGTGTACTACTTGGAGGAAAAGTTATTGATCAAACTAGTTTGTGGTCTTGCTGAGGAAAAATGCCTTCTGAACTCAGCTGGAGGAAACCACCAGGCAATGTGCCCTCATTGACCCTGCCCTGTGGTTTATAACAATGGGCCACCAGCATCCATGACTGGAGACCCTCCTCCCATTCTGCCATTCTGCCTCCTGAAGAATGCACTCCTAGACTAGCATGGAAGACATGGATCTTTTCTACCCCCAACATCCCAATGAGACCATCCTTAAATCAATGAAGCATAGCACTAAGGTCTGAATGTTTGTGCCCCTACCCCAATTCATATGCAAAATTCTAACCCCCCAGGTGATGGTATCAGCAGATGGGGCCTTTTGAGAGGTGATCAGGTCATGAGGACAGAGCCTTCATGAATGGGACTAGTACCCTTAGAAAAGAGACTGCAGAGAGCTAGCCAGTGCCTACCACCATGTGAGGACACATGGAAGGTGCCATCTATGAGGAAGAGGCCCTCACCAGACACTGCTAGTGGCTTGATCTTGGACTTCCCAGCCTCCAGAACTGTGGGAAACAAATGTTTGTTGTTTATAAGCTGCCTCGTTTATGGTATTTTTGTTATGCCAGCCCAAATGAAGAAAACAGAATATTTTTTTCTGTTTCAGAAAAAAATTTTCTGAATTTTTTTTCTGTTTCAGGAAAACAGAATAATTTTTAAAATACCTAAATGAGCATTAAAGTAAAATAGGAACAGTCACTTCCAAGATGGTTGGCTACAGTGTTCTTCTCCAACTAACCCTCCCCTTAAGAACAACTAGAAAACTGCATAAAATATTTTAGAAATTCTGCTGAGGGTATCAGAGTGCTCCCAGGGCAGTGAGGGCTTGAGGAACCAAAATCAAGAGGAGAAGGGGATCACAGAGAGGGTGCCAGACATTCAGGTCCACTTTCCCTGCTGAGGCATTTGCCAATTCAGAGTGTCGGTGGAGGGGCTGAGAAGCTGAGTAGAACTTTGCGCAGTCTCACAGGGCTGGGGAAACACACCTCAGTGTTCAGGCCCTGCTGTGCAGGAGGCAGCCAGGCAAGCACTCCAGACTTTCAGGTGGGGCAGCGGACGGGATATCCCCAGGCAAAACGCTGAACCAGAAATAGACCCATCTTCACAAAGACCGAAACCGGCTTTGAATCAGCTCATCCAGTCTGGCCTAAGACAATCTGCCCCTGGCCTAAATGCCTGCCAAAAGCAAAAGTAAATCCTCTGCAGGCAGGCGGATAACATCATCTAGTATCTCAGATTATATCAATGATGTTGTATTTAGAATATCTGGTATTCAAAACAGAGAGATAGGTGTGAGACCCAGTTTGGGAACTGGCCCTGGGGTCTGGTTCAGCATATGATTTCTCATGAGGTGGGCAGCTCTTTGCAGAGGGGCCCATGTGATGGTGCTAACAGTCTTAGCTGCGGTGCAGAGGATGGTGTGAGCTGTGCACACTCTCTCATCTTCTCCAAACAACAGCTCGGGTGTCGCTGTTGTGATCTTTCTCATTTCACAGGTGAGAACACAGGCTGGGGGGTTTGACTTATGTCTATCTGACTACATAGCCTGCTTCTCCGCAGGGGCTCTTATTTGTGAATGTTGTGGGGTGACGGGCTCAAGGAAGATACTCACTCTGCGACTTAGCTTCAGGGCCTGGCTTAAGACTTGTTAAAGGAAACACTCATTTATCAGACGTCACATGCAGACAGCTCCTGGGTCTAAGAGGTACAGAGCACCACATCTGCAGGGGTGGCATGTCACACCACTTGGCTGGAGCTCCAGTGTCAACTTGCTGACGGCTGCTAATGCTGAGCAACGGTTGCCCGAACGTGGGACTGAATTCCTCCTCGTCTCCTGGGAGGCCGGCATGGAAGGTGAAGCAGATGCCTTCACACCTCTGGGACCATGGACTGGGGGCCCTGCAGTGGGTTTCCCAGGCACGCCCTCAGGGAGTCCGAGCAGAAACCTGGAGCCCCGAGAAAGCTCTCTTGGGAAGTCACTGGGAGCTGCAGGATGTTCTTAGCAAGCACCTCATTCAGAGGGTTTTGAATTGGGCTCCTTGGGCCCTGGAAGTTCTTTGGAGCAATGCGGGGTGGGGCGGGGGAAAGGGGACAGGAAGGCTCGGCCCTGCCCAGCCCCGGATAAGCAGTATGTTTCACCCTGATCTGCTTTTTACATTGATGTTACACATAAGATTTTATTGTTTAAAATGTTTAACTTTTTTTAATTTAAAAAAAGAGTCCAACTCTTTTTTTAAAAAGCTGCAAGATGGCCTTTCTGATCTAAGCTTATTGGAGAGATGAATATCTCAGGCCCAGTGAGGGTAGCTGATGTCTCCATACACAGAGACAATGGCAGAGCCATGAGCGTGGTTTTTCCCGACAACTTCCCCTGCCCTGAGTCAGGCCTGTAAAGACGGTACTAAAATATACACTGGATGGTGTGTGTCGATGCTGAGCCTAGAAGACACGCCAGATTGTCCTCTATCCCAAAGAGAAAGTAGTGACAGCCAGGCTCCAGAGGCAGGTACGGGCCAGCTAGTTATGAATGCGTTTTAATAGCAGGGCAGGGTTAAGGTCAGGAAGTTCTCTTCCTCTGAAATAGCTGGCCCCACAGCACAATGCCTGCTGGTCTGATGCCTAGGTCCAAGGCAAGAGGCGGCTTCCTCGTGGCCAGGACCTGCCTGGTCCTCAGCCTCCTTCACTCTTCCCTTCCCTGAACCCCTTCCCAGAGTGGGGTGGGGGCAGGGGTCACCGACAGAGCCTCTTCTAGTTCTTATTTCCCCTTCCAGAGCCCTCCTCAGAACTCACCGGTGACTGTCAACAAAATGCCCCTAATTTAACTTTGGGAGTAATGAATCAATCTGGGTAAAATACCTATGCATTTTAGGAAGAAGAGAGAGCATTTCGGTGTCTCCTCCATCTTCTGTGAGTCGGGGCCTGCTCAGGTGGCCAGAGCAGGCACCTCAAGGAGAAATGCCTCAGCCCGTGTGGAGGTCACAAATTCAAAAACATTCTTCTCCCCACAACTTTTTCCCCTTTAATGACACTTGCTATAAATTGCCAGATACTTTAAGTACTTAGGGCTGACTGCTTTTCCTTTTCCCAGCCACCACCCCTTCTGAGGGCAGCCCCGTGTCTTCTCTTCATTTCCATCCCAGCACACCAGCCTGCCACCCGGGCACCACCTTGGATGCTCCAGTCTCCTCACTCCCCACTTCCAGTGTATCGCCCACTCAGAAGTCCTTCTTGAGTCCTTTCCCTCTCCTCCACCCTCCTACCAGGGCTTTAGCTCAGGGGCACCCTCTTTTGCCAGCACACGCCCCTCTCCAGATTGACTGGCAGGTGCCCCCTCCATGGGGCAGAGGTAGATCACCAAGCTCTCATTTGGGCCACGGGCTGGCCTCCCAGCACCTCTGCATCGATGCTCATCCGTTCTGCCCATCACGAGGATACTGACTTCCCCTCCTGTGTGCTGATATCACGCTTTGCCAGCATACACGACGGCAGAGGACACAGACCTGGACATGACTTCCTGGGTCATATAGACCAACTGGGGAGACCAGCAGCAGCCAGGGAGAAACACACCTGTGCTTTCTCCCTGTGCTCCATCCTCTAGATCAGGAGGCCGGGGTGTCCTTGAGGAGGAGGGAGGCTCAGAAGGGTGAAGGGAACAATTCAGCCAGGTGGCGAGGGGAGGGGAGATGCCAAAGGTCTGGAGGTGCGCATGTGCCCTGCCTGCAGGGGGAGGCGGGGTGAGCGGAGCACAATGGGCGGGGGGAGCCTGGTGAGGGCTGACACTGGCGAGGACCTGCGGGAGCTGGTGTGGGATCTGGAACAATCCAGCGTGAGGCCCAGGGTATGGACTTGGGGTCCGACTGCCTGGGTCCAAATCCGGGCTCTGTCCCTCACTAGTCTGTGATTGGGCCAGAGCCTTCACCTCCCTGGACCTCCGTTTCCTCACTGTAAAGTGGGACGGTGTGATAATAGACATCTTACCTTCAGAGTTGTGTGGGGAGAAGGACTGAACTGCGGAAAGCCTCTAGCAGACGGCCCACAGAACCGTGAGCGCGGTCCTGCTGACTGAGGGGCTCCGCGCAGCCTCACGGCCTCGCTGTGCTCTCAAGGCTGCTCGTGGTTGTGTGGAGATCACAGCAATGGGGGCGAGAGTGGATGCCGGAGTGCAGGTGGGGCTGGTGCAGACCTCCAGGTGCGGGTAACGGGGACTGGCCCGGGGTGGTGACGGGGGAGATGCAGGGAATGACCAGACAGGAGAGATACTTGGGGCAAGAGCAAACAGGACTTGCTGATGGAGTCGGTATGGGGTGGGGGTACAATAAGGGACATTGACCCTCAGGTGTGTGGGCTTGGAAACTAGGAGCGTGACAAGATTGTGCATCTGAGAAGTTTCTCTGACTTGCCCAAGGTCACACAAGGTGTAGGTGGCAGAGCTGGGGTTGTTCTGACAACGAGGTGCGGTTCTTTCCTCTGCACAAGCCGGCTTCCTGGGATCTTGGCTCTTCTGGGGAGAGGGACCTTGGAGAGCGCCTGCCTTCGGACAGGAGAATCTCCACTGGACGAGAGAGAATCTGGAGGTCAGGTGGTTTTCTGGAACGCACATAGCCAGGGAGGGGGAAGCAGGCAGCGGCTGCATCCGGCTGCCTGGGGTGGGCAGGCACTCTCGGTTCCGTGCCACACAGAGAGTCCCCAAGGCCTTTCTGAAAAACTCTTCCCAGCCCTTCCGTGATAAACAACCTGCTGTCCCCGGCTCCGGGCGGGAAGAATCTAAGGGGAGACGCTCCTCCGTTAGTCACGCAAGCTTGCCTGGGTGGTTAGCACAATGAAGCCGTCAAGCCACTAGGCAGGAAGGGCGGGAGCTGGCGTTTCAAGCACCGCTGCCCACCCGAGGGATGTGCAGGGTAGCAACAGCCCACGCCGGGGGTGGGGAGCAGCCTGGTCACCCACAGGAGCTTGTGAGGCCCGAGGAGTGTCCGTGTGGCAAGGCCCCTGCCCCAGCTTTTCATTTATGAAACAGAGCGTGACCTCCAGAACTCACTGGGATTCTGTATGACGGAGCTCCCCGCGTTGGGCAAGCAGGGTGACCCCGTCCTCCATCATGGCTCTCTCACTGTGACGCCGACCCTCGGTCCCCACGCTCGGCTTGCTGTAGAACGTTTCCTCTCTCCAGGTTGTCATGACAATTTTCACTGAGAAGCTGTTTCTGTAGAGGGAGCAAAAAAAGAAAGAGGGGGAAATGCTTATTAAAGCCAGGCCTAGTGAGTCTGAGGATTTCAGTGGTGTCTTTACATTCTCAGTGGCTTCTGAAGAAAAAGTGGAATTTCTGTCCTCTACACCAGCTGGCTGCTAGGAACTTTGCTGTTATATGGAGGCAATGCATGAAGTCCAGAATCCATTACATTATACTAATTATAGTAATAATGATAATAACAATTAAATGTGAGCCTTCAAAGGCAGGTCCCCTCCGGCAGAATCCATTAAGGAGAATGGGTGTAATTATTTGGGCAGTGGAGGCACAGTGCAATTTTAGGGGTGGACAGTGTTATCCTGATAACAATCCCATTCTCTCCTCCTTCGTCACTGGCCATCTGGCCTTCCAGTGTCTTCTCCCCAGATCTCAACCATCTGTCCATCAGTGTCTCACTAATTATTGCAAACAATTCTGTGTAAAATGAGAATAAAGTAAAGGTTAACTTTCCCATTTTACAGATTAGTCATTGTCTTCCTGAACAAACAGTGAGGAAACCCAGGGGAGGTGACCCCTCAGTGAATGTATCCTACAGAAGAGCCGGACCTGGAACTCTGCTTGAGCAAGCCAGTGTAAAAATTACAACAGCTTACTGAGGTTTCTATTTTTCCTTATTTTTCTCTCTGCACTAAACAAACACACATTCATTGTGGTAAATCTGAAATACATAGAAAAGCCTAAAAGAAAAATCACCCAAAATCTTAATGGCTGGGATTAAACCTAATACTGAGGAATACCTCGTCCACCCAAGCTTGGTGGCTGATGTGAGTCAGGTCGGGAGGGATTGAGAGGTGCAGTTCTGTCTTCACGCCCCCCTCCTGGCAGGCTGCAGACTTCTGGAGCTGCATCCATACCCATAGAGCTCTAGAACCTCCGTCTGTGTGGGGTTGCGTGTCAAACACTGGAGCTTCTGGAGCTGCCTGGGCTTTGGCTCATTAGAACTCAGGGATGAAGTAGAAACTGTAGGTCCCTGCCGAAGAGCATCCAGTCTTTCCATTCATCCGTTGAGCATGCACCAAGGCATTGAGAGGATAGAGATGATGTTGTGAGGATAGAGATAGAGATATAAAGAAGCTGTAGTCCTTATCTTTAAGCAGCTTGCAGACTAACTTGGGAAACAGATGCTTGAATGAACTAGTAAAACTGTGCTCAGCAATGCACTTCATTTTACAGATGAGCAGATGGAGGCAGAAATGCAACGTGGTTGTTAGGGTCTGAGTGCAGCAAGTCCCCATTTCAAGATCAAATTTCAGGTGACAGACAACCTCCAAGGCAGCCCCCAATGACCCTTGATTTTTGCACCTCATATGGTCTCTTCCCACGCTGCATCAGGGTTGGTCTGTGAGGCCAGCTGATGTGGCAGAGCTGATGATATGTGACTTCCAAGGCTGGGCAGGAAAGGAATTGAGGCTTCCACCTTGTTTTGTGGATCACTTGCTCAGAGGGAAGTCAGCCAAAATATTCTGTGAATTCTCAAATAGCCCTGTGCAGAAGCTGATATTGAGAGCATGGAGGCTTCCTGCTAAAGGCCAGCATCAGCTTGTCAGCCACACAGGTGAGGCTGGGAGAGGATCCTCAGTCCTGATCAAGCCTTCAGATGAGATCACAGCCCTTGCTGACATCTGACTGCAACTTCATGAGAGACCCTGAGCCAGAGCCCCCAGCCCAGCCACTCATGAATTTCTGGTCCACAGAAACTGTAAGAGATGTAAATAAATTATTATTGCTGTTTTTAAGCCACTAAATTTTAGGATGATTTGTTATGTAGTATTTGACAAAAAATACAGTATCTCTAGTTTCTCTCCCCCACATACACAGCGTTCATTTTGTGCCGTACACCAAGCTAAGGGATTTGCATTCGTAATCTGATTTAATCCTCACAACAGGAAGGCAGTAATGCCTATGAGGTGAGTGTCAGTCTTATTTCCATCTGACAGATGAGGGTGCGAGGACGTAGAGAGGGGAAGGAGTTTGCTCAAGGTCAGGCAGCTATAAACTGGCAGTGCCTGCATTTGAACTCAATGCTGCCTGACCCCAAAGCCCAAGCTCTTAACCACAACAGGTCTTATGTTTTCTTGTAAATGCTCAACCTAGGAAATATTTGTTGATGTTATATGCCACAGACACTGCCAGAGCCTGAGATACGCACCTGTCCCATGGTGCTGAGGGTGGGCTCTGGCAACATCATCGTAGCTAGTGGCCTCTCATTGAAGGCCCCAGGCCCCCTTCCTCATATCAGACCCTGCCTCCTTTCTCCAGAATCCAGGCTGCTCACTCCTTGGGTCTCTTTTCCCCACTGCTCCCTGACTGGCAGCAAAGAGACACAGGGTCTCAGCTGTCCCCAAAGACACACCCACAGGCCCTGTCTGTGGGAAGAGTTTTCTTGGTCACTGCCAGAGAACATGCTGGGGAAATGAAAATAAGTAACAGTGGAGAAGTCGTAAAGGTCACAGAAGCCCGTAATGTTTCTGGAGTCCTGGTCCTTCACACATTTGTTACAAATCTGCCTTGTGCCAGGCACTTTTCTGGGCAGGCGGTGCAGATCGGCGAAGAAAGCAGACGGTGGTCCCACCTTGAGGGAGTTTAAATGGAGAGAGGGGGCAGACAGTCAACAGTCATCTAAATTCAACAGGCTGCTCAGGGGAGAGTGCTGCGGAGGACAGGAAGGCGAGCCCAATGAAAGCGGCTGCGTGTGCTGGTGAGGCGGGACAGGCTGGGCATTGATCAAGGGGCTCATACAGAGGGCGAAGGGGTTGTTAGAGTGACTGACTGTCCCTGCTTGCCCAGGACTGAGGGGCTATGGGAGTTTTCATGTTAAAACCTAGAAAATCCTGGGCTGAGACAAAGCAGCCATGCTAGAAGTTGGTCAAGCAGATACTGGGGAAGATTGCTCAGGGAAACAACTAGATCAGCCAGGGTTGATTTTGACCCTGGGGGACATTTGGCAACATCTGGAGACATTTTTGGCTGCAAACCTTGGTGAGGGTTGGGGGTGCTACTGGCATCTGGCGGGCAGAGACCAGAGATGCTGCTAAACTTTCTACAGTACACAGGACAGCCTTCTCCAACAAAGAATTCATTATTTGGCCCCAAATATCCAAGTTGACATATCTTGAGCTAGATTCTTGGTCTTTCATTCCTGATTCACTTCTGAAATTTCATTTGCCTTTTGCTTTCCCTTTCTTCTCCTGGGGGAGGAATATTTCTCTGGTCACACGTGAAGATAAAGGCCTTACTCCTTTTCCTCCAGAAAGTGCCTCCTCTCCAAGTACCTCAGCACAGGGATGTGAAATGCAAACCCAGACAGACCAGCAGGGCCCTGCCTGCTGGGTGCTGTCCCCATCTCCCTGTGCCTCCAGCCCAGCCACTGCTAATTCATCTTTCCAGTGAAAATCCTGCAGGTTCTCTTAGTGTCTGGCCACTCAGCAGCCCCTCGAATCTCTCCAGGAGGCTACAGGCACAAGCTGGATTCTCCCATGCAATAGGCCTATGTGGTCTGGGCTGGATGGCAGCTCTTCAGCAGAAAGTTCTGGGATGGTCTATGGACTCCAGCTTAGGTGACCAGGCTCTATGAAAGAGAGGGTGTATTGTATTGACCCTTTGTGCCACACTGGGAATTGGAGAAGTCAAGATATTGTCCTAGTCCCTTAGAAAATAATTGGGGCCAAGACTTCCTGGCATCAGGCATTTGGAAATACTCCAGGGTACCATGACTGACACTTGACCCCCATTCCTTCTACCTCTGACCAACCTCCGTGCTGCTGGCAGAGAAGGGAAGCTGGCAGTTAAGATGTCCTAAGCCACTGGCAGCCCAAGTCCTTTGCCTCATGGCCAATCTGTGAGGCAGAAGCTGGGTTTCGTAGAGCCCCAGTTTCCCTGGAATATTCTCAGATCAAGAGGGATTAGAATGTATTCAGTTTGCAGATTTTGGATTCTCTGAGGTCTTTATATAAGTTCAGTGAGGGCTGAGATCTTTTAAACATTTATCAATGAAACCCAAGTTTTTGCCAAGCCTCTACTATGCCCAGCCCACAGTAGAGGCTTGGTAAAAACTTGCTGACCTGAGTATCATTAATAGACTGGAGCGGCCCCCTCCCATGCCCTGCTGCAGGATGCTCCGTCAGAGGCTTCTTCTCGGGCATATGAGGCTCAGGGACACTCATCCCCGCCTGACCTCCTCGGTGGCCGACTCGTCATCCCAGATTCTGATCTTGCTGTCCCTGCCTGAGCATGCAGTGCTTCCTGAGGTCCCCCTAGTCTTCCCCATTTCTGCATCACCAGGGCTGAGCACAGCCCCTGGCACATAGTAGATGCTCAATAAATATAGGTTGGTTGATGGAAGGAGTCAAGCTCTCCTTGGCTCTATACCAAGAGCCAACCTGCATGGGCACAGGATGTAGCTCTTCACTTGGACCTGGGGGATGAAGGACTGTTGGATTCGATCTATTTTGTACAAATCTGGCTTCCCAGAATGTGAAACATGAGACTGGCTCCCTGGCTCACCACCCGCCTGCCTCTTCCCATTGCCAGGCCGAGAATCACCACTGGTGACAAATGCTGGACGGCCTGGCTGACAAGTGGTCCTGCGTGAGAAAGGCACTGGCAGCTCTGAGTGCCAAGCTTTTGCTTCCTGTGCATTTGGGGCTGCGCATTTGGAGAGGATCCACCACTTAACAGAGGGGAGCTGCTGGAGTGACAAGCAGCATCCTCACGCCAGGAGAGCTTCCTGCCCAGAACGTATGGTATATGTCCAAGGGCTCTCAAGGTACCCGAAGCCATGCCAGTTGCAATAATTAAGCAGTAAGACCCAAGCGAATAGGTTTGCTGTGGCTGCGTGACAGCCAGATGCCTGGGGTGTGAACTGAGGCCCAGTACGCGGCTCTCCGCCTCACACTGAAAACTGTCTTGTTGCGACTATAAAATTGTCAGTGACGAATGGAAGGAACGATCATGCTGGTGATTTGGTGCTAACGTGGCAGCTCACTCCAAGGACTTCCACACATCATCTCCTCCACCCTGACAGCATCTCAGGAAGGCAGGAAGTTGGCCCGACCTCTGCCTTCCACTATCCAGATGGACACCCACCACCTGGGGCCTGGGCCTAAGCCAAGTGCCTCTGCATAGGTGGACTTAATGTTCCTGATCCCCTGCCCAAAGCCTCATCTTTGCCCCATGCTTTTCAGGGCTATGAGTACCAGGCCCTGGGTGAGTCATTCTCAGATGTCATCTATGTCAAGTCTCATAGCAGCTCTACTATGTAGGATTCTATTAGCCCCATTCCACAGGTGAAAAAACTGAGGCTCAGAAGTGTCAAGTTATTTACCCAGGCCACAGAGCCAGTCAGTACGAAGGAGGGAGTGCAGCCCAGCTCTGCTGATCTCTAAAGCTTGTGCTCTCAACTACCACAATTTCCTGCCTTTTTTAAACAAACAAAAGTGGGCGTTATAACTGGGTGTTGTATTTCCTGTAACAAAGTACCCAAACTATAACTGGGTGGCTTAAAACAACAGAAATTTATTATCTCACAGTTCTGGGGCTGAAAGTACCAAATCAAGGGGTTTGCAGGGCTGTGCTCTCTTGAGGGCTCTGGGGGAGAATCTGTTTGCTGCCCCTTTCTTGGCTGCTGGAGTGTCTGGCAATCTCTGGGGTTTCTTGGCTCGCAGCTGGGCAACTCCAACCCCCCATCTTCACAAGGCATTTTCGTGTGTGTGTCTTCACAAGGCCATCTTCTTATCAGGACATGAGTTACCCTGGACTAAAAGCCCACCCTACTCCAGTATGACCATATTTTAATTTAACTCGTTATATCTGCAATGACCCTATTTCCAGATAAGGTCACACTCAGAGGTAGCGGGGATTAGGACTTCAACATATCCATTTTGGGAGGCACAGTGTACTCTCTAACAGACGTAATAATAGTTTAAAATCAAGATGGAACATAAAACAAAGGGGAAGTAACTTTGACTTACAGCTGGATGGATGTCACACAACCCCTAAGGGAAAGGCATGAGAGGTGGTTTCTTCCTTGGACTTTGCAAACACAAGCGCCAGCCCAAGGCTCCCCAGGGCCCTCTAGGGGAGTCCTGCTCAGAGCCAGGCCCTAGAAAGACTTCCTCAAGTGCCTCAAACCTCCCAGTTCTGCAACATCTGCGTGGGTTAAATTTGATGTATTGGCCATTAGCTACCTCCCCAATGACCCCCTCCCCATGCCACCCCCTAAAAGTAACCCAAAACAAAACAACAACCTTACGATGGCCAGGATGGCTGTATAAACGAGTTTGAAGAGAAGAAAGGGGGTGACACACAGAGATTTCTCAAGAGCAGAAGGGAGGCAGAGACAGGGTGACTTATTGTTGCTGATAGAAATTCATCTTATTAAGGAGTAATGAACGGTTTTGCTTGGGAATTAATCACCAAAGCCTTCTCCCTGGAGTAAGAAGAAATAGAAAATGCCAGAATAAAGGCGTGCTGGAGAGGCTGTGATGGCAGCTCTAGCAGAGGCTCCTGATGGGGGCTGCACACTGAAATCATGTAGGGGGGATTTTAAAAAGACCCATGTTCAGCTACGCCCCAGACTGATGACAGCAGAATTTCTGGGGTGGGACTCAGGTATCTGTACTTTTCTAAAGCTTCCTAGGTGATGCCAATGTGAGGCCCGGGTTGAGAACCACTGAGCTAGAGGGTCTCATCTAGCTCCTTGACCTTCTCCACCGTGAGGCAGGGGCAGGTGGTAAGAGCAGCCCATCTGCCTGTCACACTGCCGAGCCTTCCGTGTATTTCCTGCTCAGCTGGCATCAGCCAAGTGGACACTTCTTTCTGGTATCTTTCATTTCTTAGCCCTGTTTCCTCTCCTCTGGTGTTGGGGTGAAATGAGAGATTCTGGAAACTTTGGTGAGATCATTTTGAGTGTCTCTTCTATGTAGAAAGACCTATACCAACTGTAAAAACAAATTGTTTTTTTGAGACAAGGTCTTGCTCTGTTACCCAGGCTGGAGTGCAGTGGCACGATCATAGCTCACTGCAACCTCAACCTTCTGGGCTCAAGTGATCCCCCCATCTCAGCCTCCTGAGTAAGTGGGACTACAGGCTTGTGCCACCATGCCCAGCTGTTTTTTTTTTTTTTTTTTTTTTTTTTTGTAGACGCGGGGTCTTGCTGTGTTGCAAGGCAGCTCTTGAACTCCTAGGCTCAAGTGATCTTCCTGTCTTGGCCTCCCAAAGTGTTGGGGTTGCAGGCATGAGCCACCATGCCCAGCCTAAAAACAGACTTCTACTGTGAATAAATTGGTACAGCAGCCTTTCCTGAGCCTTAAAGCATTCCAGTTCCCAGAGGGTAGGGGTTCGGCATGATATGAGACACAGTGAGGCCCAGGTGTGGGTGAGTGTCTGTTTCATTCCTTACTTGGTGATAAACACAGTTGAAAGCTTGATGGTTTCTGTTCATATCAAAATGTCCTCGGGTCAAAACAAGAGTAAAGCGAGTGTGTCGGAATGTCCCTGGTAACAAAATGACTGTGTCAGATTGACGAGAATCCTCTTGAGAGAGGCCTAGGGGACAACTGGAGGCCTGAGTCGGAAACAGCCTCTGTGAGGGGGCCGCTCAAATCCATACCCTTCTGCTGCTGCATAGACCAAGCTTGTTCCCTGCGATCTACCTGTTCTCGCTTGAGTCTATAGCCACAAGGAGATAAATTGCACAGTGGATGCTGATCAGGGGGATGTTTTGAGAGCTGGGTCCGTGCCAACAACTCCAGAGTAAACTGAAGGCAGCCAGCTGGGTGGGCACAAGCCTTCGTAAACCAGATCAGCTGTGGCTGCAACAGAGTCTCTAGGGGTCATGAGCAGCCTCATTCACACCAAGGAAAACCTTGGGCCACATCTGGGCAGAGGTTCTCCCCAGTCACCCCACGGCCCCCGTAATGACAAATACTTTTTGTCATTTGTAACTTTCCTTTATTTTCCTGAAATAGATTTTTCAAAAATCCTTATATTACTCTAACATTAATTTAAAGAGAAACTATAGGGAAAGGAATTGATAATACATTCCACTTAAAAAAATATAAATGCTCAGGCATGTCTAACCAGACAACCTAACAAGGAGCTCAGAAGCTTGGACATACGTGTAAAGTCACTATGAATGGGACCACAAATGCAGACTGAACTTTTCCAATCACAAGTCGGATGCCATGAGCGGAGCCGCTGTTGACATGTATTTCTGAAATTGTGAACAGCTCTTGGGAGGGTTCTGAAATAAACTTGGTAGTTGCACTTCTGAAAATTTCAGTTGATATTTAAACAGTTCAAAAATGCTTCGTGTTTTTATGTAAAATGCAGTTTGTTTCTAAGCTTAGATGATTGTAAACATCAATATCCCAAGGACTCGAGAAAACTCTTCATTGTGTGGGTGGTCCCTCACGTTTCAGGACGTCTAGTGTCCCTGGTGACATTCCTGCATTATGGCTTCTAGAAATGTCCCCTTCCCCAAATGGTAGTTCTGTCCCCGCTGGGAATCAATTTACATGGATGGTGAGTCTTTGCTTCCTAAACCTCAGTCCGGCGAAGAGCTTGGTGCTCGACCTGCACTTCACCTTCTTTTCTTCTTCCTCTTCTTCCTTTTCTCAGAGGGCACCAGCAGCTCTCTGGCTTTCTTGGGGGTGGTCAGCTCTTCACTCATGGTGGTCTCCTCACTTCCCTTCCCTGCTGCAGTGGAGAAGGCTACTTTCTCTTCCAATGACCACTGATTTTTATTTGATTACCAGAAGACAGCAGATCTTGTCTTGAAAATCTTGGACCAGTTCCCCAATGCTGGGCTAGACAACTTGTGAGTGGCACTCCCAGATGTCACAACCAACAATCTCCTGGACACCTTCTCCTTCCAACTCAGCAATTACTGTTAGTTCTACTATCCTTAGGTCTAGCAGTGTAGAAGTGTTCTTCCCCTAATTTCTCTGAAATAGACTAAATAGTGGACATGAAATTTCTGCGTGTGTAAGAATGACCTAGAAAGTGTGCATGAATTTCAGATTCTCAGGGCTTGCCCCCAGAGATGTGAATCCAGTGAGTGTGGGAGCCTGCATTTTTAACAAGCAGCTCCAGCCTGCACTTTTTGAGACACTGTCTGGTTCTGCGGATGGGTGTGGAGGTGGTAAGTGTCTTCATCAAAATAGACTGGGAGGGGTCCACCCTGGTAATTAGGGACTCCAAAGTGGATATCCACTTAGGGTCTTGCACCTTGTCTGGGACACTAATACACATGTATATGGCACGGGGGTTTGTGGAGGTCTGTGGCACAGACTTCTATGCATTCTCCCCTCCTTTTAGAACTTACCTCAGTATTTTGCTGGGCACAAGACAGTCTGCCTGTATTAAAGACTACATTGTCCAGACTCCCTTTCAGCTAGGCATGGCCATGTGACAGAATTGTGGCCAATGGAATGTAAGCAGAAGTGGTGGCTACAACTTCCAGGAAGTGGAAGTTTAAGAAGAGGGGCTGTGCCCTTTTATTTCCTTTCTCTTTCCTACTTGCAGGAATATGGTGTAGACACCCTAGGAGACCTCAGGAACAGAAGACACAGAAGATCTGCTGGATGGAAGCAGCCTGGGTCCCTGGCTCCGCAGTCTCCATAACTGCGTGGGATGTACTGACCAACTCCAGCCTTTGAGGGAATATCAGAGAGACAAAGATTTCCATCTTGTTTAAGCCACTGCTATTTTGTTTTGATTTTTTCAGTGACTCATAGTTGAAGCCAAAGTTTCCTAATACTTTGTCTCAGTTGAAGATGAACCAGCTCTCGGCCTAGGATTTAGCTGTCAGGAGAGCTGCCCAAAGGGTCTGAAGTTCCTTCTGGGCAATTGCTTCCCTTAAAGGAAGAACGTGGTCTCTCCCCACCCTGCACCCCATAGGAAGAGTGTCTGTGGCCATCAGTTCCCTGGCCACATTTCTTCTCTGTCCCTGCCTTTCCCACAGTTCACACACCCTAAGATTGAGTCTGGGGTCAGGTGGCTGGGGGTGATGGTGGAGGTCTAGATAAGCAAACCAGGCAGAAGAAAGGGGAGGGGTGTCAGGTGCTTCTGGCATTGGCTCAGGATCTGAAGACTTTGATGCATCAGCGGGGCCCAAGCTTCCTGTGAAAATGGGGTGCCCTTCCCAGATCCAAGGAGGGCCCCGGTGCCCCTGACACTCCCTTGGAGTAGCCTCAGGACAGCGGCCACTGCTTGCCAGGAGCTCACAGCCTCAGGAGCACCAGCAATAGCAGGAGCACAGGAGCGGGAGGAGTCCCGCTGGGCAGCTTGGGGTGCTCCTGAGGGCACCTCACACATCCTTAGAGACCCTGAGAAGTAAGCCAGGGAGGCCGTTCCAGGCCCTGCAAAACATCAGATGGAGCCGGGGCAGGAGGGACACCCAATCTCAGGTACGTGGCTTGGGGAATGCAGGCCCCTTGAGAAGCCTTGCTGGGTCTGTGTACAAGCTGGTCTGCCAGGCCACATGTGGACACCCCCCCGCGGAGGACGCGCCCCGACAAGCTCTGCTCCAGCCACCTTCCCCTGCCCACTGCACACTTCCCGGGCCGCTGTCTGGTCTGAAGGACGTGTCTGTTTATAAGAGGCTCTGCTTGCCCTGGAGGTTCAGAGCATGCTTTTCCTTTTCCCTCTGCATGTGTGCACACCTCCGGCAGAAGCAGAGAAAAGGGCTTAATGACTCATGGAGACACATGCTTGGCAGCTTCTTCTGTTTCTTTTCATGTGCCAAACAAGACACCCATGGAAATGGCCCTGTGGTTTTTGAATGGAGGCCCTATAAAATCGCAACATCTGATATTCCTGATCTAGGGACTTGCAGGAATCCTGAAGCTGAATTCCAGAGCAAGGTTTCAAAGAAAGCCTGAAGGAAGAGGCAGCTGTGACGGGGCTTGGCAAGCAGGCTGGACTGGTAGCACTTTTGTGGCTCCCTGTCAAGGGTGGTGGGGTTGGATGATTCCCTCTGGGACAGAGTTGAGGGTTGGAGCATTCTCTGAATATTTCAGGAGATCACCGACTGGGACCTCACGGCTCTTTGGCTGTGTGTTTTCATTAAGCTTAACCTGTGTCTGGGCTGATGGAGAAACTTGTGGATTCCCCAGCAGAACACTCAGCTGGGGTTTTAGACCACCGGAAGCTATTTTCATGGTTAGAAAAAAAGGATCTGGGGCTGGGTGTTGGTGGCTCATGCTTGTAATCTCAGTACTTTGGGAGGCTGAGGCAGGAGGATCACTTGAAGCTGGAAGTTCAAGACCAGCCTGGGCAACATAGTGAGACCCTGTCTCTACAAAAAATTTTTAAAGATTAGCTGGGCATAATAGTGTGCACCTGTAGTCCTAGCTACTTGGGAGACTAAGGCAGGAGGATTGCTTGAGCCCAGGAGGTTGAGGCTGCTGTGAGCTATAATTGAGCCATGGCACTCCAGCCTGGGTGACAGAGCAACACCCTGTCTCTAAAAAAGAAAAAAAAAATGCATAGCTGGTACCATCCTCCTGAGCCTTTCCTATCATATGTAGAGATCTCCTGGCAGCCCCTCGTGAGAGCTGTTCTTTCCTTCTCTCAGAACTGTCTTTTCTGGACTAAAATGTCCAGGAGCTGCTTCCAGGTTGCCTGGGATACCAAATGGCTTAATAACCCTGATGAGGCTGAGAGAGTATAACACGATGATGAAAAGGAGCATCTGCCCTCGAGATGTCCTCTGAGCTTGGCAGAAGATTTCATGTTTGAGCAAGTGAATCATCTGACCTGCGAGCCATCCTGTAAAAGCCAGGGTGTGAAAGAAATCAGGCCAGGTCAGAGAAATCAGGCTGCAGGCAAATGGGGATGCTAATAAAAATAGGAAACGTGACATTCCACTGTACCTGTGCTCTTATTCATAAATCCGAGTGTCTCCAGAACTGTGAGATGTTCAGGTGTTTGGAACACATGGAGCCTCCCCTTTCCGTTCCCCCCACACATGTTCGGTAATTTATCTGACTATGCAGATACACACCTGATTATGCAGACCAAAGGAAAAGACCATCTCGGTCTAGCAATGACAAGGTGCAGAACACCTTACTCAGGCAAAACACCTTCCCTCTCTGGTTCTCAGTCTCTTCAGGTGAAAATGAGGGGGTCTGACTGGCTGTTCTGTGGGTTTCCTTTCAGTTCTCAATGCTTTATGACTCCAAGATTTTTTCAGATCAATTTCTTGAGACAATCAAATATTGACTAAGGCAGGCGCAATGATAAGCACTGGAGATACACGGTGAATACGACGGTATCCCGGCTTCAGAGCCCAGTGGGAAACACAGGTGCAGAAGTCAATTCTTAGAACCCAGTGAGGTGAAGGAGACCAGAGTGACAGGCAAGTTGCTTATGGGCGCACAGAAGAGGGTGTTCTGCTGAGTGTTCAGGGCAGGACGTGGGTGCTGCGTCTGGAGGGTGGGTAGCAGGCCTCCTGCAGGTGGTCACGAGCTCCGACAGGGGATGGGAAGTGGGGGTCTGCACATTGTTCATTACGAAGGAGGAACGAGGACATTCCAGGACCTGAGGCTGAGTGGTGAGGACCTTGTGGCAGGATCAGATTTGTATTCTCAGGTCATCATGTGGGCAGCGTGGAGGCTGTTTTTTTTTTTTTTTTTTAAGACAGAGTCTCCCTCTGTTGCCCAGGCTGGAGTGCACTGGCGCCATCTTGGCTCACTGCAAGCTCCGCCTTCTGGGTTCACGCCATTCTCCTGCCTCAGCCTCCCGAGTAGCTGGGACTACAGGCGGCCGCCACCACACCTGGCAAATTTTTTGTATTTTTAGTAGAGACAGGGTTTCACTGTGTTAGCCAGGATGATCTCGATCTCCTGACCTCGTGATCCACCTGCCTCGGCCTTCCAAAGTCCCGGGACTACAGGCGTGAACCACCGCGCCCAGCGGAGGCTGTTTTGGAGGAAGCAAGACTGAGAGCTTGGAGACCAGATAGCAAATTGTTACTGTAATCCGTGTGGAAGCAAGTAACAGCCTGTGCTAAGGAGGTGACGTAGAAGGAGGTGCGGGAGGAGGATGCAGCTGTGGGAGGAGGTGGGGTCTACAGGGCTTGGGTGGTTGATGGGATCTGGTGAGCGGGTGAAGCGCAGGAGTCAGGATGAGGCCTGGAGTTTAGACACCAGCTGGACAGCGTAGCCATTGGCCTGGAGAAGGAAGAGAGAGGACGAGCAGATTCCGGTATTGGGGTGGGTAGCTTGCCTGTGCATTTGGGATCTGCTGTGATGAGGGTGACTGGAGGGCGCCCGGGTAAATGGATGTGTCCAACAGAGAGCTCAGGACATGCGCCTGTGCATTGGGAGACCGATGGGACCAAGACATAGACTTGGGGGTTGGCAGCACACAGTAGGCTGCATAGAGATGAAACTGCCTGAGGAAAGTGTGTGGAGGGAGAGGA
Organism: Gorilla gorilla gorilla; assembly: GCF_029281585.2. Lineage (NCBI taxonomy): Eukaryota > Metazoa > Chordata > Mammalia > Primates > Hominidae > Gorilla > Gorilla gorilla. The sequence continues at coordinate 44,473,324 of NC_073238.2, read as the reverse complement.
AGGCACCCCCAGGCTGGGTCCTGGGGGTGTCAAGGTTTGGAGATAAACACTGGAGGTGACATACCCTAAACACCCCGACATGATCATCACACAGTCTAGGCATCCATCAAAACAGCACACGTACCCCGTAAATACATGCACTTATTGTGTATCAATAAAAAAGATTCGCGGAGCAGATTGAGTAAGGATAGTTAACAAAGGAGACCCTCTCAGCCTAGAGGAGGACGGGGACCCAGGTATGACATTAAACCCAAGGGCCACAGTTGAGAGGGAGAGCGGCCGGACATCAAGCAGCACCGAGAAGATTCGGCAGAAGCAGCGGAATTGAGCGATGGACCAAGACCATTCACCACCTCAGAGGGTGGAAGAGAGTCTCTGAGAGGAGGAAAGAGAAGAGAGAGTGCCCATGCTGCCCCCACTTTTTTAAGAGTTAGCAACAGTGTATTGTACATTGTATTTTTTTTCTTTTATTTTAAGTTCTGGGATACATGGGCAAAATGTGCAGGTTCGTTACATAGGTATACATGTGCCCTGGTGGTTTGCTGCACGTATCAACCCCTCATCTAGGTTTTAAGTCCCGCACGCATTAGGTATTTGTCCTAATGCTTTCCCTCCCCTTGCCCCCCACCCCCCAATAGGCCCTAGTGTGTGATGTTCCCCTCCCTGTGTCCATGTGTTCTGATTGTTCAACTCCCACTTATGAGTGAGAACATATGGTGTTTGGTTTTCTGTTCCTGTGTTAGTTTGCTGAGAATGATGGCTTCCAGCTTCCTCCATGTCCCTGCAAAGGACATTATCTCATTCTTTTTTATGGCTGAATAGTATTCCATATGTGCCACATTTTCTTTATCCAGTCTATCGTTGATGGGCATTTGGGTGGGTTCCAAGTCTTTGCTATTGTAAATAGTGCTTCAATAAACATACACGTGCATGTGTCTTTATAGTAGAGTGATTTATCATCCTTTGGGTATGCCATCAGAGTGAACAGGCAACCTACAGAATGGGAGAAAATTTTTGCAGTCCACCCATCTGACAAAAGTCTGGTATCCAGAATCTACAAGGAACTTAAACACATTTACAAGAAAAAAACAAACAACCCCATCAAAAACTGGGCAAAGGCTATGAACAGACACTTCTCAAAAGAAGACATTTATGCAGCCAATAAACATACGAAAAAAAGCTCATCATCACTGGTCATTAGAGAAATGCAAATCAAAACCACAATGAGATACCATCTTGCTCTAGTCAGAATGGCGATTATTAAAAAGTCAGGAAACAATGGGTGCTGGCAAGGCTCTGGAGAAATAGGAACGCTTTTACACTGTTGATGGGAGTGTAAATTAGTTCAACCATTGTGGAAGACGGTGTGGCGATTCCTCAAGGATCTAGCGCCCATGCCCCTTTGAATAACATGAGCAGCTCTGCGGGAGTGTGGGCCATCAGCCATGGGCTTATCTGCCCAGCCCATGCACTTCCGCCCTCGCCTGCCACTGTCCTGTAGTCCTGTGAGTTCCCCTGCTCCTAGGAAACTGTGTTTGGGAATGTCACAGATTTCCTCCAGTAGGAAGATGCCACACTTGGCCTCTCTTGACTCGGAATTCTTGTCTCCCTGAAGTTCTCAAGTCACTCCTAGAGCACCAAGCTTCAAGCTGGCTGTGCTTGGGACAGAGGTCAGGGCGAGCCCAGGCCAACGCACCCCAAGTCTCACCTCCCTCCAGTACTCCCCCCACATTCACACAGACTTCATTTTGAAAAAATCTAAGCCTACAGAAAAGTTGAAAGAATGGCACAATGAATATATCCATTGTCTGGATTCATGAATTAACATTTTGCCACATTTGTTCTCTCTCTCCCTCTTTCCTCTTTCTACCCTCCCTCCTCTCTCCACAGAAATACCCCAAGAGGTTCACAGTGACACCTCACCCCATTATCGGTGACGCTAACTTTGATAGCAAGTAATGGCAGCTCAGTCTTCCAGGGGAATGACATCTTTTGCATTTGTAACTGATGAGAAACGTGTGGAGTGTTGCTTTAAGGTCACGTGAATCTCCTGTTCCCCAGCACCCCTCAGCAATGCTTTTTGCATCTGATGATCCTGCCTGAGTCATTTATGATGTTGGTGGCTGCAAAATTCAATCCCTTTGCTTTGTTTTGGGCACCACTGTAGATTTGTGGATTTTTTTTTTTTTTTTTTTTTTGAGATGAAGTCTCGCTCTGTCGCCCAGGCTGGAATGCAGTGACGCGATCTCGGCTCACTGCAACCTCCGCCTCCCAGGTTCAAGCAATTCTCCTGCCTCAGCCTCCCGAGTAGCTGGGATTACAGGCACCTGCCATCACACCCAGCTAAATTTTGTATTTTTAGTAGAGATGGGGTTTTACCACGTTGGCCAGGCGGTAAACATCCATTTGTGGATGTTTTAAAGTTCAATGTCGTATCATCTATTAACCATCATCACCATTTTAACGGTCATATTGTCTCAAGTTTGGTCAGCAGCAGCCCCTCCAGCTGGCTCTGATGAACTTCTGATGAGTCTCCCTCCATCTCAGCACTTCTCTACTCCCTGGAACAGCAAAATGCTCTATGCCCACCCATTAGTTTTCTTATCCCTAGCCTGGAATTGGCCATTTCTCTAAAAAGCCCTGACATCATGTGGTGGGGAATGTATTTAGAAAACAAAACATGTGTGTTAGTGTGTTTATTGCTATTGGGATGTCACTGCTTCTAGGATCTTCAGTACTTTTTAAAAAATTTTTATGATGATAACAGCTGAAGCTTATTTCCCGGCTCTGTGCTAGGCTGTCCACAGGCAGCATTTTATTTCAGCCTCACACCAACCCCATGAGGTAGGTGCTGTTATTATCCTCATTCCACATTTGAGCAAACCAAGTTTAAAGAGTGCAGGAGACTCCTGAAATCAGGATCCAAGTCCGAATCCAGAATCCACTCTTCCAACCATAGCCTCCATCTTGAGGACCTGCGATCTGCCTGTCGTGGTGCAAACATTCTTTATCACTAATCTCACAATAACGCTGCCAAGAAATATGCTCCCATTATACAGATGGGGAAGCCTGAGACTCACAGAGGGCACATGCTCTGCCTGAGGTCATCAGCTGGCAGAGCCAGAGCCAGATCGTGAATTCCAGCCAGGGTCCCTGCTTCCCCTCCCCACCCACAGTCCTCACGTTGTGTCCTGCTTGGGTTCTGGGACCAGACTGTTTTGAGGAAAGGGGTCTGAGACAGCACCCAAGGCACTCTTGGGCTCTGTCCCTGCCTTGCCAGCTTCTCCTCACCTCCTGGAACCATGGACGAGTTGAGATGAGAGAGAGGGCCAGGAGCAGCCGGCGAGGACACACAGTTGTGCTTGTGGACAGGGCTCTGGTTTCTCTGTGTGCCGGTGGCAGTGGTGGAGTTTCCTCAGCTGAGAAGTGCAGACCTGGGAGCAGATGTCAGCCACCGCCCTGTGTGTGGCTGCTCTGTAGGCCTGAGGTGCCCAGATCAGAGTGGAGAGGACAGGCTTGCTGTGGATTGTGAGGTTGGAGCACAGGGTGCCAGAGTCAATAGACGTGGATTGTAGTCTCATCTCTGTCACCTGTTATCTGTAAGATCTTGGGTTAGTTTTTCATGAAAACCTCCAAGCCTGTTATCTCATCTGAAAAATGGGGATAACAGTATTTACTTACCCCCCAGGGTCGCTGGGAGGATAAGATAACATGCATGGAGTGGAGGGCCTGATCCACTGTAAGTGTGTGAATTAACACCATCTGGCATCACTGCCACTTCGTTAAGGCTGGAGGCACCAGGGAGACCAGGCACAGCTGGCTGGCGCTAGGCTCACCCTCTCCTGAATCCAGTGGGTCTCTCTATAACTGAGCCAGTGGCTTTTAAAAAAAGTAATTACTTTTAAATTAAGTTCATGAGAGGAAACACTTTCAAAGCTGCCTCCAGTCCTTGTGTAACTCTTGTCACAGTGGGACAGACGGTGAGTTGAGGGTGGGGACGGGGCTCAGGGTGGGAATGGAGAAGGGGACAGGGAAGGAAGGAGGGTTGGCGGCCTCTGGGGTGGACAGCAGGAGGCCTGGGCACCCACCTGGGGTGTTTCCTCCAGCTGCCCACTACACATCTGCACTTGGAGGTCAGCCCTGGATGGAAAGAACTCTTGGACTTCCCTGCAAACCAGTGTCCGCCCATCTTCCTTGTCTCAGTAAATGGCCATCCAGGCATCTGCTTATTTAGGCCCCAAACCTCACAGGCATCCTTCACCCCTTCATCCTTCGTCCCCTACAGCCAGAATCAGTTGGCAGGTATGTGCTGGCTGCTCTTCCAAGATCGTTCTTACATATGTTGTCTTCTTGCTCCCGCTAATGCAGATGTTAGGCAGAAGGAGGCCATGCATCAGCAGGATGGCTGAGGCCAGGTGGAGAGCAGGCTAGGGCCAGCTCAGGCAGATGACACCCTCAGTCACCCCAGCCACCCCGGGGCTCCAGCATAGTCCCCCACTGCCCTGTCCCCCAAGGTTAGAGCCACCGTGGGAAGGAGGAGACCGAGGGCCTGAGAACCCAGCTGAGAGTGCAGCAGTGCGGGGCGTCTGTCTCCCCCTTGGGCTGGAAGCGGCCCTTTCCCAAGGTTTTCCCGGGAGTGGAATTGAAGTCTCTGTCTATGGGGGCTTGAGCCGTGCAGGGCATTTTCTCTCACACTGTCCCTGGGGGCAGGCGACATCCCTTCTTGCCTGGATCACTGATGTCCAGTGGCTCATGGGTTTGGTTTCCTCGCTGCCCCTCTGTGGCCCATTCTACAGCCAGCAGCCAGCGTGACCTCCTGAAAACACGCATGGGGTCACATTCCTCACCAGATTCCAGCCTGTTCCCACCTGAGACTGAAGCTGGGCCCTTGGCTGGAAGGAGCTGCCCCCCAATGGTTGGAGAGCTCTCCTTGCTAATGGGTGTTCAACAATCAGTGCAGATTTGGCTCCACACGGCTTCCCCAGGCTGGTCGCCTGCCCTGCACCACCCACACCAGCGCTGCCTCCCCAGGTCAGCTTTCTTTTCCATGTTGCTCTGTTTTGACCACATTTCTCACCCACCAGATTTATCTTCCTCCTTTAATCACTCACTTGCGTGTAGTTGACTTGCTGCTTCTCTCCTCCTAGGGCTCAAATTCATTAGAGTGAGGGCTTGGTCTTATACCCCGCTGTTCCTGGCATATAGTAGGTGCTCAATTAAACATCTGTTAGGGGGTGGAGTTGCTGGCAGGGAACACGTTGTCCAGGACCTTTCTTTTTGCAGAGGACTGAATAAGCTCCTAAGAGATGGCTTTGTGTCTTTCTCAGGAGCTGCCCTAAGGCTTTGTAACCCTCCACATTAGGACTTTCTTTCTGCTCTGTCAGGCTCATATGAATCATGGTTTTACAGCCAAACCAGCACAGCATAGCAGTTAAGGCTAGGGCAGGGGTTTGGCTAGAGCACGGGTTTGGATGACAGTTAAATCTGGGTTTAGAGCCAGGTTCTGCAACTTGCTAGCTTTGCAAAGTTCCAAAAGTTACTTCACCTCTTAGAGCCTCTGACTTCTTGGCTGTAAAGTGGGGTGTCTTACAGAGTTGTGACAATTCAATAAAGTGATAAAAACAAAGCCATTAGCACAGTGCATGGTAGCCAGAAGGGCCACAGAATATTTCTCCACTATTATGAGATCTGAAGATGGTGGCAGAGGGCGCAGTGCCTGGCTTTCTAGAGATCAGTGGACGTCTTTATGGCCACTGCTTTAAATCCTCTGTGGGTGACCTTTCCCCTGTTGTTCATCTCTGCTCACATGGATGAAGCTGAGGCCCCCAGAGGAACCCTGGAAGCCACAGAGCTGGCAGGACCTAGGGCCCCTGCCCCTTGCCCCTGCTGACGGAAGGAGTCACTCACTGAACGAGCTGCCCCATCTGGCAGGACTGTTGTCCGTCGGGAGGCCGTGTGTCCCTGGTTACAGTGCAGTCACTGTCCAGTGGCCCGTCACCGGCCAGGACAAAGCTAGCCTGTTTCGGTCATTAGCTGTTGCTCTTTCAAAATAAAGAGAAGCCACAACTGAGTCTTTACAGAAGTTATTTTTAGATTTCTGGCTTCATAACAACCCTGGAATTTCCTATTTTCTCCTACTCTTCCTTTTATTTTATTTTTTTAAAAGCGGACAAGTCAACCTAGAACATTGAATAAATAACCCACCAGAGACAGCATGGAACGATCCCAGGCCACAAAACACATCACTTGTCCCTGGGTGATCTAAGGAGGTAAACGAACCTCTTTGGTTACAAGAACCTCAGCTGTCCAGAGACACCTGCCGGACACAGACTCCACTATGGGGCTCCCAGCTCTGGCCCGGTGGCTAGACGGGGCGTCAGGACAGGGCCACCACCTCCCGGGCTGGCACTGGAGGCGTGTTTCCAGCAGGTGTGTTTCCAGCGGTTGTTTGCTTTTTGTCCTGGGCCTTATCAACAGGGTGGAGTGAAAGGGAGCTTCCAGGGGAGGGCTCTCAAAGGAACACGCCTGCGCGGCCCTGCGGCTGGGGCCTCCCAGGCAGGCAGCACAGGTGGTACTTACTGAGCTCTGTCTTCTGCTCCAGAAGGAGGATCAGCCCCAGAACCACAGGGAGATGCACTTTTACCAGGACCCATGGGCTCCCTCCCGGCAAGGATCAATAAAGTGATTAAATGAAAAGAAGTAAAACCCTCGGCTCAGGCAGCCAGCAGAGGCTGGGCCTTCAGGGTCACTAAGGACACGTGCAAAACCGCCTGCCCACAGCGCTGTGGCCTGCCCCGGTTGACAGTCACGCATAAGCCGGCCTGCCTTAGGTGGCCGAGGAAGGGAAGAAGTGGAATCATGGAAAACATCCTCCCAGTGGACAAGGGCATCAAATGGCTGGTCCTCCAGGACAGGAGAGAAGAGAGTCTAAACCAAGAACCCCAGCCCGCTGGCTCTGGGGAAAGAGGGTGGGTGGAGAGACTGCCCTGGCGGCCTAGGAGGAGTGGATCCCCGGGACCTTCCCCCAGCACGGCCCACCCAGTGCAGGGACGGCAGTGCCACCAACGCTCTGGGCTCTCGGTCCTGCCTCCAGGTCCCCGTCGCTATGGCCTGGACCTCTGCCCCCACCCAACATTGAGCCCCTTAAGAGCAGGGACGGGTCTCACTCCTCTCTGCCGTCCTCACCCCGGCTCTACGTCCAACCCTCAGTGAGTGCCCCCCCAAGTACTGAATAATGAATAAACGCATGTGCACCGAGGACGGGCGAGGTGTTCGTTTCTCCACCAGCCCTTCCTGGCCCTTTCTGCAGAGGCAAAGGCTGAGAGGAGCTTCCTTGCCAGTTCTGGGGGCGGGTCCCTGGTCAGGCGCGCTTCATCTCAGCACACAGCAGCCCATGCGAGGCTCTCTCTCAAACAAGGAGAAGCCGCCCCCTGCTGGCCGCAGCCGATAGTGTCACACACGGCAAGCAGGAGCCCTCTCAAAGGAGCCGGCTGCCAGCTTGGTGCTTACAATGGGCTGGCTGTGCAGGAAGAATGAGTTCAAGAGAGCTATTGTACAACAAGGTAACTAGAGTTAATAACAAGATATTATATCCTTAAAAGTTGCTAGGAGAGTAGATTTTAAGTCTTCTCATTGCAAAAATGGTATGTGAGATAATGCATAATTAGCTCGATTTAGCCAGTCCACAAGGTACACATATTTCAAAACATTACATTGTACACGATAAATATATACAATTTTTATTTGTCGATTAAAAATAAATTTAAAAATACAGTTTTAAAAAGCTGAGATTTTCCTCCCCTTCTATTTTACTCATTTCTTTCCTATACCCAAACTCCTGCCATTTCCAGTTACTAACCCTGTGAATACTAGGTGAAAGTTAGCAATTTGTGTTGGATATAATTTCATCTCAGAAGACAAGGAAAAGGTGAACAACTATAGGAAAGGAAATAAAAAATTATCATTAAACTCTCAAAACAAACTCACCACCAAGGTTATGAATTTTTAGAACTGATCATCTATTTCCATGTAACAGAGAAATTCATATTCTTTGAGAAGGAGCTATTTCTTCTCTAACACAAAAGGGGAAGCGTTTATTAATAACTGACATTTGACAAGAGGGCACGGCATGTGCATTCCTGTTTGTGGGTGAGTTTGGTAAACAACTAGTCTCTTTTTTTTTTGAGACGGAGTCTCTCTCTGTCACCCAGGCTGGAGTGCAGTGGCACAATCTCGGCTCACTGAAGCCTTCGCAGCCTCCATCTCCTGGGTTCAAGCGATTCTCCTGCCTCAGCCTCCCAAGTAGCTGGGATTACAAGCGCCTGCTACCACGCCGGCCGGTTAATTTTTGTATTTTTTAGTAGAGACGGGGTTTCACCATGTTGGTCAGGCTGGTCTCAAACTCCTGACCTCAGGTGATCCACCCACCTCAGCCTCCCAGAGTGCAGGGATTACAGGCGTGAGCCACCGCGCCTGGCCAACATCTCGTCTTTTGACAACAGCCTCTCTGAAGGTTTGGGTCCATGTGCCTAGCATGGCCACAAGGGGTGCAAGGTCTTGGAGAACATGGGATAATTTCTTGGTTTCAGAATTCACATCCAGGTTTTCAATATCTTCATTTTGTTGTGATCATGTTAAATAACTTCCATTACAAAAGGTGCTCAGAACCTGTGCCGAGCTAGTGTGAGTAAAGACACAGCTTGTCCCTGCAAAGTTGCGTCTGCAAACAGAGCAACCTGATCTTTGAAGGTATCCTGGAAATCCACAGAGAGAGCTCCTTTCCCATCACTCAGCTCAGTATTAGCTGTGCAACACAGTGAAAAGAGCGTGGGTTTTGGAGTCACACAGGCTTCTGTCCAAATCATGGCTTTGCTGTTTGCTAGCTGGGACTCAGACCACTTCTTTAGCTTCTCTGAGCCTGATTCCTCTTCTGTAAAATTGAGGTACAATGCAGAACATAAGGTGGTGGTGACAATCAGGTGTGGCATTTATTTGTTTTATTTATTTATTTATTTGAGACGGAATCTCACTCTGTCACCCAGGCTGGAGTGCAGTGGCAACATCTCGGCTCACTGCAACCTCCGCCTCCCAGATTCAAGCAATTCTCCTGCCTCAGCCTCTTGAGTAGCTGGGACTACAGCCGCGCGCCACCACGCCCGGCAAATTTTTTGTATTTTTTAGTAGAGATGGGTTTCACCATGTTGCCCGGGTTGGTCTCAAACTCCTGAGCTCAGGCAATCCACCTGCCTAGGCCTCCCAAAGTGCTGGGATTACAGGTTTGAGCCACCGCACCCGGCGCAGGTGTGGCAGTTCTAAAGGTGGAGGTTACCTCCGTAAATGGTGCCCAGTGGTTATTAACGGTGTTTGGCCACTATCAGTTCTGGGTGTCAGAGATGCCTACAGCACACAGGGATTACATTTCTGTTGACTAAAAATCTACACTAGTTTCACAATTGGATTATGAAGTTTGGGTTCTCAGAGAGATACTTTTCCTCCTTTCTTTTCTGAGTGACAGTTTTATCCTACCATGCTGCAGGTCAGTCCGTGAGCATCGAGGCTTCCTCAGGCCTGTGCCTTTCCCACCTCCCTGATGTGAATTGGATTCGCTGTCACTACCTAAGCTGGTAGTCTTCAAACTATTCTGACCATGTTTCTCTATGATGAAAAATGTTGGGCAGGTGTACCCTCATCTATGTATGTTTATTTTAAATTACAAATATGTGGCTGGGTGTGGTGACTCACGCCTGTAATTCCAGCACTTTGGGAGGCCGAGGTGGGCAGATTGCTGGAGCTCAGGAGTTCGAGACCAGCCTGGCCAACATGGTGAAACCCTGTCTCTACTAAAAATACAAAAAAAATTAGCTAGGCATGGTTGGCAGGCACCTGTAATCCCAGCTACCTGGGAGGCTGAGTCAGGAGAATTGCTTGAACCTGGGAGGTGGAGGTTGCAGTGAACTGAGATTGTGCCATTGCACTCCAGCCTGGGTGACAGAGCAAAACTCTGTCTCAAAAAAAAAAAAAAAAATTACAAATATGCATACATATGCACACACATATTCTACTGTCCATTTATTTATCACATATTTATGTAACTCAAGCTTTTATTCTTAAACAAAATAATTATGAATAGAATTTTTACTTTCATCTTCCCATATTGGAGTAGATTTACTTGGGCATCTGCTTTGGAGACCCCATGTCCTCAGGGTCTGGGAAGGGTCAAATTGCCCAGCCTCTAGACACCACGATTCCCTTCATCCTGGCATCACCACATCACCACCCTGCTACTCCCACAGGAAGCTACATTTCCCTCAGTTTCCAAGTGTTCATGTCTCGATGACATGAGTGGATTTGCCATCCATTCATTGATTGAGTCATGAGCCCCACAAACATTCATGGGGAGGGTCCTGTTGAAGAAACTTCACATTATTCCCTGAGGTAAAGAGGGGGGAGGTCAGAAGGGTGTATTCGGATGGCCTCTCTGACTTCCTGATGCTAACAGCTTTCTCAGAGGTTATTGCGAGGCCCAACCGCTATCATGCTTGGAAAGCTCCCAAGGCGGAGGAGAGGGGCATGTGGTGAGGACTGTGGGAGGGTTATTGCCTCTCCTGCATGCCACTTCCATCTGTCTATGGAATAGCAGTTACAATACCTGCATCTGCACCAATGATGCTTCTGCTGCCTTCCCAAGGATGGTGGAGTGTGAAGTGCTATGACCACCCTCAGCAATGAATGTTCAAGAATCACTCACTGATCACATCATTTATGATTAAGATTTGGACACTGATATATAACAACTATTAGTGATTCTTTGGAAGACTGGTATGCATTTCTAGATTCTATTCACTTAAAGTTTTAAAAGTTTTAAGCAATTGGCTGGGCATGGTGGCTCACGCCTATAATCCCAGCACTTTGGGAGGCTGAGGTGGGTGGATCACCTGAGGTCAGGAGTTGGAAACCAGCCTGGCCAACATGGCAAAACCCCGTCTCTACTAAAAATACAAAAATTAGCCGGGCGTGGTGGTGGTTGCCTGTAATCCCAGCTACTCGGGAGGCTGAGGCAGGAGAATGGCGTGAACCCGGGAGGCGGAGGTTGCAGTAACCCGAGATTGTGCCACTGCACTCCAGCCTGGACCACAGAGCGAGACTCCGTCTCAAAAAAAAAAAAAAAAAAAAAAAAAAAAGAGCAAGATGAAACTTCATGAAGACAGACCAACAGCATGGAAAAAAAGGATGACTAGAAAGGAGAAAAGTGAAAACTGCAGGAATAGTCAAACTGCAGAGCCAGATGGGGCTCATCAACCAGCGATATGCACATACAGGTTCTGAGACAGGAAATGTGGGCTGCAAGCATGAGCAGAGCAAGATGGGAGAATCTTACACCTATTCAATCAACACAGTGGTGGTTTGCTAATAATTACACAGACGTTCTGCCAAGCCATACACCCTACCTGCTACAGCTAGTTAGTGTTGCCATTATCATCACTGTTGCAACTGCAACCTTGAGAAGTTCAGGGTCTAGTTGGGAAGACATACCTAACAAGCTGTAAGAGTTCCTTGCCCCCTTGCTGGCCAGCCCAGGGGCCTTTACCATGTTCTCCCCACATCCGTAAATAAACTTCCTCCGCTACACTGTAAAAAAAAAAAAAAAAGAAAAGAAAAAGAGTTCCTACAAGTTAATTAGTATAACAGATGTCTGAATAATCGACTATGTGATGCATAAAAGAAGTAACTTCTGGGGGTCAGGGAAGATTCTGGAGGGGCAGGGACATTTGAACTGGGCCTTGAAGACTATGTAGGAGTGCATGAGGTAGAGAACAGGAGAAGTGTATTCTGGGTAGGGGAATGGGGAGCAGCATGTGCCAAGACCCAGATCATGGAAGAACTTGGCAGGTGTTGAGGAGTGAAAGATTAGTGTGGAAGGAGATAAGGGAGAGCGTGTGAGTTGGATAGAATATAAAGCTAATGAAGTAGGTTACATAAAGTTCATGTGAGCTGGGCTAACACATTCCAACTCTGCTATGTTGACAACAAAGGTCTTTAAGCAGGCAGTAACAGGACTGCCATGCTCACTGGCTAACTTCTGAATTCAGAGTCTCGCTCCCAGGCAAGTGAGCTATTGAGGCTGCCCTGGATGGGTTGGCATCATTTTGGGTCTGGTCTTCAATCATCCATATTCAGGGACTGACTCTAAAACACAGTGTGATTTCTACTGGGGCAGCCCTGCCGTAATTCTTAGTGCTTCATGGTTTGCTTGGAGGCCCTAAAAGTGCCTAGAGGTTCCATGGGTGACTGAGTCCTCAATCAGATCTCTTGCCCCACTGAAGGAAATGGTCCCTTCTGACCAGTGACTGACCACCTGGCTTCTGGGTAGAGTTCAGTGTTGAGAGAAGGAATGAGTTGGGTCTTCCATTGGGCTTGGCGTTTTGCTGCCATAAATGGAATCCCAGCCTGCAGCAGCATCTGACACTCAGAGGTGACTGAATGCTAAAGGCACTTTGGAGCTCCCAAACCATGTTGGTGCCGGGGAGTGGGAGGAGAGAGAGGCCCCTTCTCTCAGCTTCAGGGGGATCTACGCAGGAAGTAGCCCAATGGAGTAGCGATTGGAGTCTTCATTTGGAGTAAATCTAGGTTTGACTTCTATCTCAGCCACTTAGTAATGAAGTGACCTCACTAATGATTCATCCTCCTTGTGCCTCAGGTTCTCCTCTGTAAAGCGGAATGGCAATAGCCTTCTTATTAGGTTCTAGTGCAGATTTATTGCAATTTAATGAAATAACTTATATAAAATGCTTAGCATAGAGACTGGCATCCAGTAGTTAATAAATGGTTGCTGTTACTGACTTATTCAAGATAAAGTCTCTTTAATGACAACCTCTTTCCTCCTCATGATTCCCAGCCTTCCGCCTGGCTTTGCTTCTCTGTGTGCCTGGCAGCTGGCTGCCACCCCTTTGTCAACTCTGGCTACTCAGCTTTGCTGCCTGGAAAAAGATCTGCAGGCCTCCAGCCTCTAATAGGGCTCTGATCTAGCCTCGAAAGCATGAAGTGTCAAGACCTGGTAAACAGCTCTGGAGCTTTGGTGCAGCACAGAAGCTCTCGGGTGCATTGTCAGCCTTTGGCTGGCTGTGGTTTATGGGTTGGGTAGCTTTGTAGCTTGTGGCCATGCAGGAAGAGATCTTCACAGCCCTGTTTTGGGAACACAATTAGGAGCTGTGGGACTGACAATGCTGCCTGGAAAAGCAGGGACAGGGAGCCAGGGAGAATCCTCCGCCTGTCTGCACCCTCTGGCTGGGCTTAGGAAAATGTCATCCAGAGTGAAAACTTAGGGATAAGCTCAGATGAGATTGTTTCTGGAGGTCATGATCAATAGGGCACTGTGCAGGCACCTATCTGTGAGCTTGGAGTTAAATCGGTGTGCTCCCCATTGCCTCTTCTAGGCTAGGCCTTTAGTCCACACGTAGGGTAGGACTCATAGAAACACTAGATTCCAGTTCTCTAAGTTCCAGCAGCAGGCGAATAAAGTGGCATTGATACAAGTAGAAGCCACACAAGATCAATCACATTCTGATCAATAAAAAGAGGAATTTCACGAACACTCAACACTCCTCAGAGACGGACAGGCCCCGTGAGGGCTTCTAAGCATCCTAGGCTGGGTGAATTCAAGCACAGAGGGTGGGCAGCTTGCAAAACAGACATGCATTTTCGGGGTTTACACTAATTTGGTCTTTGAAATGCTTCAAACCATGAAAGGCTCTGGTGGAATACATTTAGAGACTGGATTTCTTTGCTCTCACTGTGTGCCTTTGGCCAAACCTTAATATTGCCAGGCCTCAGGTTTCTCGCTGTAACAGGAAGGGATTCAACTGGGTGATTTCCACAATTCTCCCAGCTCCCAAATCTATCAATTACACGTAAGGATCTGGGAAAAGAAACAATAGAAAAAAAAAATACACTTTTTTTTTTCTTTTGGGAAAAGGTTTTACCTTTCTTTAAAATTGAAAAAGGAAAAATTTTGGAGAATGCATTTTTGAAATAACTAATAAAATATTTCAGCTAAGTTATTTGCTTATTATTCCCATCCTTGATTCTTCCAACATTACTTTTTAAAATAGACAATTAGAATTGTTTTATGTTACCAGTTCCTTCCAATTCCTGAACTCCGGGAACATTCTGTACAATGCAACCCACAGACTCCCAAGCAAGATGCACTTCTATGAGCTTCAGAAGATGTTTTTATTGTTTTGCCCAGGGCCTCCTTTGCTCTGAAGTATCCTTGCCAAGCCTATGAGAATGACTCACATCGGCCAGCACCTTTTATCCATCTACAGTGCTTTTCCAAGCTGCATTTACAAAGCAAACACTTCACTGTCCTTGTGCAATACCTAGGGGTGGGAGAAGTGACTGGCAGCAGAGAACCCTAGAAGTTCAACACACACACACACACACACACACACACACACACACACACACACCACACACACACACACAGCTCAGGGCAAAGTGACTCTCCAAAGCAGTTAGGTACCAGCATTAATTTACAGAAGGCAGAAAAACATTCTCCAGAGGGCCAAGCTAATGCACTGCTGAAAACTGGACATGAGGATGGAAATGCATGATTTATAGAGTGTCTATTCTGTGCCAGGCACTGCTGGACTTGCTACATATGTGAATGGAGAAGCAGGTGCATTTACTACTTAGGTGGGATGAGTGACAGAAGTCATGCAGATTATGGGTCACTGAATGAGGGGCCTTGGACAAGTTGCCTACGCACTCCATGCCTCCATTTCCTCATCTAGAAGTACAGATAACAATAGTCCCAATGTTATGGGATTGTCATAAGAATTAAATAAGACATGTAAATAACAGTGCAGTGCCTGGCTTAGACTAAGCACTCAATACATGTTAGCACTTCTTGTTATGTTATCTTATTTAATCTCTGCAAAATCCCTGTAAATTGGCAGTGTTAGATCTATTTTATAGATAAAAATATTGATGCTCAGAAAAGTGCCCTACTTATCCTGGTGGCTCAGGAAGTGAGTGAGCTTAGCCCCAGGTCCTCTCGCTTCCGGGATAGTTTCCACCTGCAGCACCAACGAGGGTCCTCGGCGCCCCAGGAGCAAACAGACTGACTCTGGCCTCTCAGCGCTTTCCACATCTCTTCAGGGGCTTGCACTTTTGTTCTCTCTGCTGAAAGAGTGAACCGACCGTGAATGGCCTTCAG
The DNA here is from genome assembly GCF_029281585.2 of Gorilla gorilla gorilla. Lineage (NCBI taxonomy): Eukaryota > Metazoa > Chordata > Mammalia > Primates > Hominidae > Gorilla > Gorilla gorilla. The sequence continues at coordinate 44,458,107 of NC_073238.2, read as the reverse complement.
CCACTTCCTCACCAAACCCTGGACTTGGGTCTGTTTCCAAAGATGGTTGACCTGCGTGCAAAACACTCAAGCATCACAAAACCAGACAGAGCTTTAGAGATCCTTTCAAAAACACCCCACGGCTTCTCAAGAGGACAACTGGGGCCCAGAGAAGTGGGCACCCAGGTCACATCTCAGAGCTGGACCAGAATCTGTTCTCCTGACAGCTCCTCCGAGGGTCTTCCTGTGATGCCTCCACACCTCGCACAGGCTGGTGTTCCTTGTTCCCATCTGGTCTTCAGACTTCCGTCTTACTTGTCTTTCCTTCAAAGGCCATCTCTGTATCTCGCCCAGGGAAAGCATTACTGCTTTCAAGGCCCTGGCTGCACACTGTCCATGCGTACATCACCTACTCAGCGCTGGGTGCATGCCAGGCTCCACTCTGTGCCCAAGGAGACCTGTGAGTGCCCAGACAGATGGTTCCCTGCACTCCCAGAGTGAGAGGAGGAGACGATAAACAAGTAAAATATGCAGAGACGTGAAATCACCAGCAGTTTGAACAAGTGCGCTGCAGGTGATGCAGAAGCTGGTGTGGTGCCTGGGTGGTGCCCCAGTGGGGACGGGTGGTCAGGTCACCTCTCAGGAGCAGGGCTGTTCCGTCTAAGGTCTAAATCATGAGGTGAGCCATCCTGTTGAGGTGGCAGCAGCTCAACCCAGGCAAAGGGAAGAGCCAGTGCCGGGACAGCAGACCAGAATGAGACCTGGGAGTGCCAGGGGAGAGTAAGGGGCAGGAGGAGAGGGTCGGGCTGGAGGTGGATGTGGCAGGAGGGCTGAGGTGTCCTGAGCTCCCATCAGGGCTGGCCTCTTACTCAGAGAACTGCAGCAGCCACGGTGGGTGCAAAGCAAGGGAAAGACATGGCACAATTTACTTTTTGAACAATAACTAGTGGCTACTGTGGGGAATAGATTTTAGGGGACTTATTAATAAGCTTTGCCATGGGAAGATACGTCCCCAGGTTTACCAAAGCCTACCATGGTTCACATGTGAGTTCTTGCTCACATTTCTGGAGAGCCAAGGGCCCTGCTGTGCTCCAGCTGCCTTCTCTCCCCAGGACCAGGCTGAAGGGGGAGCCCCTGACACAGGTGGAACCAGGGCCCACGAGTCCTGCCACCCACAACCAAAGCAAGTCCCAAGGCCCAGGCCAAAGTGGATGAGGCTGAGAGGGACAGTCCTTTCAGCAAGAAGGAAGGGGTGCATGGCTGTGAACCATGACATGGCCACCCAGGGAGGCAGGCGGGACCCAGGAGCCAGGGAGAACACGGCTGTTCGATGGAGGATGATGGTGGCTTAGGCCCCATGAGGAGCCTGGTGATGGACAGAGGAGAAAGCTTGGAGGATGTTTGAGAAGTCAAGTCAATATATACCGTGTGGAAAGGGCTATCGGGAGAGAGGAGAATCAAGAATAACTTCAGATTTTCGGAATGAGTCATCGAGTGGATGGTGGTGCCACTCACAGAGACAAGGATGACCAAGGTCAGCTTGGTCATGTCGGTGAAGGCGCTCATGAACCGTCTACATGGAGACCTCCAGGAGGCTGCTGGGCCCCAGAGCTGCAGTTTTGAGGGAACAGGGGAGAGACGACCGACTGCCTGCCTTCGTTCAGGTTTCCTGCCCATCCTCATGTGTCCTTTCAGAGGAGGAGAATTTCTGAACATCTGATGCCATGGAGGTGGAAGGAGCTGGGATTTTTAAAGTAGGAAGTATTAGGAAGTAAAGTTAAAATATATTTACGTTTTCAAGGTATTTATAGTTGTAGGTTCCTTTGTGAGCTTAGGAGCACACAAGTCAATGAAGGAGGGCTTGTAGGCAGAGGCCGGCCTGGTGTGGGTGGGCTATTGGAGCCTAAGCACTGTGACGGCTGTCCTTGGCAGGGTGGGAATCAGAGTAGGGAGAGGAGGACGAACCTCCCCAGGGAAGCGGGCCTGATGTGGGTGTCCCCACAGGCAGTGTGAATGCAGGGTGCATGGTTGTGGGGACGGGGGTTGGCCACCTACAAGGGGATTGGTCAAATGAGGGGATATATTAAGGTTAATAGGAATCCAGCTTCTCACTGTCAGGGAAAGGAGGAAAACTAGAGTTTCCAGTTGGATTAGAATTGGAGGTATTTGTGGGATCTCACAGTTTTCAATCAATAAATAATGTATTCATCTTCTTGGGCTGCTATCACAACATACTGCTGATTTGGTGTCTTAAACAACAGATATTTATTTTCTAACAATTATATTAGACACTATAATTTGGTAGTTAAGCTATTTTTAAACTATAACTTGGTAGCTATAGTTTAAAAATACTTCCTCATAAAATAATGATTATAACAAAGAGGAGATGAGTGATCTTCCAGAGAACATGACTGACACCAATCTAATGAGGTGATTAAAGTGAACATTATTAGTAATAGGACAAATCAAAATTTCCTGCCGCCTGATAGGATGCAATGAGAACACAGCATTGCATTTGTGAGATTTCTTCTGAAGATGTCTAACCTGTATGCAATCACAAGGAAACGTCACACAAACCCAATATGAGTGACATTATACCAAATAACTAGCTTGTCATCTTCAAAGTGTGGAGGTCTTGAAAGACAAGAAAAGACTGAGGAACACTTCCAGTCTGAAAGAGACCAAGGAGACAGGGCCTGCTAAGTGATTCAGAACTGGGTCCTTTATGTAGAGTGGGCCAAATGATGAGGCTTGAATGGGGTCCAGGGTTCTAATGCATCAACATTAATTTCCTATGTTGGTGGTGGCACGTGGCTATGTAGATGCAAGTCTTTGTTTGTAGGAAATATGCATGAAAATATTCAGGGGGCTGGTGCAGCAGGTCGGCTATGCTGCTTATTCTCAAATGGTCCAGGAGCAAGAAAAGCTCTTTGAACTGAGCTTATAGTTCATGACTCATAAAAAGTTTAAGACTATTTTATTCATATTTCATAAATCATAAAGCTGAGAGACCTTTCAGTCTAAATCACCTAAATTTTAGAGATGAGAAAACTCAGGCCCAAAGAACTTAAGTGAACTCCCCAAGTTCCCACAGCTAGTTAGTGAGGAAGCCAGCCCTGGTGCCCTTATTTCCTGTGGGCTGGACCACAGAATGTTCCACTACATGCCCCTGAGGCTAGGGTACACCCAAGAGAAGAGGAATCATGAAAGCAGTTTATCTAGAGCTGGAAGCTCAAATTCATGGATAAAGATATTCAAGCACAGAGAAGCTAGGTAGCTTTACTGGACTTAGTTCCTTCACTGTGTATCTGGTACTACTTACTCTGCCCATATGTAGTCATCCTTTTCACAGGGATCATGCCAACACTTTGCTAAAAAATGCAATCCTATGTCTAACGAACTTCCTTGACCTGCTAGTTTGGTAGCTGTATACAATTTATTCAAAATGTTGTGTCATATTTAGGTTTATAACCCATAATAGACTCTTCATGGTACCACTTTCTTTACTTCTGCTCATAAGTCATCTACTTAACACTCAGTTCTAGAATTGCCTTGGCAATGGATATAGCACTTGAGTTCTGCTTAGTTTGCTCTTAGAAGCACAGGGTTGGGTTCACCACATTCTTCAGTTCATGATGCACTGGATCATTGGCTCCTCAGAGCCCCATCTCATTCATTCATGTGTGCAGGCAGGCATTTATTTTATTGGCCTCCATGCCCCATTTCTTTTCTCCTGTCCCTCATAGGCAACTATTCTAATGTGTTCCCTGTTTGTAGTTATCAGCATGTGTTCCATCAAAAACAAAGTGTTTAAAGGCACATATCATTGAAGGCACACAAACATCCTCTAGCTCATCACTTCTCATTTCTTGACTCAACACTATCCTTTCAAAGCTCCGTTCATGTTGCCGCGTGTACATGTCGTCTGTTCCTCCCAACTCTGATAGAGTATTTCAGAGTGTACCTTTTTCACTTGTGCTCCTCCACCTCCATGGATGACACCTACTGCCACAGAAAGAACTGCAGCAAGTCTCTTCGTGCATGGTCCCTTAGGGTGTGTGGAAGGATTTTTTCTAAGATTCATGTCCAGGGGTGGTATTGTTGGGAAATAGAAGACAGGTACATTTAATGTGATGAAGTATTGCTCTCCAAATTGGCTGTACCAGTCTACAAACCCCCAGCAAGGCCCAAGAATTCCAACATTCCTACATCCCCGCCACCACTTGACACTATCCAGTTTCCTGGTTTTGGCCAATTGAGTGAATAGAAGTGATATCTCATTGCTATTTAATTTGTATTTCTCTACTGATGAGTTTAAACATCTCTTCACATGCCTGTTATTCAGGGGGGTTTCCTCTCCTGCAAATTGCCTCTTCTGAGCCTTTGTTTTTTGAGCAGAGGGGGTTTCCATCATTTTTGTTGATTTGCAAGGTTCTTGCATATTTTAGATACTGTTCCCTAGTTATTTTTGACATTGCAAGTGTCTTCTCCCAATCTTTCATCTGTCTCATAACCTTGTTCTTCTTTGAATAGAGAACCCTTTGAGTGGGATGTGTTCAAATTCATTAAGCTTTTCCCTTATGCTTTGCACTTTTGAGGTTTTGTTTAAGAAGCATTTCCCCACCTCTAGGCCTCCAAGATCCTCTCTGGGACACTGCGGCTGCTTTCAAATTGAGTGTGACAACAAGCACATGTTGTGTGCTTTGCACCTGCACAACCTCTTCCTCATGGTTGGACCTGCAACTTTAGCTTCAAGCCTGGCATCTGAGTCTGGGCCTCTTATCGATGAGGATACAAACCCTTCCCTACTGTGGTCCACACAATCGTCACCAGCATGTGTTATGCTTCAACCCCAAATATTCATGCCCCTCCTGCACCTCTCTGCTAATGTCACACTTTCTCCTTTTTCCAAAGTGCTTTTTGCTCTTCCCTTCACTAGATTTGGCCATCTTTCAAAGCCTGCTTCTTCAAAAACAAGACCAAAAACTGGTGAATCTAGCCTTCTTTGATCCCTTTGTTTCTACCCTTTTATCCGTATTTTAAAAATCATGATTGGAACCTTATTTCCTAACGATTACATGTGTGCTCTGCTTTCTCCCTGGGGATCATCGTCCATCTTATATTTATTTTGCCCACGGCTCCTGGGCAGTGCTCTTAGGAGGCACCTAATAAATGCTCTCTCTCCAAATTCAAGCTGCTGCTAAAGACTGATTACTTAAGCCTCCAAAACCTTTTTAAAAATGCATTCCTTCCTCTCCATCTCCAAAGCCACATCCGTGCCTGGGTTTAATCATTGCACGCTCAGACTTTTACAACCTTGTGTGCCTTCTTTCTTCCTGTCTGCCTCGGCTCCAGTGAGAGCTGAGAACAGCCGCAAAATCACCCAGCCTCAGAATCTGGGTTCAAAGAATCTTACACAGCATTGAATCCACCCTGCCTCAGGGCTTGAATTCTCTTTACAATATTCACATTCCTAACAAATGGCTGCACAGTCTCTGCTTGAATACCTTCAGCCACGGTGGAGTCACTATCTTCTGAGGCTGTCCATTCCCTCTTTGTCCAGACAGTGCTTCCTTATTTCAAGCTGAAACTCGCCACCTTGCATCTTACAACTAGGAATCCTAACTTTTCCTGTTGGTACCATTCAGAAAACTCTTAATGCCTCTTTTGGTAAATGTATCTCCCAAATTGTGGTGCTCAGAACCAAACACACTATGATCAAGTGAAGAATGAAACAGAACTCTCTTCTCTTACCCTGTGTTAGTTTCCTGGGGCTGCTATAACAAATTTACTGCAAACTTAGTGGCTTAAAACAACAGATATTGTCCAGACACGGTGGCTCATGCCTGTAATCCCAGCACTTTGGGAGGCCCGGCGGGGCGGATCACGAGGTCAGGAGATTGAGACCATCCCGGCTAACATGGTGAAACCCTGTTTCTACTAAAAATACAAAAAATTAGCCTGGCCTGGTGGCATGTGCCTGTAGTCCCAGCTACTCGGGAGGCTGAGGCAGGAGAATCGCTTGAGCCTGGGAGGCTGAGGTTGCCGTGAGCCGAGATCGAACCACTGCAGTCCAGCCCGGGTGTGGGAGTGAGACTCTGTCTGAAAAAAAAAAACCAAAAAAACAAACAAAACAAACAAAAAAAACCCCAAAAACCAGATGTTTATTCTCTCACAGTTCTGGAGACCAGAATTCCAAAATCAGTATCACGGAGCTCAAACTAGGGCTGTGCTCCCTCCAGAGGCTCCAGGAGAGAATCTGCTCCTTGCCTCTCCCAGCTTCCGGGGGCTGCCGACATTCGTTGACTGCATCGCTCTGATCTTTGAGGCCAGCATCTGCAAAGCTCTCTCTGCTGTGTCTTTATATTTTCTTCTCTTTTGTGTGTGGTCAAATCACCCTCTGCCTCTCTGGTATAAGAATGCATGTGATTGCATTTAGGACCCAACTGGATAATCTCCCCATCTTAACATCCTTAATTCAATCACACTTGCAAAGACCTCCTTCCCCTTCTCTCCATATAAAGGAACATTCCTCGTTTCCAGGGATTAGATATCTTCGGTTGAGAGGAGGGGATTTTTTTCACTCTACCACAAGGTTGTCTACCTTGAAAGACAACACTTCAGTAAGAGAGCCTAGCATCTCTTTAGTGTTTCTGGTGGTCACATCAAATTGTTGACTTTTATACTGAGCACATTGTCTTTACAGACCCCAATTCATTTGCATTGGTGCTTACTAAATATATTGTCTTTACAGACCCTAATTCATTTGCATTGGTGCTTACTAAGTATATTGTCTTTACAGACCCTAACTCATTTGTGTTGGTGCTGTTGATTGCTTGGTCCTGACAACAATATGTTATCTCAAATTAATGACACATTGTTGGCTTTAAATTGCAGTTCCAATTCTGTTGATACCTTCTGATACGGTTTGGCTCTGTGTCCCCACCCAAATCTCATCTGGAATTGTAATCCCCATGTGTCAAGGGACGGACCTGGTTGGAGGTGGTTGGGGGTGATTGGATCATGGGGGCAGTTTCCCCCATGCTGTTCTTGTGATTGTGAGGGAGTTCTCACGAGATCTGGTTTAATAGTGACAGTTTCTTCTGCGTGTGCTATCTCTCTCGCCTGCCACCATGTAAGAAGTGCCCTGCTTCCCCTTCACCTTCCACCATGATTGTAAGTTTCCTGAGGCCTCTCCAGCCTTGTAGAACTGTGTGTCAATTAAACCTCTTTTGTTTACAAATTACCCAGTCTCAGGTATTCTTTATAGCAGTGTGAAAATGGACTAATACATTTTCTCAGACCTATCAAACAGGTGGGATTGCTGTCAACTTAATTAAATTCATAGTTTTAAAATTCGGTGAGTATTTGTTTAGTCTTATCAGTGATCATGGAGATGTTTAGTGGGCCTGACAGTGCAGAACCCTGTGGCACATCACTGGAAGCCTCTCTCTGGGTTCCATCGAACCTATTCCCTCCCCCTTTTGTCCTATCTGACTCTTTTCATAGTCTCCATTGCTGATTTATGCAGGGCGTCTTGCACTGGATAGAAGTTGGGAGTTATGATTTTGTATTTTTTCAAGCTTTATTTCTTATATTCCAAGCCCTATTTTAAATTCATTCTTTTAGATCTACTCTGACTCTTTTAAACCTAGTTAAATCTGACACCGCAGGGAAGATAAGATTAGCGTCATGGTTCTCAAACTTCAGAGTGCATTGGAATCACCTGAGGGTTTGCTAAAACACGGGTGCCAGGCCCCATCTTCAGAGTTTCAGATTCAGTAGTTCTGGGGCAAAACCTGAGAATGTGTATTCCTAAGACCCCAGGTGCTGCTGCTGCTGTTGGTCTGAGAACCACACTTTGAGAACCACTACTATAAAAGATCCTTCCATATGTCTTTATATAAACAAAGATGCTGGGACTTTTACCCCTTCCACTAAGAATGTTTGGCCGCAAGAGCTCTTTAATATTTGCTAAATAATAATGCAGATACTGCTTGCTGTCTTTGGTGTTAGGTGTTTAGTTTGGTTTGGCCCAATTAGATCAGAAAAGTTATTCTTTCACCAACATATGGGTAGCAAACTATCTTCTTTACGTAATTCTTTGTCTTCAAATTATTCCATGTCCTCTCTAATTAGAAAGCACTTGTAAACACTTGATGACTTGAATTAAAAGGCTTAACACAAAGCCTAAAGCGTTGCCTATGCTGTCTCTCATCCATATTTTGTAGATTTAAGATCACTCCCTGTCTGCATTTGTGAGCCATCTCTGCTCCCTGGATGCATTTCAACCTGTTTCTGTTCCTCCTAACTGCCCCCTATCCCCCAGCTGCCACTGGGAAGCATAATGGCAGGGCCGTGGGCTGGCTCCCTCCAGAAGCTGTTGCTCTGACAACTGAGTGATGGGAAGAAAGCCTGGGCCATCCAAGCTGGTGGCTTCAGGAAGGGTGGAGGACAGTCTCCACGCTGCTGCTGCCGAGTGCTGATGAAGAGACTTCCTCTGAGGCCGGCTCGGCCCTGAGCCTCCCAGGAGACCCACCATCTGTCTTAGCTTCTCTGCCTCTCCCGGTTTTACAAGAGTTGGGAAACCCAGGCCCAGAGGGACACAACCCAACCTTGCTGATTTGGTCTACAAAGGATCTGTCAATTTACTTTGCAAAGTAAGTCATTGGTATTTACTTTCTCCTCCTCCTCCTTCTTTTGCCATCCATTCAGAAATGTCTGAATGATCACTGCTGCATCAGCCTCTGTGAAATTCAACTCTGTGCACAATCAACAGAACAGATGTCCACACAGAGTAAGTTACAAGAGGCAGTCCATGTCACAAAGCTAACTGCCTGACTTAGATGGCTGAAATTCCCAGGCATTTCCACATTTATACATTGTATTCAGGGAATAAAACACAAGGCTGATGCTAAGGTCTGAATGTTTGTGTCCTCTCAAAATTCACGTTAAAACTGAACTCCCAAGGTGATGGCATTAGCAGGCAGGGCCTTTGGGAAGTGATTAGGTCACCCTGATGAACGGGATTAGTGCCCTTATAGAAGAGATCCCAGGGAACGCTCTTCCTCCTTCTCCCAGGTAAGGACACAGCTAGGAGGCACCATCTATGAACCAGAGAGCAGGCTTTCCCCAGACACTGAATCAGCTGGCACCTTGATCTGGGACTTCCCAGCCCCAAGAACTGTGAGAAATCAGTTTCTATTGTTTATAAGCTACCAGTCTAGGGTATTTTGCTATAGCAGCCTGACTATAGCAGCTGGATTAGGATTGCCATTTAGAGTTATAAGCTTTTTCAGATGTTCATATAAAGACATTTTACTTATCATTTGTTTTCATTAAATTAAGTAAATAAAAATTTTTAAAGTTACTCAAACTGTGTTCTATGGTGCTTTAATTTAACTTTCTTATTCATTACCTTACTTATTCATTCCTTATTCCAGATAAAAGCCTTTGTGAAGGTCAGTGTTATGTATTTAATATATTTAAGAAAACGTTGCATTTATAGCTCATTCATTCCTTGCCAAAGTATCCGTGGTTCCAGGAGAAAGAGCCAACGCGGCTATATTTGCCCCGCAGACAAGTGTTTCGTTGCCATTGGGTTCACGACATGCAGGTGCATAACATTCTCTGCCTGCACTTTCCGGGCCTTACTTACCATTCTTCCTTTCTATCGCATCTCCTTTCTTTCATTCCTTAAGCCTGTGGGAATCCTGCCACCAAGTCCTCTGATGGGAAAATGCGTCCACTGTTTTCTTTAGCTGAAAACTACCCCTAAACTACTGAAGGGGAAAGCCCAGCGCTGGGGAACCGGTGTCCGCCAGGGGGAGCCGTGGTTTCTGTCTGGGGACGCAGCGCTCCGGGCCAGCACCTGGCTGCGACGGCTGCGCGGGGACGCAGTGCGCGCGCCTCACGCGCCGCGAGCTGACTCAGGCTTGCAGGTTGCAGCGGCGCGCGGGGTGCCGGCCTGCAGCCAGGGGCACGGGGCCTGGCGCACAGCCAGGCGACGAGCGACAGGGGCTTGAACCAGCTTGGGCCCCGCGACCTGCCCCGGCCGGGGGTGGACGGCGCGGCGCCCGGCAGCGAGCACCTGGGCGGGGACGCGCTCGGTGAACGGGGTCACAGAGTCACTAATGGCTCCCGCCACCCCCGCCGCCGCCGCCTCCCGCAGCCGCCCGCGCGGCGGAGGAAATGGACCTGCCAGAGGATTGATCTCCCTGGGAAATGGCTGCGTCGGCGCTGCGGTTCCAAGGAGTCTGGCAGCCTCGCTGCAGTGTCCTTCCAGAGCCATCCCCTGCAGCCCTCGTGCCTCTCTGCCCTTTTTTTCCTCTCACAAAAACAAAATGTTTCTAAATTTCCAGCCAGGGGGCCCTATCCTCAATAGATCTGTCATTCACTGGGGCCCCTGAAATCGCGGGTCATTGCAAGCAATTTTCTAAACTTCGTTTTTAGCTGGGGAAACTCCCCAGGGTCTGTGGTCAAGGGAGAGCAGGGGTATTTAAAAGCTGACCCTTGTAACCCACTGCTCTCCCTTCTCCTTTGAAGATAAAGGGAGGGCAGGGTTCTGAACACTGACTCGAGGAAGTTTGGGAATTCTCGTGCCCACGTTCCTGCTAAGGAGTGGCTGGTGGAGCGTGAGAGCAGTTACTATGAGCCAGACCCGTGCTAAGCCCCACATTGGAGGCATTTCGTGCTCCAAGGAATCCGATCACTCTCATTTTACAGAGGACAAAATCAGGGCTCAGCGAGGCCTGGTCATTTGCCAAAGCTTACATACCTAGGCTCTGCCAGAGGCACCCTTGTCACTTAACTCCCCGACTGAGTCCCCTTAACCTCCACCCAGAGAGGAGAGGTTCCCGGAGTGGTTTAAGAGATAACAACTCCCCTATTGACGGGGGCGAGGAGTAGGCAAAGTGGGATCCCAAAGCCATTGCCAGAGACTTGTGGGTTCAAGAGTGGTTCAAGAGTCCTTGTGTATAAAAAGAGGAGATAAAGAGTTTGCTTCAGGCACTCTCAGCATCAAAGTCACCTAACATTTGCCCAGCTTAGGGGGTGGGGGGAGTTTGGGGGTATATCAGTTTGCTAGGCATAGTATAATATCATAGACTGAGTGGCTTAGACAACAGACGTAGATTTTCTCACTGTTCTGGAGGCTGGACGTCCGAGATAAAGATGTAGTCCGGGCGTGTTTCTCCAGGGCCTCCTTGGCTGCCTTTTGCTGCGTGCTCACACGGGTTTTCCTCTGTGCATGCACGTGGCTATGTCCAGATTTCCTCTTTGTATGAGGACACCAGTCAGATGGGATTAGGGCCCACTCTAAGACCTCATCTTAACTTAATTAACTCTGTAAAGCTCTTATCTCCAAATACAGTTACATTCTGAGGCACTAGACGGCAACAGGATTTTTTGGGGTGGGGGAGAGGGGTAAAATTCAGCCCTAAGAGGGGTCCAAATAAATGTTACTTGTAAGATACCACACCTTGAAAAATGTGTGTTCCTATTCCGTATGTAAATCAGTCAGGTTTTTATTTTTGCACATAAACATCTTTCCTAAGAACAGAGAGCCCTGAGAAAAATGCCCAAGCACTCTGTACTCTGTCTATTCATTGTTTTTTAGGCGTCATGAGTCTTTGGTTTGGCTCAAGCAAAATCATGTGTGAAATCCAATAAATGGGAAGTCTTTATTGCTCAACCACTTTTGAAAAATATCTATCATTGAGGCCAATTTTTTTTCTCCTGTCAGGTCTCATGATTTTCTACTGAAACCAACTCTGGAGTAAAAAGGCTTACGTTGGCAGGAGAGTGTAGTACCGAAGGGCGGACGCTAGATGACGCCCCGGGTAGAGGCAGGGAGGAAACAAAATGTCTGCAGCCTCAGCTCAGGCTTTGATTTGGCTGGAATGCGTTCATTCATTCTTGAAGTTGGAGTTTTTCAATCAAAATGAAACCTACTGCTCTGACTCTAATGGAAAAGTCAGGGTTTTGTTTTGTTTTGTTTTTTAATGGTAATGAGCAGTATGTGATCTAATCGAGGAATTATAATTGATGGATGCTAAAGTGATTATTACCAGGAGCTCTCGTTTTTCTGTTACACATCTTCAGTGGCTGTTCTCTTTGGGAGAGCACGTGCTTCCTAATCTCTTCCTCCCTTCGTTCCTGCAGGGCTCCCTGCCTCCCAGGTGCAGGCTCTCCCTCTGCAGTGGCTGAGCAAAGTCTCACGTCTCTGCTGAATACACTGGCATGTCTGTAGGCGGGGGACCGTGTCAATTGAGTTGTATGACATAATGTTGGAAAAAGAGGGGCTTCCGCAGAGAAGGAGATGAAAAGGTGCTTGTGACCTGGAATGCTTATTATGCCAAATTTCCCAGGCCAAGAACTGTGGCGCTGCATCTTAATTTAGTTCTGGGTTTGGAGCCGTGCGGCATCAGGATGGGAGAAATGACTACAGAAATGACTCCCACAGCTTCTCATTCATTTGTTCCCCTGGGGTATTGCCAGGTTGGGAGAGGGAGGCTGTAGGTTACAGCGATGTCTCCTCCATCTTAGTGTACAAAGGAAAGGGCAGGACAACAGATGGTTTATGCATTACTTGAAAATGTTCTCCTGAACCGTCCATACTGTCTTTAGTCTGCGGGGTCCAGAGTCACATCAGGCTTACCTTTTAACACTGAGTGCTCTGCACTCTTACATTCACTGGGAAAAGCTGGATTGTGCAGTGATTCCCAATCCTGGCTCCATGTTTCTCCATTCGTGCTGCATGGTCTCCAGCTATTTCCCCTCCCCATTCGTTCTTCGTCCTTCTCTGCCCTGTGCAGACCCCTAGAAGCTGTTCTTTGTGACCTGCTCCAGTCCCTGTTCCCCTCTCTTGCCCTCTTGCTTCTTAGCTGGGCTTGGCCATTGGATGGAAGGGAGAGAAGTGAGGGTGTCTCTTCTGTTCTCCCCCTGCTGGCAGTGGTGGGTCTTTCTGGGGCCCCAGCTCCGGTTAGGCAGCCCCATGCCCTGCTGCTAGCTCTCCCTGGTTTGCTAGAACACCGCTTTCTGCCTTTGCCCCTTCAGGCTTCAGGGTGAAACGGCTTCCAGCTCTGCCATCCCTAGTTAGTTTGTTTATGCCTCCCCAGGCCTCTGTAAATCATCTCTTCATTAAACTCTCTTCTGTCAGCCTTTTGAGGTGCTGGCTCTTTCCAGCAAGCCTTTGTTTGAATCACTGTCCAAGCAAAGTGGGATTCATAGCTGAACTCTTTGAGCCTCCGTTTCCTTCTTTCTAAAGTGAGAAAATTTATGGCTGGTGCAGTGGCTCAAGCCTGCAATCCCAGCACTTTGGGATGTCAAGGCAGGAGGATTCATTGAGGCCAGGAGTTTGAGACCAGCCTGGATAACATAGTGAGACCCTGTCTCTACAAAAAACAAGAAACAACAACAACAACAACAACAAAAAACCTAGCTAGATGTTGCGGCATGCACCTGTGGTCCCAGCTACTCAAGAAGCTGAGGAAGGAGGATCCCTTGAGCACCGGAGGTTGAGGCTGCAGTGTGTTGTGATCATGTCACTGCCCTCCAACCTAGATGACAGAGGGAGACTCTGTCTCAAATAATAATAATAATAATAATAATGGGAAAATTATTAATACTACCTATCTTATTGGTTGTGAGGATTAAAACTAGTGGCATTCAAAAGGTATTCATTTCACATAAAAGATTCCACTTACCAGCAAAATGAATGGCATAAGTCAGGTACTTGATAAATGTTTTTATTCATTTACTTTGACTTTTTTATGAATGGAGAGATTAATGAATTCACACTGAAGCACCTTAGGTTTGAACAGTAAGTCAATGAGTGCCATGCTCACCTGATGCCAGCAGGCAGCATGGTTCAGAGCACAGACTCCGGTGCCAGCCTGCCTGCAGGAAATCCTGGGCCTTCCAAGCTCCCTGTGAGCAGTCTGTGCCTCAGTTCCCTCATCTGTTCAGTGTGGCTGGTGTTAGGAACCCTTCTCCTGTGGGTGGAAAGAGGATGGATGAAGTCATGCGCATCAGGCATGTGTTTTTGATGTTTTCTGGAATGTAGGAACCAAAGCTGCCCCCTCCTTCCCTCTTCATGGCTCCTCCCTTCATAATGGAAGCTGCCGAAGTCCAGCTGCTGTTTGCGCGTGTGCAGACCCAGGATCCTCTGAGACAAAGCAGCAAGGTTCAGCAGGAACCCTGCAGGTGGCAAGGGAGTAAGGGTCTCATCTATCTTAGCAGTAGCTTGAGACTGGCCCCTGCAACTCCGTGGCAGGAATTTAGAAGCTATGTGAGGACAATGGAGAGAAGGGACTAGACCCAAACTCTTCACTTAACAGGGGGCAGGCTGGGAGGTTCTGGACCACATGCTCAGAGTCAGCAGTCAGGCCAGATGGAACAAGAGGTTGGCAGCTGGACTACATGGCCGTCTCTCGGGCTATTTGGCCTTCACTTCGCCTGGGAGGATGACGGGGCAGGTCCCTGGACAGAGCAGCTTCTGGGCTTCTGGACATTCTCAGGCTGCTCCGTGGCTGCTGGAGATGAAAGGGTCTTGCCAGTCATGTTTTGCCTTCCTGCCAAAGTGGAGAGTTGTCCTGTCCATCCTCAAGGCCCCCGATGTTGGCTGGAATTTACCGTATACTCTTGTAGCTTCCTTTATTACCACTCACTTCTGCGAGGCTGGAGTGGACCTCGTCTTGTTTGTCATATGAGTGCTCAGGTTTTCCATCATGCTGCAGTCCAGCAGGTGTCATGAATGTCTGCTGAGTATTGCTGTCACAGAGAGAGGGGAGTTGGTTGTGGCTGCCCAGTCACCAGTGTTTTTGTGGGTTTCTGGCAGGGCTAGTGGGACCACTCTGCAAATGAAACTTCTGTTAATATTATCTCAGTGCTTTATTAGCTAAATTCCTAAGATAAGGTCCAGAAAGACCCATGTTAGACAGAAATCAGCACCGTGTTGCCTAGAATTCCCAAGAACAGCGAGTGTGCTCTCAGGACCGAACCACCTTGCACCTGCCTTTGTGTAGCGTGAACACTTTTGAATGTGTTGAATGCTTTTGAATGAGTTACCATTTCTTCACTCTTGGAACTTTCCATCTCTTTGCCATTTTTTTTCCTGTTCACAGACCCTGTCTAATTCTCCCATGCCTTTCCAAAGTTTGGATTGTTAGCACTGGAATGATTATTTCTTGGTAAATTCTTTTATTCTTAATTTCTTAAATTCTTTTAACATAAATGCCCATAAATTATGTTAGAGTTTATGCTCTTTTGTTTTACAATAGCGTTTTATTACAAAGGCACATTTGAGCTGAGATATAATCTGACCTCCTGGGCTTTTGTATGTTTATCCCATTATTCACATTTTTTGTCCTTAGCTTTTTGTAGATTTTCAAGTGGGCCACCTCTCCTTGTCCTTATTGCATGTCAGCTTGTTTTTGACAAGTCATTTTTCTGATTTTAGAATGACTCTTTGACATCTCAGCCACTGTGTGAAGAAGGCAATGTCCCTTCTCCCCTCCTCCTTATGTTCCCTGCAAATTTAATGAGATGGTCTTCGATTTCCTTACTTCAGCTGCGGGTGGACGTATGAAGTGCCCCATGTCCAGGCCTGATCCCTTTGGGGGGACCCTCATGGAGCACCTGCCTGGAATAAACTGTGACTTTGACCTCCCCTTCTGGCCTCTTGGGCCACTAAGCTTTCCGCTGGGCTCCTTTCCCTTGCAGGCTAACCCCAGGGGCCTGTGACATCAGAACTCCATCCCCAGTGCTGTGCCAAGGTGAGTCTGCTTCTGCTGGGAGTTATTACCAGAGGAAACCTGAGGGAGGAAGGCCAGGTATTTCCTGAACATCATGGAACACGAGGCCCAGGTGACTCAACGAGGTCAGAGTCTGCTGCGGTGGCGGCGGCGGCAGTTGGCAGAGGGGAGCCTGGAGGGAGGTGGGGAGTTAACGACTGCCTGCCTCCTCCCTGACCCCGCCTGCCTCTCTGCTCTACCATGCCTGTGATTTCATCATGCACACCTTTGTAAACAATCCATTTAGCAACCAAATTATACACTGGGTAATTATAGCTTCCAGCCTCATGTCAGGAGTCCCCTGCTCAACAGCGTGCTCCTGGTGATACTGCCGCCTGGAACGGGTACTGGCTTTGCTAACATCCTGACGAGACGTCAGGGAGAGACGGGAAGTGGCAGGTGGGTTGCCTTGACTTATGTTAATTGTCTATGTCAGGCCTGCGGGTCTTGTTTTGACAGTCCCGAAATTGTGTTTGGACTGCTGATTAGATCAATATGGGAAACTGGGCCAGAGGAGTTTCTCTGTGAGGAAAAAACAATCTGGGTAAGATCAGATCCTCAGGTGTGAAGGAGGGAGTCTCTTTTCACAGCCCCCTTGACCTTCCCATCTCACTTGGAGCTGCCCCTCTCTGTCCCAGCTGCAAAAATGGACCCGGGAAACACGGTGGAGGGTAGGAGCTACGGGATGGGCAGAGTCACAGCAGGGGACAGGGCTGCCTTGGAGGCCAGCCCATGCATTCACAAGGATGTATTCAAGGTTTAGTCTGAGCCCTCACTTTGTGGCTTTATAGATGATTGTTTTAATAGGGCACAGTGAGGAGGGAGGGGCACAACCCTGGAGATGGCAGCAATGTGGGTGGCTGGGAGACGTGGCCACAGCTAAAGACAACCTGGGCATGGCTCTGAGTCAGCAAAGAGGGATATTTTTCTCAGATTTATTAAAAGTGGTAGCTGCTGGTGATGCTTGGGTTTATAACCTTACCATTTATTTATATCTGATGATTCCCCACTTCCTTTTTTAAAAAAAAAAAGTTAAGATCTTGTTCGGTTGCCCAGGCTGGAGTGCAGTGGTGCCGTCATGGCTCACTGTAGCCTTGAACTCCTAGGCTCAAGTGATCCTCCTGCCTCAGCCTCCTGAGTAACTGGGACTATGGGTGTACACCACCATGTCATGCTAATTTTTAAATGTTTTGTAGAGATGGGATCTCACTGTATTGCCCACGCTGGTTTCAAACTCCTAGCCTCAAGCAATCCTCCTGCCTCAGCCTCCTGAAGCCCTGGGATTACAAGCATAAGCCACCGCCCCCGGCCAGATCACATGATTCTTTACATCTCTGCTGACAGATTTCATCACTGGTGCTGAGTGCAGGGAGTCCCGCAGCCACTTACACATGTTGCATTGCCAGGCAATACAGGCCTGTGTGACTTGCTATTCTATGGCTGGGCTTCTGCCTGCAGATGCCTGGTTTCTCCACTGCCAAGGCTCATGGTCTGACACATCCATGAAATTCAGCAGTGAGGATGCAATGACAATGAGTCGTGCATGAGCGTTCCCGGGCCTCGCTCCCCTGCCCATCAGAGAAGGCTTGGCATCTCAGCTGCCTCGCACTCTGCTGCCCTGGGAAGGGGGCCGCCATGGTCAGAATGCCTCTCTGCTTACTTGGGCTATGGCTGGGGAGGAGTTCTTCAGGAAATCTTGAGGAGAGAGGTGCTGGAGTATGAGGACAATAGGTGGAAAGGGAAGGAAATTTAAGGAAGTATTTCTGTGGGCCATGTGTCTCTGTTTCAGCATTTAAGAATGCATATAAGGAACTTCAGTTATTTTGCAATGACTCTTGTTGCTGGGTGGTGATTCTTGACTCCACCATTGGTTGAGTCTTGACTGCAGGCATCGCAGCTTCAGGGGGATTACGGAACACCAGCACACAGAAGAAGTACACGGTAACTGACAGTTAGACAACAGTCACATTGCCCCTTGTGTTTCTGGAAACCCTGGGAATAAAGGTGATCTGGCTCAGCTCATATCCTTGGGAGCTTTAGCACACAAACAGACCCAGAGATACAGGCTCGGATCTGAATCTAGGAGGCCCAGCAGGAACAGACGGAAAAACGTTCATTTCTCTCGGAACGTCTCAGCACGTGTTCATGAAAGCTCTATTTCTAGGGCCATGTTCACTGTGTATTCAGGGAACTCTGCCTGTTGTTTTCATGTCCATTTCTGTAACTGTCAGAACTATGATCCCATTTTAAAATTTGCCTGAGTGCTTCCTCAAATGCAATGGATAATTTCCTTAACTATACTGTTAGCATAAATTTGCATATTTATTTCATAATTAAAATGAGTAAGAATAAAAGGCTAATTACACCAAAATTGCATGAGTCACCATAATTAAAACTGTAGAAAATAATTTTACTTATAAATTTCAAAATCCTGAGTGATCTGTTATTCATCATCGCATGTACATTCTCATCTTACCTCTATTTCATCCTGAATGCTGGGGTGGGAGGACTCCAGGTACGATGGAGCTGGAATTGGAAGGTGTTCTTGGACCTCAGGGAGACTAGAATCAGATGGAGGGAAGAAAGTCAACCCAATGGATTTGTGTAGAAATCACACCCACACCAAAGGGTATCAGGCACAGGCATCTTTGGTAGTATTGGCAAGGCTCTAGGTCTCACGTGGGGTGGTGGGTTTATTATTATGTTTCATAATCAGATATTGGATTCATAATTGAATCAATATTGTTGGATTATTTTAATGTACTGAATATGACTACATTTTCTGAAGAAGAAGATAATGAGCAAATGTGTTTTTGAATTTCCTTCTAACTTCTAATCCATCCTGCTTTTTGCCACCAAACAAGTCTTCCTAAAACACTGATTTTAACCATGTCGTGGCCTGAACACAGTCATCAGTGACTCTACCTGTAGACAGATAGAACTCCACCTTCCTTACCTGGCATTTGAGGCTCCCAACTTGTTTTTCTGTGTGTAATTTCTTCACAGAATCTTTCATGAAATAAGCTACCCTCACTGTCCTGTGAATGTGATTTTCGTGTTCTTAATGTTGCACCTTTGCTCACACCATCATCCTCACCTCCCCTGATAACATCAACACTATTAGGTACTTACTGTGTGTCAGGCACTCTTGTTCACTAGGAAAAGAAGGAAATGGTCCTTATCCTTAGTCTTTCCACGCCCAGCTCGAATACATTCCCATTGATTGATTCATTCATTCAGGAAGCAGTATATCTAATCTAGGACCCTGTTCTAGAAGCTGTGAGGGAAACAGGGTTGAGTGAGAACCAGTTCCTTCCCTCTAGAGGCCCCATGCTGGAACTCTGTTTGGTTCCCTCCATGAAATTTTATGCTCTCCTCTCCCCACTGAAGCCCATGGAAATCCAGCTTTTCTCAGAATTTCTAATGGAACAAAGCAAAAACTGACTCAAGTGTTCCTTTTATTTGTTTACTTGATTGTCTAAGGTTGGGCAAGATAGAGGAGGAAAGGACTCTACCTCATGGCTTGTCCAGAAGAGGGCAGGGCCACCCCTGCAGCCAGGCCTCCCGGGCCCTGGAGGTAGGAGGGGGATGCTGGCCTCTAAGAGCACTCTGAGACCAGGAGCCTGTTCTCTCGGGCCTGAAGGCTTCGCTTCCACTGTTCTGCGCTGCCGCCCTGGCCTGGCCACCTCCCCTTCACTGTGTGGCTGGCTTTTCTCTGCCTTCTGCTGCCTGATGGGATCTCCCACTCGCCTCCACGAGGATCTGAGAGGAAAGGGTGCTGAGGAGAGGAGCGTGGAGTGCGCAGGCTCTTGATGCCATCCAAGAATCTGCATGGCTCATTTGAAACTTCACAGTGCCCTTTATCCCTTGTTCTCTTTTATGTATAAGCTCGTCTTTCTCCCATACAGTTGTAAACCCCAAAGGGTAGGGACTGTATTCGGTTCCTTATTTATATCCTGTAAGACAGTGACTCTCAAACTCATCAGAATCACCTGGGGAGTTTTAAAAACTTGATTCCTCCAGAAACCATAAAGACCAAAGATTTAAAAATATCACCATATTAAAACAGAATGAAGCAAAATCCTTCTGTAAAGCTAAACAAACAAACAAACTCATGAATCAGTCAGAAGAAATTATAAACAAGGGGAAAACAGTATTTGGAACATAGATGGAAGACACACTAATTTCTTTAATTTGCAACAAATGTCTATAAGTAAGAAATATACAAACAACTCAATAAATGCTGGGCCAGAAATCTGAACTGGCAGAACATGGAAAAGAAATACCAGTGACCAAGAAACATAGGAAGAGCTGCTCATCCTTCCTCAGAAATAAAGAGACGCAAATCAGAACAATGCCAGACCACTTTTCACGAATCTGATTAGCAAAAATTATAAAGTTTCATGATGCCCATTGCTGATGAGAGTATGGAAGCAGATGCCAGTGAATGCAAACTTGGTGGATTTTGGCACCTGTGTGACAAGGTGGGGCGGTGGTTCTCACACCTGCATGAGCTTCTGAATCACATGATGAACTTTTAAAAACATAGATTCTCTGCGCCCCCATCCCATACTGCCATAAGGCACCCACGTGTAACTAAGGGCACAATTTGTGAAGTTCGAAATGATAATAGAGACCAGACTAGTAAATTTCAACTAAAGGAATTTTGTCAACATACATCAACATTTTTAAAACATGAGTAACCTTTGACCCAGCAATTCTACTGATGGGAGCTGACTCTGAAATTTCCCACAGAAGAGTATCAACGTCGGCAAGAATGGATGCCCACAGCAGCGTTATTTGTATAGCAAACAACCTCAATGACCATCAATAGGAAACTGGATAAATAAACTGTGGCACACTCTTAGATCTTTTAAAGAGATTTAGTAGGAACTCCATTTGCTGATATAGAGCAGTCTCTGAGTTATGTTGTGCAATGAAAAAATCAAGCAGCAGAGCAGTATAAATGGTGTAATCCATTTTCCACATAACTTTTAAAATGACACACCATATACTTTGGTAAATGCACAAATTCTTTTTCAATGGAAAATCTACAAGAAGCTGATAACAGTGGCACCTTTGAGGGAAGGATGAGAAGAGAGGTTCTTACCTTTCATTCAGTACTGCTTGATTTTCCTACTTTGTGCATTGATTACTTTTAGTGGAGAACTTCAGTAAGTGTCATCTGAAAGGTGGAGTTATGGGTCAATTTTGGTTTCTCCTTTAGAGTTTTCTATAAAGGATATTCAATAATTGAAGATTCTCAGGCCATATACCAGATACACCAAGTTTGGGTGGAGATGCTGGCATGGGACTCTAGAAATCAGCTTGTCGTGTGATTCTGCTCATCAGTCAGGTTTGAGACTCACTGCAGAAGATTCTGGAAGAAAGATGCTCTCTTCTCTAGCTCAGGGGTTATGAGAATGAGAGGGTGGGGTGGCTGCAGCCCTTTTGTTTCCATGAAAGGAGAACCTGAATGACCTCGTGCAACCTAAGGTCAAAGAAATGCATGGCTGGCAAGTAAACCACAGAGAGGAACTTGTCCCCTGGTACATCAGTAGGCCACAGAATCATGTCTTTCCCGAAGAAGGACATCCTGTGTCTAGACTTTTCAGTTATGAAGCCAATACATCCTCTTTGTTGTTTAATGCAGCTTGAGTTAGGTCTTTTGTCACATGCAATATTAAGAATCCTAACTGATAGACCTCCACTGAGACAAGCTGAGTATGTCTTTATCTCTTGCAGACTGAAATTGCCTAATTTATAAAGTATTTCATGATGTTTGCAAGATAAACCCTTGTCTGGTGCCTTGGGCTACATCTGATTGCCTGCAATATTTCTGCCTCTAGAAATGAACTGTCAAACCAAGAAGTATGTCCTTGGAATGCATCCTCCACGTTAGCAAAAGAATTATGTGTTTTGTTTGCTCTTCATCATGTAACTCTTGAATAAATTTGGATGCAACAGATTAAGGGCATAACCAGGAAATATTTCTTGTGATATAACTGATATCTGGGTTTGTTCACTTAATCATTCATTTGACAAATATGTGATGAGGGCTCACCATGAGCCGGATACCTTGCTAGGCATTGGGTGCGTATACAATGGAGAACAAAGCAGACATGTTCTCTGCCCTCATAGAGGTTGTAAGCTAATGGGAGAGACAGATATTAAACCAATAACCAATCACACAAACAAGAAATTTATGCATTTAGATAACCGCATGAAATAAAAGTCCTGAGTCCTATTAGAAAGTGTAACAGGGATTTCTAACCTCTATGAAGAGGGACAGGAGAGCTTGACTCAACTTGAGAGACTGAAAAGGCCAGTGTAGCCAGCGAAGTGCATGAGGGGCAGTTCTGCAGGAAAAAGGGCTGGAGAGACAGGCAGGGGCAGAACACAGGTGCCTTGCATCCATGTTAAGGATTTTGTATTTTATCCCAAGTGAGATGAACAACACTGAAGGCAGTGACATGGAGCAGGAGAGTGACATAATCTAGATTCTGTTTTTAAAATTATATCTTTGTCTATTGTGTAGCAAATGGATCAGAGAGGCCAATAGTAGAAACAGCGAGACCAGTTAGTGGGTGTTGCAGAAATCCAGGTGAGAGTTTCTGGGGCTATTTGGATTCAGGTGATGGTGTAGAGTGAAGAGAGTGGAAGAAAGTGGACATATTCTTTTAGGCAGAATCTGGAAGGCAAGGGGAAGGATTGGTTATGTGTATCTTGGCAGGCAGGAGGGAGTGAGGAAGCTGTCCAGGAGAACCACTAGCTTACTGACTTGGGCCATTTGACTGACTGGGGAGGGACAATGGGACCTGGGAGTTTTTTTTTTTTTTTTTAGATGGAGTCTCGCTCTGTCGCCCAGGCTGGAGTGCTGTGGTGCGATCTCGGCTCACTGCAAGCTCCGCCTCCTTGGTTCACGGCATTCTCCTGCCTCAGCCTCCCGAGTAGCTGGGACTACAGGCACCCGCCACCACGCCTGGCTAATTTTTTTATATTTTTAGTAGAGACGGGGTTTCACCGTGTTAGCCAGGATGGTTTCGATCTCCTGACCTTGTGATCCGCCCACCTCAGTCTCCCAAAGTGCTGGGATTACAGGCGTGAGCCACCGCACCTGGCCTCATTTTGGTTTTTATTTGTGCAGGCATATCATTTGCCAGGACAGTTAGCAATGCCATCTTCCTGTCACAACTAATTGACCATACCATCTCCTTATTCAAGATAGGCTTTTCTAAACTTGTCTGGAAGTCACTCCATCGTGGGATAACAAGTCTCGCTCCTCTTTTAGAAGAGCAAGAAAAAAAAAAGGTGGGGCAGAACCCAATGCAACATTAGGAAAATTGGGGCAGAGAAATTGGGCATGCAAGATGAGAACGTCTGGAGAATCAGCCCTTCCTTGAGACCCTGACACTTTCTTAGCTTGGGCTCATTACTTCTCACGTTAACCTCTGCACCCTGCAAAGGCCGCCTCCTGGAGGTGGTGGGGGGTGGAGGGGGGAATCCTAGAACCATAGTGCTTTTATTTTCCAATTTTTCAAGATTTGTATTCCTTTGATATATGAATACTAGAAACATCTAGGTTTTTAAAAAAATTATTATCTTATTTTCAACAAACTGTAGTAACAGCTGCATAAAATTCTTTTTTGGAAAAAAGGAAGAAAACATACTCATGATTCTATGACCCGAGTACAACAATGGCTTCTTTTTATAATTTTTATTTTGCGCATAACCTCCCAGTCCTTAGTATATTAATTCAGTTCACCAAATTCTCTTTTTTTTTTTTTTTTGAGACAGAGTCTCGCTCTGTCACCCAGGCTGGAGTGCAGTGGCATGACCTCGGCTCACTGCAACATCTGCCTTCCGGGTTCAAGTGATTCTCCTGCCTCAGCCTCCTGAGTAGCTGGGATTACAGGCAAGCGTCACCATGCCCAGCTAATTTTTGTATTTTTGGTAGAGATGGGGATTCACCATTTTGGTCAATACCAAATTCTTATTAAGCGCTTACTACATGCCAAGTATTGTTCTCAGCATCAGGGATACAGAAGTGAACAAAACAGACAAAAGTCAAGAAGCATGCATATTTCAAATAGTTATAGTATAGTATGCCATCTTCAATTAAATCTTTATGAATTTTGAATGTTATTTACATTTTTCTTAGCTACCATTTAGTGCTTGCATGTTACACTAATATGTTAAGAATATAATGTATTAAAACATTCATCAATGGGAAGCCACAGGCTCTTTGCAAATAGGGACTAGGAATGACGTTTTACCACTGCATCCCCAGGCCCTAGCACAATGCCTGATAGACAGAAGGTGCTTGGCAAATAATAGCTGGAATGGGTCCTTGTTTCTAGTTTGGGAATAGCAATAATGCTGCAGTAATCATCTTTGTATCTGGAGGTTTTGGCTTATGTTGAATTATTTCCCAAAGACAGATCTTTTCAAACTTCCCCACCAAAGTTCTAGTAGCAACAGAAAATGCACATTGGAGGGCTATAAATGGACTATAAAATATACATATATTGAAATATGATTAAAATGATGGGTGTAGAAAAATGTTTGTAACCCACAGCACTGAGTCCTTTCCACTCAATGCTATGTACCCCTGGGGAGACTAACATCCTGATTTGACCTGCACAGCAGGTGTGAGATGCATGCCTGGGGGTGGGGTCTCTTGGCCAAAGGCTATTCATCTTGATAGTTACTGCTGCGCATTACCATATTGCTTCCCTAACATTGTACAGCTATTTCTATGGCTACAGACATCATCGTGCGAGCAGACCAGTTTCACCTCAGTATTGCCAAAGCCGGTATTGTTAGGATTTGATTGTGTCTTCTAAAGATGTTGAAGCTTAAACCACCAGAACTTTTCAATGTGACCTTATTTGGAAATAAGGTTTTTGCAGATGACCAAATTAAGATGAGATCATTAGGGTGGGCCCTAATCCAATATTATTGTTGTCCTTACAAAAAAGGGGAAATTTGGATGCAGAGACAGGTGCACAGACAGGGAGGGCACTACTTGCAGATGAAGGCAGAGATGGGGTGAAGCATCCATAAACCGAGGAGCACAGAGACTGCCCGGGAAGCCCCAGAAGCTGGAGACAGAGGCCTGGGGCTGAGGTTGCCTCAGTCCTCAGAAGAAACCAGCCCTGCCCTCACCTTGATCTTGGGCTTCTGGCCTCCAGAATTGTGAGACAATAAATTTCTGTTGTTTAAGCCACTCAGTTTGTGGTATTTTGTTATGGAAGCCCTAGCAAACTAATACAGATGTTTTATACTTTTTTTTACAGTATAAAACTGTATATACTTTTTTTTTACAACCTAGTAGGTATCAAATGACCCCTCAAGCCTGCTTTGTTTTTTATTTCATAACTTGAGAGAACAAACACTTTCCTGTGAAGTTTATTTTCTTATGAACTTTTCCTTGACTGTATCTTTCCTGGGGTGAGGTCTATCTCCACTAAGAATGTGCCTGGGTCAGTATGTGCTCATTAAATGAAGAATTAAGAATCCATTAATAGCCGGGTGCGGTGGCTCACGCCTGTAATCCCAGCACTTTGGGAGGCCGAGACGGGCGGATCACGAGGTCAGGAGATCGAGACCATCCTGGTTAACACGATGAAACCCCGTCTCTACTAAAAATACAAAAAAATTAGCCGGGCGTGATGGTGGGCGCCTGTAGTCCCAGCTACTCCGGAGGCTGAGGCAGGAGAATGGCGTGAACCCGGGAGGCGGAGCTTGCAGTGAGCCAAGATCGCGCCACGGCACTCCAGCCTGGGCGACAGAGCGAGACTCCGTCTCAAAAAAAAAAAAAAAAAAAAAAAAAAAAAAGAATCCATTAATAGCCTAATTGAATGTGATTCAATAAAATATGCCTGACCAAAGAAAGTACACTCTCTAATACTAAGATTTCCTGTTAGCGCGCGTGATTACTCTGGATTTGCTGAAACGAGAGCCGGGAGACAGTTCTTCAGAGATCATTACTTTGCCCACACCATCGAGACAGATCTGTCCGGGAGTGTGAGCTCATTATGTGTCTGTCTTGCCCTAATAGATGGCACAATCCTTTAGGGAAGGTCGGGGAGGGATTTACTCACCTTCTTAATCCCCATCCCAGTAGTGCCTGGCACACAGTGGAGGCTCCATACAAGCTTGAGACGTGAGCATGGGATAGAAAATTGCATCTGTTTCTGAGAATGTGAAAGGGGCTGTCTGAAAACTGACCTTATATTATTAGTTCGGGTACTAATGGTAGCGGCCACAGTAGACAAACCTTCAAGTCTCAGGTTTAGATCTCACTCTCAAAGCCTGATGTGGGTTAGGTGGCTCTCTGCTTTCTTGCAGCTACTCCTCTGTAGAGGATGAGAGAGATGGAGGCCTCCAGGACAGGGAAAGAAAGAGATGGAGGAGCCACACTAGCTCTTAATGACCTAAGCCTGGCTGGAAGCCCGAAGCTGCTGCTCAGATTTCTTTGGCCACACTAGTCATGCAGCCCCAACCTAATGTCGGGGGAGGAGGGAGACAGGACAAGAGGTGGAGGAGTGTAGGTGAGTGTTGTCTCTGGCACTGTTTTTCTGAACAGCAACTGGCCAGATGAGTGCATTTGTGCAGGTGTAACGATGTTCACAATGGAAATCTCTTTAAAAGGAGCTTTTTAAAAAAATCAGAGTTTTCATCCAGAAGAGAAAAGTGAAAGATGGTTTGCTTTCGAAATGCCAGAATTCTCTTGAGAAAACTGGGCCTGGGGTGTCTGGACAGAGGCTAAGGGTTTCCAATGAGGGGGTTGTTGGAGGTTGGGAGGAGTTCCCTGGTGGTGACCTTGCTTGGCAGGGAGGGACGGCTTCCAGTTCGGAATGTTAGGCTACGCTTCCACACCTTCTCAGCACTCAGGCCAAGGATCCTGGATGCATTTCCAATTCCAATGTCTTTTGAAATCTGTCTTTTCTTTCTGAAAGAAATGACTGTTATTGATTAGTAAAAGCTTGCTGTTTTCGCTTAAGGCTCTCAGTCATTTCTAATTATGGCTCCAACCTGGATGTCTTTTTAAAACTCACTTCTTCAGGAGGGGACTTTGGTCTGGACAGCAGCACAGGGTCTGGGTCTTGCTGCATGAGCTCAGCACCAAATTTATCACTGGTTTGCTTCTCCAGCCCCACTGAGCAAGGCATCTGTGATCCTTGAGTCTAAAAGTGATAGCAGTGCCCTGTTTCACAATTTTGTCACAAGGCTAAGACTCATACAACTGGAAGTGATGACAATGTCTGCTATTTAAGTGCCTGTTTCATGGATAGCCCAATGCTAATGATTTATATAAGTTATTTCTAAACCTTACAAAGTCAGGATTATGATCACACCTACTTTACATGTAAGAAAAATGGAAGCTTTGGGAGGTTAAAGATATAGGCCAGGCGCAGTGGCTCACACCTGTAGTCCTAGCACTTTGGGAGGCTGAGGCGGGCAGATAACCTGAGGTCAGGAGTTCAGCCATAGGTAACATGGTGAAACCTCATTGCTACTAAAAATACAAAAAATTGGCTGGGTGTGGTGGTGCGCTCCTGTAATCCCAGCTACTCAGGAGGCTGAGGCAGGAGAATCGCTTGAACCCAGGAGGCTGAGGTTGCAGTGAGCTGAGATCGTGCCATTGCACTCAAGCTTGGACAATCAGAAAGAAACTCCATCTCAGAAAAAAAAAAAAAAAAGAAGTTATAACTAGTTCAAAGTTACAGCAAATGATGGAGTCAGTTTCAAATTCACAGGATACGAATTTGGTTATATGACTGTTAACTTTATAGTCATATACTCATATTTATGTTATATGACTGTTACTTTATAGTGAAGGAATGACTGTTACTTCATAGTCATATACTCATACTTATGTTATATGACTGTTACTTTATAGTGAAGGAAGGGGCTTCAGGGACACTGTGGGACCCTCCCAAAGTGACCCAGTTTATTAGTGATAAAACAACAACCAAGCCTGGGGCTTATGAATGTCAGTCCAATGTTCACCCATGGCCCCATGTTACCCAATGCACATTTATGCGTGATTCCCTTATCATTAGACAAGAGTAGATTTATGTTCACAGGAGGAAGTCAGGAGCCCTTGGGGGGCAAGTGGGCACTTATCCAGTAGCCTGTGAGTACCTTGACCCCTTTGCATGGAGGCCCAATCCTCACCTGTAAATAGCCTCATTGGCTGGAGCCTTGGGACTTGGAGGGCACCTGTGATATTCTGAAATATATGTTTGGTCTTCATCTCCCATTTTCTGACGTATAATTCCTAAAAACCTTAGAATGTCTGGAGTGGTAAGAGTGTCTTTTGTATGCTAGTGAGATGACTGGTGGCTGGGGTCCCCAGGTAGCCTCAGGATGGGGCTGATCACTAGAAAGAGCAAGGCAGGATTAGAGGGTTGGGGCTCTCAACCATGCCCTCCATCTCTGGGGCAGGGAGGAACTGAATTGATCACCAACTAATGATGGTGTAATCAATCATGTCCATGTAATGAAGTCTCCAGAAAAACCAAGAAGGACTGAATTTAGGGAGCTTCCAGAGAGCTAAACACATGAAGGCTCTTGGGGGACGGTGGCCCAGAGTCTCTGAGCTCTTCCTGCATTGCCTTGCCCTGTGCATCTCTCCACCTGGTTGTTCATCTGTAGCCTTTGTAACATCCTTTAAAATAAATAAGTAAACATAAGTAAAGTGTTTCCCTGGGTCCTGCGAATCACTCTAGCAAATTAGTCAAACCCAAGGAGGGAGTGTTGGGAACCCTGACTTGTAAAATCTATAGCTGGTCCATCGGAAGTTCAGGCCATAACTTGGGCTTGCGATTGGCATCTGAAGGGGGGGCAGTCCTGTGGGACTGAGCCCTCAACCTGTGGGATTAGATGCTTTCTCCAGGTAGATAGGATCAGACTTGAATTGAATTATAGAACACTGGGCTGCTGTCCACTGCAGAATTGATTTTTGTTTTGTGGGGGGGGAAAAAACTCTACACATCTGGTGTCAGAATTGCATTGAATAGTGAGTGAGAGTAGGGAAAACACTGTTTTTTTCCTATCTTTTGGCGCTCAACATTACATTCTGATGTCCACTTTTTTAAGGTGTTTTGGTTTTAATAAAAAGAGAGCAGCCAGGTGCGGTGGCTCACACCTGTAATCCCAGCACTTTGGGAGGCCAAGGCGGGCAGATCACTTGAGGTCAGGAGTTCAAGACTAGCCTGGCCAACATGGTGAAACCCCATCTCTACTAACAATACAAAAATTAGCTGGGCGTGGTGGCAGGTGCCTGTAATCCCAGCTACTTGGGAGGCGGAGGCAGGAGAATCACTTGAACCTGGGAGGTGGAGGTTGCAGTGAGCCGAGATTTTGCCACTGCACTCCAGCTTGGGCAACAGAGCAAGACTCTGTCTCAAAACCATAAAAATAAAAATAAAAGAATAAAAAGAGAGCAAGGGAGGAGAATAGTAAGAAACATTAGAAGAGACATACCTTCATGAGGTGCTATGGACTGAATACTTGTGTCCTGTCCCCTGCCCCAGAATTCAAGTGTTGAAATTCTAACCCCCAGTGTGATGGTGTTAGGAGGTGGGGCCTTTGGAGGTGATTAGGTCATGAGGGTGGAGCCTTCATGAATGGGGTTAATGCCCTTATAAAAGGGACCCCAGAGAACTCTCTTGCCCTCTTTCTGTCATATGAGGAGACAAGGAGAAGATGGCTGTTGTATTAGTCCATTTTCAAGTTGCTGATAAAGACATACCCAAGACTGGTTAATTTATAAAGGAAAGAGGTTTAATTGACTCATGTTCAGCATGGCTGGGGAGGCCTTAGGAGACTTACAATCATGGTGGGAGGGAAAGCAAACACATCCTTCTTCACATGGCGGCAGGAAGAAGAACTGCCAAGCAAAGGCAGAAAAGCCTCTTATAAAGCCATCAGATCTCGTGAGAACTCACTCACTATCATGAGAACAGCATGGGGGTAACTGCCCCCATGATTCAATTACCTCCCACAGTGTCCCTCCCATGACATGTGGGGATTATGGGAACTACAATTCAAGATGATATTTGGGTGGGGACACATCCAAATCATATCAGCTGTCTACAACCCAGAAGAGAGCCCCATGTTGGTGCCCTGATCTCAGACTTCTACCCTCTAGCACTGTGGGAAATAGATTTATGTTGTTTGTAAGCCATCCAGTTTATGATACTTTGTTATAACAGCCCAAACTTAATAAAACATGGAGTTACCTTCTAGTCAAGTTAGGAATCCTTGACTCAGGTCAAACTTGGCCACCTCACACAGTAGGTACTTTACAGATCTTCGTGAGGGTTAGCATAATGATGAAATGTTAGGCCATTCTGTCACAGACGTGTCCTGTGAAGCAGTCCAGAGCTGTTCTGGTCAGCCCAGCCTTGGCACTTTTTCTCGGCACTCAGCAATCAGAACTCACTCAGTCAGGGCCACAGCCTCACTCAATCTCCATAACAGTAATGTAAGGTGGGCACTGTGTTGAACAGAGTTTCTAACTTACAATTACTTAAATAATATAGATATTTTTCACCAAACTTAACAAGAAGCGTGGTGGTAAGGGATTCCACAATTGTGTCAGCAGTTCAACAACGTATTGGTGTCTCTGAGACTCTTCAGGTCACTCACTGTGGCAAGATGACCCCTGCAGGGTTGAGCATCTCACTCGCATGTGAAAACATCCATCTCCCAGGCAAAAGCTGGCCTCCTCTTCCAGCTCACTGGCCAAATCAGGTCACATAACACCCTGGACGAACACCTGGCTGAGGGGAGGAAATTGCTGCAAGGATTCAGGGCAGGCATGATTCATTGCCACAAAGGACCCAGCTCTGAGAGCAAGGGAGGACCATGGCTACCCCAGAGCACCTGTCCACAGGGCCTGCCGCAGGCATGTTCTCAACATATGCACAGGTTAGTGTGGCTAACAGGGGCAGAGAGGTATGGACACGCAGCCTCGATGCATGTGGGAAGATATAGAGCAACTCTCCTGTGTTGTTTGAGACAATCTTGAAAGATAAGTAGAAGTCTGTCAGGAGGATGTGGAGGGTGTGTGTGTGTATGCATGCACATGTGTGTGGTGTGTAGAAAGAAAGTAAAGGGAGAGGTGATCTAAGCAGAAGGACCTGCTTGTGCAAAGTCATGGCTGCATTCATTTATTACAAGCATGCATGGAGTGGAGTGGCAGAAGGTGAAGCCGAACAGGTGTGTCAAGGCCAAATGATGAAGGGTCTTCCAGATGAGATAGGGGAGGGCCGGGAGCAAAGAAAAGGGGACACAGGAGGTTACCTTATCTGTTACCTAGTGCCTACTATGGGCTGCTGCAGGTAGCTGTGTTTCTCACTTAATCCTCCAAGTAACTGAGTGAGATGGTGCGTTAGTCAGCTTGTGCTGTGATGACAAATAAACATAAGCTAGTAGGTGGGTTTAAACAACAGAAATTTGCTCCTCAGAGTTCTGGAGGCTGGAAGTCTGAGATCAGGGAGCCAGCATGGTTGTATTCTGGTGAGGGCTCTCTTCCTGACTTGCAGGCAGCCAACCTTCTTGCTGTGTCCTCACAAGGTAGGGAGAGAAAAAGAAAAAGAGAAAGTTCTCTTCCTCTTCTTATAAAGCCACACTCCTATCAGATTAGGGAGACACCCTGTGACCTTGTTTAACCTTAATTATCTCCTAGAGACCCAATCTCCAGAGAGAGTCACACTGTGGATTAGAACTTCAACCTATGAATCTTGGGAGGACACAATTTAGTCCATAGCAGACCAGGATTCCCATTTTATAGGTGAGAAGATTGAGGCTCAGAGAGGCAACTACTTGTCTGAGGCCACTCTGTCGTCACTGGTGGATCTGAGCATCAGGGCTCCATCTGCCCAATGTCAGGGCAGGCGCAGTGGCTGCATGTCAGCACCTGTAACTTCAGCCTTTTTTTGGGGTCCCCAAGATTTGTGGAGGTGCCTCAGACAAGAGCGTGTCTTTGGTGGTAGTTATGGGGAGTGCGAGACTGGGAGGGTGGGGTTTGAGGCTTTTCAGCCTAGGCTGTCAGGGAGAGCTCTGCCACCAAGCTTCAAGCACATAAACTTCACTTTGACTGCTTTTATGGGTTAGGATTTGGCGTAAAATTCTCTTTGATAGAGTCTGTGGAGGATGGGCCTGGAACCTGGTCTGTTGACTTCAGTCAAGAGCCTTCTCCCAGACAGGTCCTGGAGTCCCAGGAGGGTACTGTATTAGTTTCTCAGGGCTGCTTTTCAATATGACAACAAAACAACAGAATTTATTCTCTTACAGCTCTGGAGGCTAGAAGTCTGAAATCAAAGAGTCATTGGCAAAGTTGGTTCCTTCTGGATGCTCTGAGGGAGAATCTGTTCCATGCCTTTCTCTTAACTTCTAGTTGCTCCAGGCATTCCTTGGCTTGTCTCTGCCTTCATGCCCATGTGGCCTTCCCCTGTGGGCTCTCTCCTCCATGTCTCTGTATCTCAAATCTCTCCTTTCTCTTATAAGGGCACCAGATGACCTCATCTCAGGATCTTCAGCTTAATTATACCTGCAAAAACTCTGTTTCCAAAAAGGGACACATTCACAAATACTGGAGATTAGGACTTGGACATACCTTTTTGCGGGACACGATTCAATCATTGCAATTGGCCAATTCCAGTTTACCAAATACAAGACGAATGTGGCTGATCTGAAAGGAGTATTTACTATTATCTGTCCCCTCTGGCCCTCTATGAAGTCACTGCCTAAAACAATAATTTATCTCTATGACCAAGGATCTCACTGTCACTAGCAAATTCTTCTGACCTCCTGGTTGGGTAGGGATGAATAATATGGCAGCAGAGGAGAGAAGCACATCATGGTGGACTTAGCACATGACACTTTAATTGCAGGTTGGTTCTGTCACGTCCCAAGTCAACCTCCCTCCTGGTATCACACTTGAACATTACCCAGCACCTGGTCCTTACTGAGACAAGAACCCGAAGTGAGAGAACAGCAAAGAAATATGGTAAAGAGAAATGAAATGTTTAATCGAGTCCCAAATTGCTTTTCTGGATGCATCATCAACTAAAATATGAAATGGAAAGGGCTGTGCTTTTAGGCAGGCTGAGACACGCCTTAAAATACAAAGTGGGCTGCTTAATGTGAGCAGAAGGAGGACTTGAAAGGCACCCCATGAGGAAGCTCGACCAGTCTTGGCTTCACTTGGCAGGGCCAGTGAGACCACAGGAAGTCCAGTGGCCAGTGACAGGCAGGACATGTGACAGCCCTGTGAACAAAAGTTCTCTGAAAAGGAATTTGGGGCAAAGAGACTTTATTCCAGTGAACAGTTTGCAAACTGGAGAGATGCAGGCTTCCCTATAAAACAAAAGGGCATTCCAGAGATCAAAGGGATGGTTCAGGTTTTATAGTTGAGAAGTTCCCACCCAGGTTCCTAATCAGGCCCATTTATGCAAATGAAGGATTCATAGTTGTTTAGTTTTGATTGGTTGATGCAGCTGAGTTCTGACTGGCTGATACAACTGATCCCTGATGGGTCGATATGGTTGAGCCCTGATAAGTTAATAGGTGAGCTCTGATTGGTTTGTGCAGGTGAGCTCTGAGAGTCCCAAAGTTAAACTGCAGTGTGGATTTTTTGGGGAACTCCAAGTACATGTGTGACCTGTAGTCAGCAAATGACTTGATGTAAAAATTAGGCTCAGTTAGTCACATGGAATCCATCTTGAAGAACTGGCTCTTTCAAGTTCACATTTATTCATATTCCCCCTCTCAACTGAAACCTGTTCGCAGACAGCACTGATGATTGAATAGGTTGGTTGCATTCCATCACAGCACCAGGGTGGTTTGCTGTCTACTCCAGGTTCATCTAGTCCTGTGCAGGGATCCTAGTGGCAGGACAAGTAGCCAACTGAGCAACTAGAGCCATTTACTTATGAGAGGCGCTCAAGTACCTGTTGAGTTTGAATCAAAGTCTCTTGGGTTAAGTTGGTTCCAGTTTCCGGCTGGAGTGAGTTTAAATTATCAAGGTGTTGGGTCAGCATGATTCTGGTGGGACTCTCTTGAAGACATCTGTTAAAACAGGCTAGAACAATTTTAAAGAGGAGCCAAATGCTTAGCCCAAACATGTGAAGGATCATTAAGACTCACACGGCAAAAGAAATCCTATATTGGGAGGAGCCAGCTGAAAATATCTGGAAATTGGAAACTTATTCCAGTACGTCCAGCCAAGAGGCTTTCTGAAGATGTACCTTTCAGAGACTTGGCCAGCTTTAGGATCTTAGATGTCTCTAATTCAACCTGACTAGAAGTATTTACCCACGTGCAGCAGGAAATGTTAGCAACAGCACAAACACCACACTGTGCAACAAGGTGCTAGACTAAAGCAATGCAGTTGTCTAGGACCACCCAAGTGAGGGGAATCTAGGGACCTCTGTTGTGCCCTGATGGCTCAGGTGGTGGGTTGGGAAATTCTGTTAATAATGTGAGAAAGTCTTCTGATTATATATGTATTCCAAGCAGGGCCTAATCC
The DNA here is from genome assembly GCF_029281585.2 of Gorilla gorilla gorilla. NCBI lineage: Eukaryota > Metazoa > Chordata > Mammalia > Primates > Hominidae > Gorilla > Gorilla gorilla. The sequence goes on along the minus strand of NC_073238.2, from coordinate 44,423,784 downwards.
AAACCAAGACTCCGGAAGCCCTCCTAACCTAGCTCCTTCACTAGGCTTAACCCCTCCAGGTAAATTGCATCCTTGAGTGCCCACAACTATCATCAAAATCTGAGGGGTCACCACCTGTTTGGATTGTGCCCAAAGACTCTCCGGTGGCTCTTGGAGAGCAGGTTGGGTAGCATTGTTAAGGCTCACTGAAAAGATGCTAATTTGGGTAAAAGCCATTTCTGTGGCAAAATCTCCTGGTGAGGATAACTCAAGCATTATTTTCCCCTTTTGGGAGAAAGAAATTTGAGCATGGCAGATTTCTAAGAAGTCCCTTTCCAGGAGGTTTATGGGAGCCAATAGGATAAGCAAAAAGCAATGACTGCTAATGAGAGTTCCCAGCTGGAAGGGAATAGCTAGAGATTTAGGAGCTGTCATAGGCTGATTGGTTATCCTGGCCATTTAGATGAATTGAGAACTCTGGGAAGAGAATATTGAAAGCAAGGTAAGTTAAGAATGCACAGTGGAGTCCCAGAGCTCTGACTGGTTTGACTCCAGCTTCAATATCTAATTCCCCTAGTTGGCTAGTTTTTTGTTGTTGTTGTTGTTGTTGTTTTGTTTTTTGTTTTTGAGATGGAGTCTTGCTCTGTTGCCTAGGCTTGAGTAAAGTGGCACAGTCTTGGCTCACTGCAACCTCCACCTTCCAGGTTCAAGTGATTCTCCTGCCTCAGCCTCCAACTGGGATTATAGGTGCGCACCACCACACACAGCTAATTTTTGTATTTTTAGTAGAGATGGGATTTCACCATGTCGGCCAGGCTGGTCTCGAACTCCTGGCCTCAAGTAATCCGCCTGCCTCGGCCTCCCAAAGTGCTGGGATTACAGGCATGAGCCACCACGCCCGGCCTGGTTAGTTTTAAGACAGAAAAGGAAATCCTCTGAAGGTCCCCATAGCATCCCTAGTCTTGCTTAGGAGGAGAAGGTTGAGGGACTTTATTGGGATTTAGTTGTAGCCAAATATTGAAGAAAATTAGGAAATCAGGATCTAGTCCAATATACAGGCAGATAACAAGAACTTAAAAATAATACAAGCCCAGCCTGGCTAACACAGTGAAACCCTGTCTCTACTAAAAATACAAAAAAAATTAGCCAGGCGTGGCGGTGCATGCCTGTAGTCCCAGCTACTTGGGAGGCTGAGGCAGGAGAATCGCTTGAACCCTGGAGGTGGAGGTTGCAGCATCAAAATCGTGCCACTGCACCCCAGCCTGGGCGACAGATGGAGACACCGTCTCAAAAAAAAAAAAAAAGTTCACAGGGCTGCAATCTAATCACAGGTGTATTAAAGTTTTCCCCAGATACATAAATTTTTCTCTCCATATTGATCATATAGGAATCTCAAATTTCTTAACTTCCTAAGCCTAAGAAATCAAACCAAGCCAGGCTTTAGATTTTACTTACAGTCTTTAGGTTCTTGGACCTGCCAGGAAGGGACAATTTTTACTCACTTACTGTAAGGCTGGAAACTCTTTTTTTTTGAGAGGGAGTCTTGCTCTGTCGCCCAGGCTGGAGTGCAGTGGCGAGATTTCGGCTCACTGCAAGCTCCGACTCCCGGGTTCACGCCATTTTCCTGCCTCAGCCTCCTGAGTAGCTGAGACTACCGGTGCCCGCCACCACGCCCGCCTAATTTTTTGTATTTTTAGTAGAGATGGGGTTTCACCATGTTAGCCAGGATGGTCTCGATCTCCTGACCTCATGATCCTCCCGCCTTGGCTTCCCAAAGTGCTGGGATTACAGGCGTGAGCCACTGCACACGGCCCCAAGGCTGGAAACTCTTAAAGGCAGGTGATATGCTTTGGATCTGTGTCCCCATCAAATCACATGTCAAATTGTAATCCCCAGTGGGGCCTGGTGGGAGGTGATTGGATCATAGGGACACAGTTCTCATGAATTGTTTAGCGCCATCTGCTCAGTGCTGTTCTAGTGATGGTGAGTGAGTGAGTGATCAAGACATATGGTGGTTTTAAAAGTGTGTAGTACCTCCCCCCTCTCTCTCTTCCTCCTGCTCTGGCAATGTGACATGCCTACTTCCGCTTTACCTTCCACCATGATGATAAGTTTCCAGAGGCCTCCCCAGAAGCTGAGCAGATGGCCAGCATCATGCTTCCTGTATAGCCTGCAGAACTGTGGGCCAATTAAACTTATTTTCTTTATAAATTACCCAGTCTCAGGTATTTCTTTATAGCAGTCCAAGAACAGACTAATGCACCAGGCATTTTACTATGCACATTCTTAAGTACAACATTTCAGTCAAAACCCTGGCCATATAACCAACATTTCCAGTTGTGTCCTGCTTATAAAGAGGGAGTGGATTTTTATTAAACTTATGAAAAAAATAAGACAAATTTTTTTTTAATAAGACAAAAAAGATAAACTCACAAATAGTTTCTGAACTTTGGAGAGATCAAATAGAAAACGCAAATGCTTCCACCTTTGTTCACAAAAGTATACTACTTTACCAAATTATTGCAAACTATAGACATCTTATGGAAAAAAGTTTGTTAAATCTGGAAAATAAAACATTTAAATAAAGAACCAACAATGTTTTAAAATATAAGTCATAAAAACATTATGCTTATCATTACTTAATTTCATGTAATTAATTTTGTTTTGCTTGATTTTGGTTAGCAGATCCATGAAAAGCAATTTGTTGCAATATCTGATTGCAAATGCTCCAAGAGAATAATTTAAAATAATAACTGTGGATGACAAAAATCCATAACAGTCATGGTAAAAAAAAAAATCTAATGAGCTTTGGCCGGGCACAGTGGCTCACGCCTGTAATCCTAGCACTTTGGGAGGCCGAGGCGGGCGGATCACGAGGTCAGGAGATTGAGACCGTCCTGGCTAACACAGTGAAAACCCGTCTCTACTAAAAATACAAAAATTAGCCTGGCCTGGTGGCAGGCACCTGTAGTCCCAGCTACTCAGGAGGCTGAGGCAGGAGAATGGTGTGAACCCGGGAGTCGGAGCTTGCAGTGAGCCGAGATCTCGCCACTGCACTGCAGCCTGGACAACAGTGAGACTCTGTCTCAAAAACAACAACAACAACAAACTAATGAGCATTTACAACTGATAAGGAAATTTAGTTTTTCTGTGGCATACAAAAATTTAAGATAATTTAAGTCATCACTGATAATGCATATCACAATGTGTTGGAGTTGTAGAAATCTCATCTAATTTTGGAACATATTAAAAAAAATTTTTTTTGAGACAGGGTCTCCATCTGTCACCCAGGCTGGAGTGTAGTGGCACAAACATGACTCATTACAGCCTTGACCTCTTAGGCTCAAGTGATCCTCCTGCCTCAGCCTCCCATGTAGCAGAGACCACAGGCACACATCACCACACTCAGTGAATTTTTAAACATTTTGTAGAGATGGGGGTCTCATTTTCTTGCCTAGTCTGGTCTTGAACTCCTGGGCTCAAGCATCCTCCTGCCTTGTTCTTCCAAAGTGCTGCAATTACAGGCATAAGCCACTACGCCTGGCTAGAACACTTTTTAATAACACGTTTACACAAATGTAACTTAAAGGACATTAAACACCATTTCTTATTTGACAGTGATTCCAGTAAGATTTATCAAATAAGCCTGATCATTTGATATCTCCATAAAATGAGAAATTATTTGATGCTCTCCAGGGGCCCAACTTCAAAATCCTCAAGTTAATTTTAGGTTACAGATAATTTAGGATTTTGATCCTAGAAAAACCTGTCAAAGATGTCAAAAACTTCCAAAGTACTTAAACAGAATCACAGGTCATTGTAAAATAATGGTTGTTTAACTACAGTGATAATCAAAAGACTTCAAAAACAATACAAAAAGTTACATGGATGTAAAAACCTTAAACTTTTTAAAGCTCTGTTTTTCTAAGTCATAAAATACTCAATAAAGACAACATACAAAACAGAAAATTATCTTGGTCAAACACATAATATTTGTTTCCTAGGCCAGTTACCTAAAAGGCAATGAAAAGAAAACCTCCTGCAGTGTGATTGCTTCTCCTTACAGGAAGCCCATTAAGATAACCTGGAAGTTACACCTGATAGAAATGGGACTTGAATTTAATCAGGCATAGGAAGAGTGTGTCCAGGGTTATGGCTATGAGTGTACATCATATTATAGAGGAATGTAAACAAGAGAACTAGTACCTTGAGCTGGAGAATACGTTGTTCTTATTAACAGTATAGGGGCATATTTTTTTCCAGTCAGAAGTGCTGCAAGAGCATAGGCACATGGTGTGGGTGCCCTCAGGAGGGACACCTCACACAGTCAGGTGGGGTGCAGGGAAATTTCATGCAGAGGAGCTGTCTCAAAGTTGGACAGGGGACCAGGCACGGTGGCTCACATCTGTAATCCCAGCAATTTGGGAGGCTGAGGCAATCTAATCACTTGAGGCCAGGAGTTTGAGACCAGCCTCACCAACATGGTGAAACCCCATTTCTACTAAAAATAGAAAAATTAGCTGGTTGTGGTGGTGGGTGCCTGTAATCCCAGCTACTCAGGTGGCTGAGGTGGGAGAATCACTTGAACCTGGGAGGCAGAGGCTGCAGTGAGCTGAGATTGTGCCACTGCACTCCAGCCTAGGCATCAGAGTAAGACTCTATCTCAAAACCAAAAACCAAAATACAGTACAGGAAGTTTTCTGGTGAATGTAAATTCAGGCACATTAAGAAAAGCTCAAAGTACAGAATCAGGTTGTACTGGAGAAAACATTGACTTTCTAGACCTTCAAGATACACATTTTATCATCAGGCCATAATGACAGAGTTTGAACCAGAGAAAAGGTTAAAGGAGCTGGTGAAAAGATTGAAGGAGAGGGTTAGCACTCAGCCAAGCAAAAAGATATACTTTTTCAAGGGTAGAAAGAAGGAGAGCTGTATTTCCAATATGAAACTAGGGACATTAGATAGCTTTCAAGAAGAAATGTGGCAGAATTAGAAACTTTGTAGTTTAAAGGATGGCAGTTAAGGAAATAGATTTCAAAAATAAAATAAAAACCTCTTGCAATTTTACAAAGAACACATAAATATTTTCAGAAAACCTTGTTCCAACACAGGGGATCAAATTTTTAAATTCTACATTAGTACATTTCTAACATCAAAACTCAATCCTTAGAAAGAACTATAAACAATTTTCTTCCAATTGTAGCCAAACTGACCACATTGAACATTCCTTTTACAAACTTTCTTTTCATAAACCTTATCATGATTTACTTAGATCATGTATGACATGCTTGGACTTTCCACTTTGTCCTACGCTTCCTTTTTCTTAAATAACAAGTCATTTTACTGTAGGACAAAAATTTGTTGCACAAAACCCATACGAAATTATTCTCTTATTATCCTTCCTTTCTAAAAACACATCCTCATTTCCTTATATACTTTCCATATAGAAATGTTTTTCTTATATCTAAATTACAATGGTAACCCTTAGTAACCTTAATTTTTAATAAAAACTAGGAAATAAGTATGCTAAGGTGTTAGATATGTACTATTTGTGGATACACATTTTATAATTTTTAGAAACATAAGCTTTCTAACAGAACAATTTTTAAATGTGGAGCAGGACATTTACTAACAAATCTAAATAGCTTTTGTTTCTCTGAAATAATAAGCCAAAAGTATATTAGCCTAAACTGATATTCAGCAATCAATGTCTTAGCATTAACTTATTTGGAAATAATCTAGATATTTAATGAATATCTATCATTTAATTTAGTTTAGCAAAACTGTAGGGGAAGAGTTACTAAAGAGATTTGAGAAGCCCTTCCAAGTAAACATATTACAAAACATCTGTTACCAAAATTCATTTACTAAACTTTCATCCCATTTACATACATTTAATTCATTTACTTAATGTATTTAGAAAACTTTGTAAGACACTACAAGAATCTAGCAACTATCCCAAGCTAAATTTTCTATCAACCAACTTTATATTACTCTCTGCCAGGCAAGTATCATAAAAGCAGGAACCCTAAAGTGAAATCCATGCATACTTTGCTGATACCTCAGAAGACACAGCCCCATCAAACCAACAATGTTAGACTAGTCCCATCTGCCAGTTGAAAAGCAACTGGGCTTATTTGTTTAATATTCTAGTACTCATTTATTTATAAACCAATTTGGTGTCATGTAGACCAGTGGTCTACAACCTTTTTTGGCACCAGGCACTCGTTTCATGGAAAGCAATTTTTCCACAGATGGGGTGGGGGATGGTTTTGGGATGAAACTGTTCCACCTCAGATCATCAGGCATTAGATTCTCATAAGGAACACGCAACCTAGATCCCTCGCATGCACAGTTCACAATAGGGTTTGTGCTCCTAAGAGAATCTAATGCTGCCTCTGATCTGACAGAAGGTGGAGCTCAGGCTGTAATGCTTGCTTGCCCACTGCTTGCCTCCTGCTGTGTGGCCCAGTTCCTAACAGGCTACAGACCAGTACCAGTATGTGGCCTGGGGGCTGGGAACCCCTGATGTAGACAGTATACAGACATGTATACATATCTGTACATAAAAATGGAGAGAGACACAAATAAAGACCTTACAGCTTTAATTTTAAAATTTTAGCCATGAGTCAGATAAAACCCACTAGTTTAAAAGGACAGTTGAACTCAAACAGTATCTCTATAAAGGGAACAACTGAAGTTTACCTGTCCCACATGGCTGAAGCCCTTACAGAATTTTAGAGAAAACAGAGTAGCAAGCACAGAGAGAATTCAAGTGTCTCAAGAAGTCTGGGGGCATTAGAGAAGGACCAAAATGGATGCTAAATCTACACAAAATCATAGGAATCATCAGAGGATTCCACAAGGAAATACATAGACAAGTCCAGAGAAAATGTAGAAACTTTTTCAAAATAACAGGTGAAAGAGTGAAAGAGGATGGAGGGAGTGAAGGATAAAGCAGAGGTGGCAAAAAAAAGGTGCAGAGGATGGCAGAGTGGCAGGAATGGGGTTAGTGGGAGAGACTTTTTTTTTTTTTGAGATGGAGTCTCACTCTATCACCCAGGCTGGAGTGCAGTGGCACAACCTCGGCTCACTGCAACCTCCACCTTCTGGGTTCAACCGATTCTCCTGCCTCAGCCTCCCGAGTAGCTGGGATTACAGGTATGTGCCACCACGCCCAGCTAATTTTTGTATTATTAGTATTCATGGGGTTTCACCATGTTGGTCAGGTTGGCCTTGAACTCCTCACCTCAGGTGATCCACCTGCCTCGGCTTCCCAAAGTGCTGGGATTACAGGCGTTGAGCCATTGTGCCCAGCCGAAGAGAGATCTTTCAAAGACGTTTAACAGCTTTGGCTTCAGTCTCTTCAGTGCTAATCTGTCTTTCTGCTTCGTTAAGATATTCAATTTGGAATTATTTTATCGAAGAAAGGCAATGGTAACCTCTTCATTCCATTTAGAACTTCCAACATGCCAATTGGGCTTCTCATAGTCTCTGGTAAATTCAGTGTCTTCTTTGTTCTAATTGTGTATGCATATAGGCAAGTTTAGGAATTCAAAAGAGCCCCCCCCCCCCTTTTTTTTTGCCAACAAAGTTTAAGATTATCCTGGGTAATTTTTGTCAGAGACCTAGCCAATTACAACTCCCTGGAACATAATTTTTGCTTATAATGCTGTTAAGTGCATTCACATTGTTGTGCAACCTTCACCACCATCTACTTTCAGAGCTTTATCTTTCCAAACTGAAACTCTGCACCCATTAAACAATAACTCCCCATTTCCTCCTCTCCCCAGCTCCATCTTCAACAGTTTTCAAATAGCAGGTTGACATGGTGCTTGCTAGGCTTAAGATGAAAGGCATTAGAAGCAGCGGTGTGAAAGCAAGATCATGAGGTGGGTAGAGAAGAGGATCAGGGTTCCCTCCTCATATATTGCTTTCCTCACCGACCCAAAGCATGGCCCTGCTAGCACACCTGCGCCCCATCCCTAGCCAGCTCACACCCCTGTTAGAATTCAGCCATGCCTCTGCTCCTTGGACAGGAATTGTAAAATGGAAGGAAGAAAAGGTGGCCTGTCCTACCATGGTATCTGCCATTGCCTAAGAGAAGAGAAGCATTTTAAAAGTGGAATAACGTAGCAACGTATCCCAAGCAATCTTTTTTATCACAGCAGGTCTCACTGTCTGAAATAGCCCATCCATGCAGTTAATGCTTTGGGGAGGAGCTGACAAAGTGCTTTTTTCCACAAAAGCCATTGTCATTTCCATGTCCTCAAATTCAACCCTCACATTCTACCAAAAAGGAAACTGCTATGGGTTGGTGTTACTCAAATTTCTGATCCATTTAAGTTTCTGCTGTTATCAGAGTGGTTCTGCAGCATCAGAGGATTTAAAAATCTGGACTAGGGCATACAGATGTGGTCCACTTGGGGACCCTCATGGGAATAAATTAAATACAGGTTCTACTGGAAACACAGCCTCTGTGTTCACAAGATGCCTTCAGGTGTGCTGAAGAGTCTGACTTGGTTCTTTTTGCCTCATGGGCTTCCCAGGCTGAGAACCTTCATACTCTCTTAATAAAACAAACAAAATGGAAGTGGGTGGGTGCTGAACAAAAGACAGCCATGTTTCCAACCGTGAGAGGTCTCAAACCTTGGTCACAAGTTCCCATCATTGTGTGGAAAGCACTGGGAAGGTGAGAGTCGTGCCTCACCCTTCGCGGTAAGCCCAAGGGCCTGGCACTTTGCTACCATGTAGAGTGAAGATGTTTGCCAATGGCTGAATAAGTGAAGAAACAGATCACGCTGCTCCTCCACGAGTGCAGTGTTCAGTGCACTGTGAAATGAATGAAGGCCAGTGTTCATGGCACACCAGTTATTCCACAGAATTTTAAATTTCAAAAGCAGAATCAGAGAACAAGGGGATATGGGCTGCTAGTCAGCCCAAGGCTGCCTCATCTGCCATCATCTGTGACTTGGGATTTCCCAGATGCATGCTGTGGATCCCAATGTCTGTATGTGGGGTGGGGTTGGGGGGAAGGTGGGGGCAGGGACCCTAACAGGAGGGACTTCTTGGCCACACCAACTTTGAACATTAAAATGGTTTTTAAAAGATGCCTAGGCTGGGTGTGGTGGCCCATGCCTGTAATTCCAGCACTTTGGGAAGCTGAGGTGGGCTGATCACCTGAGGTCAGGAGTTCAAGACCAGCCTGGACAACCATGGCCAACATGGTGAAACCCCGTCTCTACTAAAAATACAAAAATTAGCCAGGCGCAGTGGTGGGAACCTGTAATCCCAGCTACCTGGGAGGCTGAGGCAGGAGAATCGCTTGAACCCAGGAGGTGGAGGTTGCAGTGAACCAAGATCATGCCACTGCACTCCAGTCTGAGTGACAGTGAGACTCCATCTCGGAAAAAAAAAAAAAAGGCCTGAAACAGTGAAACTGCATCATGAAGTGGCCCCAAAATCAAAGGAGAATGCAAACTCTATGGAGGTAGATGTTTGGGGGTTTTGTTTACTGCTGTATTCTGAATCTCTAGAATGTCTGGCATATAGTAGATGCTTAAAAATATGATTTTGAATGAATGAGTGAGAAGCTCCTGCTATAAGTGCTGGGGTCAGCATTACACAGGAAACTTACATCTTACTACCTTTGAAAAATCTTTAGAAATAGTCACCTCTGTTGAAGTTGTAGATAAGAAAACACAGCATTCAGCCTCTGCAAGGGAAGAAAACACAATCTGCCTCAGGCCACCTTCCCTCCCCTACTAGCCCCAATCAAGTCTTCAGATGAGACTGTAGCCCAGCCAATATCTTGTTTGCAACCAAAGAGGGATCCCCTCTCTTTCAGGAGAGACCTTGAGTGTCTCTTGTAATGCCTGTATTGGACACTTTTCATCTTTTTTGATGCTGAGGATTTGAAACCCTTGATAAGCCTGAAGAATTCCTTGCCATATGGATCTGTGTGGGAGGGACAGTCTGTTTTCTGCCATAGTAACTGAAATAACCAAATGCTTGTTTTCCATAGCAGAGACTGCTAGCTGACCAATAACCCCACTTTCTTTTTTTCCACCCTGAGGCACACAGCCAGGTTACAGCCTCCCTTGCAGCTGGGCCATGTGACTGAATTCTAACCAATGGCATAGAGCCACCTTCGGGCCTGGCCAATAAAACCTCCCATGCATGGCTGTCTCTCTCCCATTTGCTGGATGTCTCTACCTTGGGCAGCCTTAGGAGCCATATGTTGAAGATGATCCCTTACATCCCTATAAAATGGCATAGATTTGAGGGACTCCCCCACCCCATGGCTGGGCATTCTGTGAGATTCTCAGCCAGGATCAATTTCTGTTGCTTGCAAATAAGAACCCAGACTTATACACTGTCAATACAAAGCATCTGCCTATAAAGAAGTTATTTTATAGGTAAATTCAATTGTTAGCCCAGAATATGGTGATCACTGTAGCTGGTCATAGTTTACACAGCACTTATGGAAATTGTTAATACAACACCATTGGCTGTTGGCTGTGATGTGTGGCCTGGAATTAATTCTGACTTTGAAAAGCCTGTGTATGAGGATAACAGGCCATATATCAAATACTTCAGACTGGCTCCCTGGAGAAGAGAAGGGAAGCAGAGATCAGGGAAGAAAGAGAAAAGTAAAATAATAATTGAAAGGGGAAAAATCTAATTGTAACAATATACAAACGCATAGCTCCTACTATCCATCAGTCATAGGTCTAAGTATTTTTTGTACAATAACCATTTGACCCTTACAACAGGCTTGCAGTGGTAGGCACCATTGCTAACCCTAGTTAACAGAGAGCTGTCGCCAAGGCCACATGGTCACTAAGTGGTAGAGCCAGTGTTTGAGCGAAGCAGTTCTTAGTCACGGCTGCAGTGACAATTAAGAACCGAGGCATCCGACTAACTCAACTTTCTCTGCCCTTGAAGTACGATCAAGACAACTAAAAACAACTAAGAAAATAAAATAAAAGCTAGTAATGCTTGGCAGGGCACTTGAAATAATTTGAGAAAGGCACTTAATTTTCCCTCCAGTAGCACCGAGAATCTTGATTTCCTAGGTCATGTCAGGTAAAGAACTTGATTGCGGGAGCTTCTTAAAATGGCCTGAGGCGTTCTGGCTGCCTGACCAATCTGGCTGCAGCCCGAGGCTCTGCCTCAGTTATCTGCAGCACCCACGTTGTCAGAGCCAAGGATCTCTGCAAATCGCCTTTGTTTCTGGGTTGAGCTGACCAAATATGTGGACAGGAAGCCCACCTGAAGGGTATTCGCATGGCTCATCACTTCCCAATGAAAAGGCTGAAAGGGGGAGGTGAGTACCAGGGGCAAGGGGGATCATTTGTGTTGTTGGGAGGAAGAGGAAAATAACTGTTGCCAAGATGCATCAGACCCTGAAGAGTATATTCTCCCTGGGGCTGGCAGAGTGATGATAGTTAGCTGTGGCTTTTAATGAAAATGGCAAAGGAAGAGCTTTGGAGGAAGGAGGGTCTCTATGGACTGTTTCATAAGCATCTAAGGGTAATTGCTGGGATCCAGGCCATGGCATTGGTGTCTGTCCTCCCACCCTTCATTGGCCACTAGACCATTTCCTCTGGGACCATCTGGAGTGGATTTGTCTCCAGGCCTCCTGAAGTGCTGGGCCACAGAGCAGGGAGCTGTCACTCCCCACCCATGGTGGAGGCGCCTGACATTCTACACAGGGGCAGCTTCTCAAAAGACCAAGGCCCTTCCAGGTTAAAAGATCTGGGAGCTGGAGGGAGCGATGTTGTCTCTGCTGGAGGCGCAGTTTCCATGTGTGCATTGGAGCCGTTCATACCTGCAGCCTGAGACCTTAGGGTCTCATGGAAGGCCTGCAGGCTTCTTCCCTGCCCACCACACTCCAGAAATCAAGGCTGAACCCTGTAACTTTTCCAAGGCACCCAGCTTTCTGTGGAAGAATCCAGAACTGTTTGTCTGGTACTGTGCGGCTACTCACCGTATCCCATCTATAGCTGCCACGTTACCAGGTACCGGGGACTGGGGACTCCAGGGCAGGGAATTAATTGTCTAAGAGTTGGGCTGTCGAATCAGGCTGTGAGGAGGGGAAGCCTAGCTTTGCCACTGAGTCGCATCACCTCTGTCTTAAGCTCTCCGTGCCTCAGTTTCCTTCCAAGGTAACAATAGTCACCACTTCACAGGTGGTTGTGAGCCGCACATGAGTTAATGTAGGGGAAGCCCATGGAGCACAGCACATGGTAAGTATGAGGTTAAGTGTTAGTTGTCATGACGACAGTGCCCTTTCTGAGTGGCATGCATGCAGGAGTACATGAATAATAATAACACAGATGCTAATAGCCAGCGCCTACCATGTGCTCACTGCACCCCAGCTTCTCTTCATTCGGGAAAGCCTCCTCGCCCCCTCACCTGATTAGCTCCAGCTCATTCTTTGGGCCGCAGCTCACGTGTTATTGCTAGGCCGGATATGGGCTCTTTCTACTCCCCTTAACACCCTTTTCTTAATTTTACCATGATGCCTCCGTCCTGCACTGTTGCTGTTTCCTTATCATTGTAGGTAAGCTCCTGGAGTGGGGACCAGGCCTTTTGTGGTTGCATCCCAGCATTTAGCAGTAACCTGACATGCCGGCTTTGCTGAAGAAATCAGAATTTTTCTAGCTCCAGTGCCTCTGTTGTTCCTTCTGGGAACCAGAAGGGGAAGTTGAGCCCTGGCCAGGGGCTGGAGGGGCCTGGCATCCACAGGCTTCCTGCTCCAGATCACAGCCCCACCAGCAGTGGAAGGCCCTGTTGACAGACTCCTATATTGCAGCAGGGGCCTGAGGCCAGTCACCCACCCCATTCCCTGCACCAGACCTAAAGTCATTTAGAGTCAACAAGAAAGCCTGTCCTCAATGGAAGCTTCATGAGATAAGCATATTTCAGGTGTAATTGGGGTTGGTGAGGGGGCAGTTGGGCGTGATAAATAACAATGCCCGCTCAGCCTCATTAAGCTCTCCCTGTGAAACTTGGTGCCCCGCAGAACGGAAAGCACTCCCCAGTGTGGCTCTGAATGGCTCCTATCTTAAAAATTTATTTAACACAAACAGTTACATTAATGCAAAAGGCAAGTCATTGACACTATAAATAACTTAAGCTAAGTCCTGCTGACAGTGGGAAGTCTGACACATGAAATACTGCAATGTTCTCAGCTCTGAATGAGGCAGTGACATTAACATTATCTTCCAGATTCAAAGAAGGGCCACAGGAGCCCAGCAAGCCCCCTGGCAAGGTGGCGTCCTTCCCCACAGACCCATGAGAGAAGCTTTAGAAAAAGGGTGTGGAGGCTGAGCAATGACCCTCTCCCCCACCCCCCAAAGATGTCCCCATCCTAACCCCTGGACCTGTGAATATGTCATCCTTCATGGCAAAAGGGACTTTGCAGATATGATTAAATTAAAGACCTTGAGATGGGGCATTAATCTGGATTATCTAGGAGGTCCAGTGTCATCTCAGGGGTCCTTAGAAAAGAAAGGGAGAGGTGGGAAATTCAGAGGGGGAGATGTGAGGATAGAAGCAGAATTTGGAAAGGGGGAGGTTTGAAGATGCTACGCTGCACTGCTGGCTTTGCAGATGGAGGAAGGTGCCATAAGCCAAGGAATGCAGGTGGAAAAGGCAGATAAATATGTCCTTTTCTAAGGCCTGCAGATGGAACACAGCCCCGCTGACTTTTTGATTTTAGAACTTCTTTTTATTTTTTGAGACGGAGTCTCGCTCTGTCGCCCAGGCTGGAGTGCAATGGTGCAATCTCGGCTCATTGCAACCTCCGCCTCCAGGGCTCAAGCGATTCTCCTGCCTCAGCCTCCCAAGTAGCTGGGTAATTTTTGTATTTTTAGTAGAGATGGGGTTTCATCATGTTGGCCAGGCTGGTCTCGAATTTCTTACCTGAGGTGATCCACCCACCTCAGCCTCCCAAAGCGCTAGGATTACAGGCGTGAGCCACCATGCCTGGCTGATTTTAGAACTTCTGAGCTCCAGAACCGTGAGATGCTTTTATGTTGTTCTAAGCCACTGAGTTTGTGGTGGTTTCCTACAGCAGCATAGGAAATTCATGCAGTAGGCAATGTCTCTAAAATGCTTCCAACTCAAACCTCTCTTCATTGTGCAGTCCTTTCCCACTTCTTCCTTGGTTTCTGGAGCAGGGTTGTGGCTGGGGGGGATGGTTTAGGAGGAGGTGATGACAACCTCAGTGCCTGCCACCCACCCACCCATATGTGATGAAGTTGCACTGCTTGGCAAAACTTTCAACAGCAGCCATTGTTTTGTCTTATTTTGGTTTTGTCGGGGGAGAAGCCTTATTTCTTAACACTTTTGCATTAAAAATACTCCTGCATGATTCCTGTCCCCCGTCCTCCCCTACCCAGCCCCTGTTGTTGGTTGTTCTGTCTGGTGACACCCTAACTCCCCTCCCCTTACACCTGGGCTACCAGCCTTTTCCAAATGTGGGAGGTCACATCTGTCAGTTGCACTAGGGTGGAGTCTTGGTGCTGCCTGGTGGAGGTGACTGGCTCAGAGATGCTAACTGTCCCTCTGCCTCCAGCAGCCTCCCTCCACCAGGACTGCTCAAAATTTAATGTTGCCAAGTAAACCTGCAGATTTTCTTAAAACACAGATTACATGCAGTGGTCTGGGGTGGGGCTGAGAGTCTGCATTTCTAACAAGCTTCAGAGGGTGCCCACGATGCTGAGTCTGGGCCACACTCAGAGTAGGAAGGACACAGAGGGCTGAGGTTCAATGTATGCAGGCCTGGCATCTGTTCACATGGGCACATGGCTTTACTTGAATCTTGCTACTCGAAGTGTGGTCCCCAAAGAGGCAGCATTGGCATATCCTGAAAACTTGTTAGAAATGCAGTCTCCCAGACCCCATCCCTCCGACCTGTTGAATCAGAACCTACAGTTTTACAAGATCCCCAGGCGATTCCTATGCGCTGAACTTGGCGAGGCACTGCCCTAGAGCCTGTTTCTCAGCCTTTGGCATGCAGTAGAAACGTGTGGAGAGCTTGTTAAAAGATATTGCGGGGCCCCACTCTCTGAATTGATGTTTCACTTTACCATGAACGGGTCCCAGTAATTTGTATTTCTAACAAGTTCCCAGGTGATGCTGACGCAGCTGGCCCGGGGGCCCCACAGTGAGAACCACTGCCTCAGAGTAAGACCCTAGCTCGAGACGGGTGGCCAACACATCCCAACCAGAAGTTCTAGAATGGGCCCCAGGGACACATTTGCTCCAGCTTTGAATTCTGAGATCTGCCCATTTTCTTTTATGCTGATTTTTTGGCAGTTTCATATAAATAGCAAATGCACTTTCCTTTTATGCATTTTTTTTTTAATGAGCAACAGGTGCTTGCTGCAGCTCTGCATGCAACTGTTTGACCTTGACAAGAAATTCTATGTCTCTAGGCCTTCATTTCTTCATCAAGAAAATGAGGAGGTTAAATGAAGATCATAAAATTCTCTGTTTTAGGGCCTACTTTTGATATCTCAGGTGAAAACAGAGGCTTAAAATTACTGAATCTTGGCTTTTTCATTAATTCTTGGTCATATCGATGATTTATTGAAGTCAGGAATGCAATCCTCAACTATAAGTGATAGATGGGATAATAAAATCCTTTTTTGCCCCAGTTTTATTTATTGTCAAAACAATATTATAAAAGAGTGAAGACAATCTGAGAGATTAAAAATTTTATTCCACTCTAACACAACAGCTGTTTTCATTTTGCTGGGTTCCCTTCACGTTGCGGGTAATCTTAGAGCAGGCGTACATTTGTATGCTGCATCTTAGTGTTTGGCCGTTAACATGCCACCAGCAATATATAAATAAATTAGCTTCACTGTGAAGTCACTACCATTGGCATTAAGCATTGTTTGGCTAATGTGACAAATGCAATTGGTACCTCATTGATGTTTTCAGTTGTAATGTTTTATTATTAGAGATGTTGACCATTTTTTTCATGTGTTTGTTTACTGTATGCATTTCACTGAGTTTCCTCATCTGAGGATTGTCTGTTGATGAGGAGGCCATTGGAAAACACCCAGCACTAGGCCTGGAAGCCAATAACAATCTCAACACAGTAGTTTGCCATCTTCCTGAGCCTCATTTCTTCCTCTGGGAAATAGTAAGGCAGTGGGAAGGTTGGATGAGATAGTTTGTGACAAGGGTCTAGCACTGTGTCTGGCATATAGAAAGGGTGGTTTCTAGTGTTCTTTGCCCATCTGCCAGGGTTTGATGTTCTAAATTTAATGGATATCCACTTTAATAGTGACATTTCATGAACACATGGGGAAAAAGTGGTGTCTTGTTGAATTCAGTAGCCCAGTCTTCTGAATTTGCAAAATGAGGATCATAATATATCTACTGACTGAATTGTGATGATTAAAGATGATGACACTTGTAAAGCACTTAGCCTTGTGCCTGGCACACAGGAAACCTTCCATGAATGTTAGCTTTATTATATGCTTTGTCACATCTATAACCAAAGAGATTATTATTTTTAATTTTAATGATCTTTACCAGGTTGCGTTCCAAAAATGTAAAGTGGATCTTTTTTTTTTTTTGAGAAGGAGTCTTGCTCTGTCGCCCAGGCTGGAGTGCAGTGGCACGATCTCGGCTCACTGCAAGCTCCACCTCCCGGGTTCATGCCATTCTCCTGCCTCAGCCTCCCAAGTAGCTGGGACTACAGGCACCCGCCACCGCGCCCGGCTAACTTTTTGTATTTTTAGTAGAGACAGGGTTTCACCACGTTAGCCAGGATGGTCTTGATCTCCTGACCTCGTGATCCGCCCGCCTCAGCCTCCCAAAGTGCTGGGATTACAGGCGCCAGCCACCGCGCCCTGCCCAAGTGGATCTTATTTAAATTTAGAAGAATATTCTGAACTTTGAATGGAAAGACTTAGTTGCATTTTGAACGTCTCAAGCAACACAGTGTACTATACTTGTTTCTGAAGCTCTCGTTTAAAGAAACAAGGAAAAAGCATTGTGAAATAAAGGCATTTGCATAGTATCAAGCAGAAATAACTATGGTCAAGGGGAAAGCATCTTTTTAAAATCCCTATTTGTTGGTGGTAAATACTGCTTTGCAGATATATGAACAGAATCTCTTGAGGGAATTTCACTCAACATTACAAAAAAGATTTACCAGGGATCTTGGATTAACCATGAAGGATTTAAAATTGAAGTCATGTATACATACATATTTTTTATATGTGCCTGAAAATAGGGGTCCCTAAGGAGGAGACTTCTCATTTCCTATGACACAGCAAATCAATAACAACACCTGTGTGTCTAAAGCGCTTTATGGTCTGCAAGGCATTTTCTTACACATTTTCCAGTTTGATTCTCACAATGATCCATGAGGGACAGGAAGCAGGTTTAATAATTCTTATGTTAGAGATGGGAACACTGACCTACACAGAATTTCTGGCTTGTTCAAGATCCCACGGCTAGTAGCAGAGCCAGGTCTCTCTGTAGATCCATGGGCTCCAGAGCTGGGTCTGTGCTCACCACATTGCAACTAGCTCCACCAAAACTCATTGCCTATAACAACCAATGTGTCATATGTTCATAACACAAACATTAGTCAAACACACCCAGATCAATGTAGGTGTGGAAAGAGTATTTTTGAACCCCTAAACGTAATTCCCAATCCATTTTCAAAAGAGAAGCCGCGCCAGCAAAGGCAAGAACGCACAAAGTGCCATTGAAGATGATAAGACTGCCGCCCGGCCCACTTCCACCTGGAGCTACACTGTGATTCATTTGGCCATGTCACAGTGCACATTCCTTTGTTTTCAGGAACTTAGAGATCTCTTAAATAAGCACAGGGCGTGTTTGTTAAAGATGCTGATATGGTAAAAGAACAGTACACAAATCCGCGCCCTGGGAGGACGTCCCACAGGTGAGGACTTGCAAGGTCTCCAACTGGATTCCCTTCTTATAGAGCCAGCAGAATGGGCCTTGGAAAGTCACGTTACTGATACGGAGAAAGGACATGCCAGGCACTATTCCCTCCTCCCTGCCATAGTTGTTGTTTATGAAGGTTCTTCTGGGCACGTGACCTAGAGTAACCCCATGAAACTAGCACTGAAGCTTCCAGATGATGTGATAAGATTACAAATGCTGGCTGCTTCAGGCAAGGTTAGACAAATAGCCTTCTTAGATATACATGGTAAATACTGATAATTGTGTGTTCACGTATGTTTTATGTCATAGGCAGAGTTCATTCCTGCTGCAGAGTTGTCCTTGGCTAGAAAGATACCATTGGCCACTCTCTGTTATTGCTGCTGCTTTTCTCCTCCCATATCCACTGGGGTATCTAAAAACCTCTGGACTGTGGGTCAAGAGACTGGGTGGGAGACAGGTTCCAATGCTCATAGTCATGTGTTCATGGACAGGGCAGTTTCCATCTCCCAGCTCTGCTTCCTTAACAGTGAAGTGGAGACAGCCATGTTTATTCTTCCTACACAGGTAAGTGGGGCGAAGGTGGTAATGAGTGTGAAAGAGTGTTGACAATCCGAAGGAACTAACTTCTTTTCCGGAAATTGTTTTCATTTGATGTTTTTCAAATTGTAAACATATGACATATTAGTTGTTATAGGCAAAACAGTTCAAAGACATATAGAGAAAATTCTCACCATTATTAACTTCTAATCTTACCTTCTTGAGTTATCCAAAGTCTACACACAACTGTTCACGATGCTCATACAAGCACATGCAGGCAAATATACACATAAACTGGGCTTTGGGTTTATTTCTTTTTACTGAAACAGGATCATACTATTGTAGGAGTTATTAAGAAATTATTTTAGGCAGATAGAGAGGAAAAAGAGTCCTTGAAAAATTTTCGTTTTTAAAGCAGCTCTTAGAGCCAGGCTGACAACCTTTGATATGCAAATGCAGGGCATTAGAAACTGGGTCTACCCAAACATGGCGAGTCCCCTGGCCTTCTTACCCTTGCCCCACATGTTCCTGGCATCAAGGCCACCCCCACATATCCCTACGTGTGTAGAACATCATGGCGCCCTGCATACATATTAAAAGGCTAGGGTGGGAGGTCCAGCTTTTCCGCAGGCTACATGAATGACATGCCTGGTCAAACCAATCCCCTGAGCCCTGTACAAATCAGACACTGCCTCCTCCAGCCTCTATATATACCTGGCTGGTTTCCACTCTACTTGGGGTTCTCTCTCTTGGCTTTGGAGCCCTCCTCCCTCTGTCTCTGTACGGGGGAGCTTCTTCCTTCTTTCTTGCCTATTAAATTCTCTGCTCCTTAAAACCACTCCACGTGTGTCCTTGTTGTTTCATCTAATTCAACGTGAGACAAGAGCCCTGGTGTTCCTCCACTCATCGGAGCCATATCATTACCAAACACATGGCTCTGCAACGTGCTTTATTATTTTATGATTAAGCACAAACATTTCTACATATTTGTGGATTTTAAACTTTGTTTGTTTCCTTAATTTCTTTATACACACACACACACACACACCTGTGTGTATGTCAGTTACATATGGAATCATTAAAAAAAAAAAAACTTTCCCTCCCTTCCCCAACTACCCCTAATCCCATAATCCCATTACCCTTTCCTATGTATCTTTCATACTTTCCTCCATGTTCATATAATCTATAAAATACTTACACACATATACATTTCTGCAAAGTTTTTTAAAAATTTGTTTCTAAAATGCAATGGGACACAACTATTCTTATATCAATCAATGAAACCTAATGAAAACACCTATAATTTAACTGGATTGGTGCATGATTTTTAATGCCTATTATTTTATGGGGTGAAGGTAGTTTTGTCTGGTAAAGATATAACCCCAGCTCTCTCAGGGAAAGCCCTGACTGCTAGTGTTTGCTGATATCCGTGCCCTAAATATTCCCACCATGGCTCATTTCAAACTACCAATGTGATGGCTGGGTGGAGCCGAGTTGAGAAGAGTTCTGTGCAGCATCTCTGGAGACAGCTCCAGCAAACTACTGGGAGGAAGTTCCATAATGAATTCAGGTTCTCTCTATTGATGGACATTCACTTTGTTTCCAGATTTTCTTCCTCCACTACAAAGAGTGATATATTACAGCAACCTTATAACTACATTCTTCAAATTGATTCTTTTATTTCTAACAGCTAGATTCCCCAGGAGTGAGACTGTTGATTCATAAAGAATGCAGATTAAAAAAATTAGTAAGTGCTGCCAGATTGTTTTTCAAACAGCTTTCTTAAAAGGCTGTATATAGTTCAGATTTCTTTTTTTTTTTCTTGAGATGGAGTTCCACTCTGTCACCCAGGCTGGAGTGCAGTGGCGCAATCTCGGCTCACTGCAACCTCCGACTCCTGGGTTCAAGTGATTCTCTTGCCTCAGCTTCCCGAGTAGCTGGGATTACAGGTGCACGCCACCATGCCTGGCAAATTTTTTTGTATTTTTTGTAGAGATGGGGTTTCGCCATGTTGACCAGACTGGTCTCAAACTCCTGACCTCAGCTGATCAGCCCGCCTCAGCCTCCCAAAGTGCTGGAATTACAGGTGTGAGCCACTGTGCCTGGCCATCATGTCTGCATCTTACTGCATCTTATTTTCCCACCACTCTGTAATTCAGATCTGTACCAGTAATGTAAGAGGGCACTCTTTTCCCTGGCATTTCTGAGAGCAGCTGGTATTAGATTTCTTTCATAATTTTTGTCAGTCTATGGATTTAAAGTGGGAACTCATTATTTATTGTAACTTACTTTCTGTTTCCCTGATCTCAATCACATCTAAACTTCATGTTTTTGGTCATTTGGATTTGGCAGTTTAGATCTGTCAAAAGACAACATTACAACAAATGTAAAGATCTCATTTGGCTTCATTTGCAATTCTAGAATTGGGCAATACCTCACTCCATAAAACAAAATAATGTTCCAATGAATTGAGCAGAGGAGATTGGCTTTAGAGAGAGTAAAAGGGCTGAACAGAGCAGAAACAGAGAACAAAAAGCAGATTGGCCACTTCAAAGTTACTTTTCTTTTACAATGGTGACAGAGAGACAAAACAATAGAAAGATAATTCATTGGGTAGCACCAGATTACTTCCGGTTAAGAATTAAAGCAGAAAGAAGGCCATTATTATGCCAACTGAAGGTTGGAACTGACCTGTTTGGGGAACTGGCTGCTACCTCTCCCTCCTAATTTCTTGGAAGGTCAGAGAACAACTTATTGTTTTACTTGGGTCACATGGGACATTAGCATGAGTGACTCTATTTGGATTTTTAGTCTGGTCTGGTGGGGCCTAGTGCAGGAGCTTAGTCCTAAACAGTGCCCTCCTATACTTGTTACTTAACAATTCCTCTTTCGGTTAAGTGCTCACCTAGGCGAGAGTCTGACCAAAACACAGGACACTGGTGCTGCTCTCAGTGACCATCATTCTGGGTTTCCAGTCTCAACACACCCTTCATAGGCTGTCCTCATGATCGTACATCTCTCTGCGTTTCTGTCACTTAGATGAAGAAAGAATATCTGATGTTCGACAGATGTTTGTATACAAACATTTAAAACTTTTTGAGAGGATACAGCGCACCAGGGAGACTACTTTTGTAACTATTAGGAGGATATTATGATTACCAGGTTGTACCAAGTGTTTGGAGTATGCTACCTAGGCAGAGTCCCCATGAACTGAACCAGCCACAATTGAATAAATCAAGGATTGAGCCAGAGAAGGAATCTACCCATTTTAACCAAGTCGCCTGTCTGTTAACTTTTTGCAACTGAGTCACAATACCCAATGTATTCATCTGAGTACAAGAAAAATTGTCAGCAACTACACAGATTTCTCCCTGTTTAGTTAGTAGGTAGCAGTTTTATCATCTAGCACCCCAGGAAAGGCTTAAATTAGAGAAAAGAGTGTTAACTCTATAAAAAACACCACTATAATTTGAACAAACGGTTGTGTTAGGGATGTTGCTGAAGTACCCATTACATGAACTAAAGGATCTCTTAGGTCCTGTAAAGATTTGGGTTTAACATGACATATCCGCTACTCTTCCAAGTTACTCACCGATCCACCAAAAACCACTGATCTTGAAATCCTAACTAGTGTCATCCTGCCAAATGAATGAGGTGGGCATAGGTGAGAAAACTTTGAGAGGGGTAAGAGCCTTATTACACCGGGGGTTTTGCTCCAGCAATCGTGGGAAAAGCTGTCCACAGAATGAAGTCAGCAGCTTCTCATTCTGGTTTGTAGTTTGAATGTCTTTGGTTTAACTGTCTTATGGCATTTGACGTTTCTGTGAACGCTCTGTGTAGGCCCACACATCAGGCATGAAACTTAGGCCTTGAAATTTACATTGAGTTGTCCAGCTTATAGGGCTTCAGAAACACAGTGGTTCCCATTCTTCATGGAGAGTTGTACCCAGATATTGGAGAAAACTAGAATTCATAATCCAGTCTGGTCTCCAGGTAGATAATGAAAAATTGAAAACAATAAGCAGGGCTACTATCTAATAACAGGTGTACTAACGTTTTCTTTTTAAAAATAAATTTTTTATCCACAATCATCTCATTTCTACCAAGGATAATCACGGTAAGACAAATATGTTTGTAAAATAAGTTTATTCTCCAACTTGGCCTCGTTATTTGCATAAGTGCACCAAGGATAACCACATTGGCTTCTTTTAAATTCGCTTTGCTGGAAATTTTGATAAGGAATCTCAGATTGGACTTTTAAAACCTCTCAGTGCTAGGAGGCCAAACCAAGGCAAACATCATCCTTTACCTGTAATATCTAATAGCTTGAGGTTCCTGGGCCTGCCAGGAAGTGATAACTTTTTACTTCGTCACTGTAAGGCTAGGAACACTTGAAACCAGGCATTCTACACATCTTCTCAAATACGACATTCCAACCAAAGCCCTAGTAGTATAACCAGTGTTTCCAATTGTATCCTGCTATAAAGAAAGCAATTCTTAATGAACTCATGCAAATAACCATGTTGCCATAAAAATAAGAATACTCAGGTATACTTTCCAAATTTTGGAGGGATCATGTAGGGAGGAAAAGCAAATATCTCAATTTTTGTTTACCAATGTATACTTCACCAAATTCTTGTAAACTGTAGATAGCTTTAAAGAAAAATAAAGTTTTTTTTTTTTTTTTAAATCTGGAAGACAAAACATTGAAAGAACCAGAAATGTTTCAAATAAAAAGCTGTAAAAACCGTAATTCTTTTTTATCAGTTTATTCTGTCTCATGTAATTAATTTTTGGTCTGTTTGATCCTGGTTGGTAGTTTCACAAACCCATCAATTATTTCATTAGTTTTAGAAATTCGTACGAGCCCAATGGTATCTCAAAATTATCAGAAACCTGTACTTGTCAGAATTCTTTTCATTCTTTCCATGAACTTCCTTGAAGACCCAAAGCTTTAGAATCATAGTTGCTTGCAAGGAGCTTTCAGGGTAAAGCTCTCATCAGAATAAACCAATTTAACTATGGACAACAAGACTTAAAATGGTTAAAAAATCTCATCAGGTTTTAAACCACAATTCTCATTATGAGAGTTCATAATGATGCAATTGACAGGGAAATTTGTTATTTCCATGGTGTACAACATTTTAGCATAATAATCATTATGACTGATAACACTTATGCCAAGACATATTTTGGAGCACATGTTAATAACATACCCATATATATACAACTCAAAGAAAATTAAACATCATTTCTTATTTTGATATTTCCCGTGTAATTTAACATATCAAATAAGCCCAACGGGTGTAATATCTGTTTTATAGATGCTTTCAGATGTTCCAGGGCCCTCTGGGGTATCCCAAAATTAATTCAAGGTCAAAAATACTTAATTTAAAAACTTTAAAATTTGATTTCAGAAAGTGTCAAAATAAAGGTTCAAATTATTTGATCAAAAACAGGATCATGGGCCACTGTGAAATACTAGTCAAGCCTTTAACCAGAGTGATATTAAAAGACTTCGAAAGAAGTTACATATTTGCAAAACAACAACAACAACAGACCTTTAACTCAGTTTTCTTAAGTAATCAAAGACTTGATGAAGACAGTGTAGAGCACAGGAAATTATTTTGATAAAACACAAAAATCTCCCTTTCCCCTACTCACTGGTTCCTTTCTGCCTTGTTTCTATTTCCTTCCTATATCTATGTTTTGAAACAACATTAAAATAATCTCTGAATTAGACGAAATTATTCTTTTCTTCAAAAAAACTCAAACAAACTATGGCGTATCCTTATGCTTTCTTTATAACTTTCCTCAAAAAACACATCACTTTCCTTGTATGCTTGGCATACGGAATTGTTTCCCTATTTTTAGTAATTTTAATTGCATATATTAATTAGATATTTTAATCTTTAGCAATTACAAAGCAGCATTTTGTAAACTATCACCATTTCATAATATCTGCTTCTTCATAACACAATTTTTCAGTGTGAAGCAGAACATATTTACCAACAGATCTAAACACATTTTGTTTTTGTATAAAATCGAAGAAAACAAAAAATAAACTTATGCTCAGCAATTTATGTTTCAGTATTTTATCTTGCTTAGAAATTATTCAGACATTGCCGGGTGCGGTGGCTCACGCCTGTAGTCCTAGCACTTTGGGAGGCCGAGGTGGGCGGATCACAAGGTCAGGAGATCGAGACCATCCTGGCTAACACGGTGAAACCCCATCTCTACTAAAAATACAAAAAAAATTAGCCAGGCGTGGTGGCAGGCGCCTGTAGTCCCAGCTACTCGGGAGGCTAAGGCAGGAGAATGGCGTGAACCCAGGAGTTGGAGGTTGCAGTGAGCCGAGATTGCGCCACTGCACTCCAGCCTGGGCGACAGAGCGAGACTCTGTCTCAAAAAAAAAGAAAGAAATTATTCAGAAGTTTCATGAATCTACTACCTAATCATGACACCACTTAAAAATAAGTTAAAGAAACAATGAAAAGTTCATTTACAAACTTTTATCCCATTTACCTTCACCTAATTTACTCATTCTTAACAATTAAGTTTAAAATGGTCATGAAACAAAGCTAGCCACCAGCTCAAGTTATTTCTCAGTGAGTCAAGGGGAGCTACTGTGTGCTGTGGTTTAGAGAAGACACAGGCAGCCTGTGTCACACACCTCCCTCCCCCAGGCCACAGCAGCCCGGTGCAGGGCCTGTACCACAGTCTCACAGCCTGGCTGGTCAATGTCCCGGAACTGTTTCCTATGGAGAGAAGAAAGGGAGCAACAATGGGCTCTGTGTTCTCCTTTGCTCCCAAAACTGCTTCAGTTTGGTGTCACCAAGTAACCTTGCTAGGGAGGTGGTCAGATCCAGGCAAGAAATCACTGACCACTCTGGTGCCAAGCACACTGTCCCAGGTTCTGGAAACACCAAGGAACACAACACGATCCCTTCCCAAGGTGTGTGAACTTTCTGGAGAGGAAAGACACAGTACATAATAAGCATAATAAATGTTAACTGATGGTTATACAGCATTGTGAACATACTTAACACCACTGAATCGTATACTTAAATTTGGTTAAAATGGTAACTTTTATGTTATGTATATTTTATCAAAATAAAATAAACCAAAATAGTTTTTTAAAAAAGTAAGCTGTATAGCCTGTTTGAAGGTGGTAAGTGCTATAGAAAAGAACCAGCACAGCCAGATGAGAGAGATGGGACCTGGCAGGGGGAATCTGAGAAGGGTTTCTACCATTTAGACTTCTAAGATGTCAATAATTTTTTTTTCCCCCAAGACAGAGTCTTACTCTGTTGCCCAGGCTGGAGTGCAGTGGCGCCATCTCGGCTCACTGCAACCTCTGCCTCCCAGGTTCAAGCAATTCTTGGTCCTCAGCCTCCCAAGTAGCTGGGATCACAGGCGCCCACCACCATCCACACCTGGCTAATTTTTGTATTTTTAGTAGAGATGGGGTTTCACCATGTTGGCCAGGCTCATCTCAAACTCCTGACCTCAGGAGATCTGCCCACCTCGGCCTCCCAAAATACTGGGATTTCAGGCGTGAGCCACCGCACCCAGCCTGATGTCAAGGAGAAATTTTAACATCTTGACGGCAACTTTTGGGAATGGGAAACAATAGTTTCAGGTTGTATCGTTACCTCATTTAATATTATATCAAACTTACAAATTTTAAAAACTCTCATTCACTGGGCTTTGAAGTTTAAGCTACAAATCCTGTAATTCTGTTTTAAAAAATAGTAAATTTTAATAATTACTACCAAAAGGCATTTGCAATTTAACTAAATTTCCTTAATGGGTCTCAGGAATTCTCAAATATGGTGCTTTGGCAGATTGAGTATTTTAAGCTGAAGGCATGTGGGAGACAGTGCCTGCAGGAAGGCCTCTCTGATCCTCCCCAGCCCTTCTCTCCTGCAACAGGTTATAAAACCCAGGATTTTCTGACCTTCCCCTGGGGCAGGTCATAAGACTGTCATTCAAGAGGTGCATTTCCTCTACCTGGAGGACAGGAGCACTGTCCTCCTCCTCCAGAGATAGTGGACAGGAGCACTATCTCTGAAGATACCAGTGCCCCGGTCACACGAATAATCTGAACAAACATGCCTTGCTAAGTTCCCTCCAGTTTATGACACTTAGCTCATACCCTCTTTGTGCTATCACATTTCTCCATGCTTCATCAAACCTGGCATAAAAACATCTGTTTCTTTGGGTCTACATTTTCTTATGAAGGCTCCCGTTTCATGTGAAACTTATATTACACACATTTGCATGTGTGTCTTTTGTTATAGGGGCTATAGCCATGGACCTAAGATAGGGAGAAGAAATAATATTTTTTCTTCCCTCCACTCTTAAACATCTATTTTAGTTTCTTCCTTAGTACTCCAAGTGGACTAACAAAGACTTCCCCAAAATGTAAGTAATTTTTATAAATATGATTAACTCAAACTTATAAATATAATGACTCATAAATTATCTTAGACATTCCAATGTTGTTTACTGCTTTCTTTTATAATTTTCAGCTTAAAAATCTTAAGTCAAAATCAATCTCTCGATTATATATCAAATCGAAATTACAAGGCTAATCTGTCAGCTGCTCCAACATACCAATTTCTCTCTCTCTCTTTTTTTTTGAGACAGAGTCTCGTTGCTCTGTTGCCCAGGCTGGAGTGCAGTGGTGCAATCTCGGCTCACTACAACCTCCACCTCTAGGGTTCCAATGAATCCCCTGCCTCAGCCCCCCAGGTAGCTGGGATTACAGATGTGCACCACCATGTCCAACTAATTTTTTTTTGTATTTTTAGTACAGATGGGGTTTCTTCATGTTGGCCAGGCTGGTCTTGAACTCCTGACCTCAAACGATCCCTACCTTGACCTCCTAAAGTGCTGGGATTACAGATGTGAGCCACCATACCTGGCCCCAATATACCAATTGCTCTTAAACATGATGAGTAGTATAAATGACATTATTCCTGCACTCATATATAAAGAGATGGGTTTGATTTCCTTCACCATCTCAATCCCTAATTTTAGCTTTTTGGATTTGTGAATCACTTACCTTCTAAGGAGATAGCTGTCTGCAGCAAGCTGGGGTTTCCATCTTGGGAGAGTGAAGTTAGGCATTCTTTAGAGATTTTTGGCCAGAAAATAGGATTTGATTCATGCCCAAGATGGTGTGACACCATGAACCATAATTGGAACTCTGAGTTCTGCAACAGATTCACCTAATTCTTCCTTCTGATTGCAACTTTTACCTCCTCCCTCTCTGGGTGTGGACAAATCCATTCATTGATTGGCTGATTTTACATTGCTTTGAAAGATGTTTGCATTTCTTTGGCTCTTTTAAGACATTTTAATGTATTCCTGTCTGACTTTAAAGAACCTTTAAGACTATTAGCCTTTTGGTCATGCCTTTATGATTCTTTTGTAACTTCATAACTTTATTGCCTGATTTGGCAAAAGAATGCTGGGTTCTTTTCATGTTTTCCCATCTTGCAGGTGTGTGACTCTTACAACTACTTAAAAAGCATCCAGCCAGGCACAGTGGCTCATGTCTGTAATCCCAGCACTTCAGGAGGCCAAGGTGGGCGGATCACGAGGTCAGGAGTTCGAGACCAGTCTGGCCAACATGGTGAAACCCTGTCTCTACTAATAATACAAAAATTAGCCAGGCGTGGTGGCGTGCGCCTGTAGTCCTAGCTACTTGGGAGGATGGGGCAGAAGAATTGCTTGAACCAGGGAGGTGGAGGTTACAGTGAGCCGAGATTGTGCCACTGCACTCCAGCCTGGGTGATGAAGCAAGACTCCGTCTCAAGGAAAAAACAAAAAGCATCTAGTTGGATGCTTAGTATCTCTTATGTTTTTGACTTTATGATCATATTGGAAAAGAAAAGATTTCTTTTCCTCACCCATCCTTAGGCTTATGTCTGAGATGCCTATAACAAGAGAAAAGCATACAAATTTATTGAATATAAATTTTACATAACACGGGTGACTTTTGGAAATGAACACTCGAAGAAATAGGTAAACCTGTGTATTTTTTTATGATAGGTTTGATGAAGAAGTGGACAGTTGTGGAGAAGTGTGACTGGATTAAAAATGATGATTTAATGGTAATGAATGAGGAGGAGTGTAGCAAAACCTGTCTGTTAGATTCTTCTCTGTGACCATGTGTCTTCAGAGATAAGGGTGTTCCTTTCCTCTGGGTAGAGAAAGGACACCTCTCAAATGAGGGTCTTAAGATCCACTTCAGGGGAAAATGATGGGAGAGAGTCAGAGAATGACCTTCCTAGGTTTTATGACCTGCTTCGGGAAAGAAAAAATGGAGAGAAGAGGGTGGCCTTCTTGCCTCTGCTCTTTTCTCAAATGCCAAGTAGTGTTAAAAGCATTTAGGGAAGGTCTCCAAGGATTATAGAAATTTAATCAACTTGAGCAATCAGCCTGTTTTAGAGCCTCCTGCCCTGAAGCCTATTCTTCCCCAAACCCTCTGTGGAATGAGGTCATCTTGGTGGTTTCAACCAGCTCCTGACAGATCCCAGCAACTTACAGATGAAAGCAAGTGGCTTTCCCTCATTACTGTGATGAAGTCTCCACCCCTGAGGAGCTAGAGTTTCATCACCATGATGTGCGACCTATGCACCGGCATGATGACTCACTACACGCACCACTGAGACCCCTCTTCTACACGTGATGATGCACCCTCTCCCCTCTCCATCACTCCATATAACCCTCCCATCACTTTCCCCAGGGGAGAGACTGCTTTGAAGAATGCTCCCAGTGTCCTCCTTACTTGAGCCAAGTAATAAACCTCCTATTAATAAAAACCTGTGCTCTCACGGAGAGTAGTTTACTACTTGCTAGGTGACTAACCCCTGGTATTTTTTTTGTAACAGTGCCATATTTTGGGGTAACATGTCCTGGACCCCATCATTCACAACACTAACATCATACTAATGACAAGGGGAAAAGCTTTGTTATCCTTGAGGTGTTCTTTCTGGCTTTTAAAAATTACTTAATATTTAAATCGATAATTCATGTGCATGTTTGAACTTTAAAATTAGAAAAGAACAAAGAGTGAAAAGGAACTCTCCCTCTGTCCTCTGTCCCCAGCCTCCCATGGCTCTTTCCTGGAGGGACTGTTGTCATAATTTGCATTTCCTTCTAGGGATTCTGTGCATTTATAGGAATATATAGGGTGCACATACACACGCAGCCCCCTTAATATCCTAAGTGTACATGTAACTGAAATGCAGGTTAGTAGCTTGCAGATTGCAGAGTCCAATTAATAAGAGTGAAGTGTGGTATAAAGTGATTTACTTCCAAAGCTAGCTTAGGGGAAGAAGCACAGGTGTCCCATCTTTAAATGTACTGCTTCACTTTTGGAGCAGAAAGCAGCAGGCAAGGCAAGGGAGCCCATTTGTTAGCTCCAGTGCCTTACCTACCATGCAGTCAAGGTGGTGACTGCTGGTGCCTTTGAGGGCAGGTCTAGGCCAAAAACTCCCCAGGTGGGAGGGAGTTTCATGTCTCTGGAGGCAATCTTCTAGTGGGAGCGTTTCATAGAATTCAGCTGTTATCTCTCAAGGCAACCTCCTGACGGGTGAGAGTTCTGTAGCAGGCATATTTTGGTCTGTAAATCAACTATTAGTTAGATGAACTTGCCCTATGGGGAGTATCTGATGAAGGGAGGGGTAAAAGGCTATGTTCGCATTTCTAAAGGGCTAAGTAGGAAGTGGGGAGCCAGGGGAATGAAAAAGGGAGGCAGCGAGAGAGACAGAGAGAGAGAGAGAGAGAGAATTAAACTCCCTCTTAGAAAAATGGGAGACTCAGTTACAAACTCTCACTGCCAAGTTTCATTCCATTTCTATGGGATTTGGGTGCCATATTCACTCTGGCTACGTCCTGCTGAAAGGGGATGTAGTCATTGGGCATCAGAATGGAACTGATCTACTTTGAGTTGGAAACATTCATGAGTACCTGGACTTACAGATGATGTTTGTTGAAGCAATATGGTGTGTAGTCTTGAGAGTCTCTGGGAAAACCTGTCTTGTGTTCCCATAGAGAGAGAATAACAGCAGTAAACTCCGCAACAGAGGGATATGCTTATCCCTTCAGTCAGGGTCAATTTTACAAGCAGCTTTTGCCACCAGGATGGTCTGACTGGGCCAGGATGCTAACTCCTAGTGACAATGTGGGTCAGACATAGCTTTGATTTGTTAGTGCAGGTTTTACAGAGCTATCTGAGACATTTCCTGAATTCTTAATTATGCAGCTTCCCCACTGCCAATTCTAACCAGATACGATGACAGGTTGGCTAAGTATATATATTTAACAGGCTAAAGAAGGAGCTATGAATACTCATGAAAGTGGTCTAAGCCCTGTCTAGTTCTTGAGAATGGACCAGCTTAGTTAAATAGCTGTGTCTCATCCCGGAAGTAGCATCGCAGGTGGGCTAGGCCTCTGCACTTGATGAAGGCAAATAGATTTTGAATAATAGGCATTTCTACGGAAACAGAAGAACAAGAAAAGTTAATGTTGGGCACAATCTATCCAGATATTAGACTCAAAGCATCTTTAAGTACAGAGGAGGAAGGCAGTGGCAGTCTGCCACTATGGCACTACAGTCTGCCACTATGGCACCACAGTCTGAAATACTACGAAGAATAATGTAGCAGTAATTTCACTGAGTCCAAATCAGAAAAATGGAAGAAAAATTTGAAAGTGTTAATTTGAGACCTGTAGCCCAGAAAGAATTCAAGATTCAGTCCAAATTGCAAAAAGATAAAAATTGAAAACAATGGACAAGGCTAGGATCTGACACATAATTTTTCTCTCTCCAGTACCCATTTTTACTAAAGATAAATCATAGCAGAACAAATTTATTTGAAAAATATATTTTAGTCTCGTTATACTTGGTCTGAGTTTTTGCATTAAGTATAACAAGAATACTTATTTGTCATATAGGCTTTTTAAAAAAATTGGCTTTGCTGGAACTTTGCTCCATGGGAATCTCAGATTAGACTTTTTAAAGTCTTGAGCCCAGCCACAGATTTATCTGTGCCTACAAATATCTATATAGATTGAGTGATTTCCTCTCCTTGAGGTCCCAGGAAAACTTGAGGCTCCTGGGCCCATCAGAAAGTGACATTCTTTACTTACCACAGGTCAGGACACCTTGTATAGTGACTGTATAGCCAAAGTATGAGACCAGCTTTCCCACGGGGATTTTTATTGGCCCTATAAGTCAACTTCGATTCCTTAAAGCAATCTGTTTAAACCTCGAAGTATGCCATTCCAGTCAAAACTTTGGTAAAATAACCAGTGTCTTAAATGATGTTCTGTTACAAAAGAAAACAGATTGTATTGAACTTATGCAAATAACTATAGTGCCATAAATTAAGTATACTTACAAATAGTTTTCAAATTCTGGAGAAACCAGGTAGAGAGAGAGAAATACACTCCAAATTTTTCTCATGGAAATGTACTTTATCCAATTGATAAACGCTGCAAATAGCTTTTTTTAAAAGGTTTTCTTGACTCTGAAAAACAAAACAAAAAGAATAAACAAATGTTTTTAAAAGTCATAAAATATTATTTCAATCTTCTGTTAGTTAAGTCCATTCAATTAACTTCTGTTCTGCCTTACATTGGATCAGGAATCCTCATGAATACATCAGTTCTCCATGAGAGTCCCAGAGTTTTTCTCTCTATTCCAATGGTGCAATCTCTACAGTTATCAGAAAGCAATATTTAAGGGTACTCCTCAAAGTTCTATATCTGATTATAAACTGCTCTGTAAAAGGATCAAAGTAAAACAGCAATTGTGGATGATGAGTCTTAGAACAATTATAGTAAAAGACACAATTGACTAGGAATTGGTTACTTCTGTGGCATATACCAATTTTACATAATAATCATAATTGCTACTGATAACATATACTAAGACATATTAGAATCACAGGAATCTCATACAATTTTGGTACTTATACTAATAATACATTTATATAAATATTATCCAAAGAAGGTTAAACACCATTTCATACTTGACAATGCTTCCTGTATGATTTTAATGTGCCAAGTAAGCCAAATATGTCTCTTTTGGACTTTAGGGTATCTAATAGCTAAAAGGGATAACCAGGTGAATAAAAAGAAAGACTAAATTTAGAATTTGACTTTGGAAAGTTTGTTAAATATCAAAATTTTAAACACTTGGTATTACAAAATAAAATCCCCAGGTCACTATAAGCAAAAGAGAAAAATCTTTACTCATTGATAGAGAGGAGACTCAGCTTTCCAAACAAAACCCAATAAAGACAGCATGAGGCCAGCTGAATCTGTCTCTTTTCTCTTCCTTTTTTTTTTGTCATTTATTTGAAAGGCAAGCAAAAACCTTTCAGTATCTCTTAATATTATATGAAAATCCTGTTCAAAAGAGACAGCCAAATTTTGCCTTTGCATTAACATACTATTAACGTTAAACCCAGTTCTTACTAAAACAAACAAATCTATCTGATCTTAATTACTTTGACCATAAGGTAAGATTTCCATAAACCTTTGATAACCCTTTACAATTTTCTGTTAAACAGCATATCAATTCTCTAAGAAAACTCTGTTATTCAGACCAACAGGCTCAGATTCTGGCCCTGCATCAGGGTGCTTTTATTTCAATGTTTAATTTATGGAAGAGCTAGAAAATGTTCCTCAAATTTTAGCCAACTTGCTCACACTCACATAACTTATTTTACAAGATCAATCTTTCACAAATCTTTTGCAACTTATTTAAGCCTTCAGTTTTGTCCGATTACTGTCTTAGGTTAGGATGATCCTTAAAAATCTCTGAATTATACAAAATTACATCCCCTTTAACAAAAAACATATTTTCAAACCTTCTTATAACCTTTACCAAAAACACATTCTACTTTCTTATACACCTTGCATGTAAAACTGTTTCTCCTGTAGTCTCAAGTACATGTTACAATGTCAACTCTTAATAACTTTTATTTTTGGTGAAAGACCTGTTAAGTAAGTGATTTTAATCTTGTATCAGATTGTAGAGCCCAGGACAAAGACAGACAATGTCTAATTCTGCCCAGCCTAGCCAGGGGACCTGGCTAACTCCATACGTCCCCAGGCCTTACCTAGAATCTAATGGCTGTAAAATAGACAGGTCAAATAATTATTAAAGAATCACAGAAGGAGTTTATGACCTCAAAGCATCTAGCAAATAGTATCTGACCTACCTTATTTAGACCAAATGTCTAAACTTTGAAGACATTTCTATTTAACTTTACCAACGACCTTTTAAACTGTCTTTATTTTTCAAAGATCATTAGAGTCATGTGACTTAAAGGCATTAAAATTTCTATTTTTCTTACAATAAATTTGATTTAAGCACACATTATTTTTAAGCCAATTAATTAGAGCTCTTTTGTATAAATATCACACACACAACACATATATACAGGCAGAAGCAAATCTGGTAGGGTGAGAAAAGATTAGATACAAGAGGAAGGAGGAAGAGATAGGAGTAAATGGAAAATCAGACAGAATTCCATCAACTGAGAAGCTTATAGCAGGGGAGCAAGGGCTTTAAAACAGAATCTGTGCACATATAGCCCAAATATTAGCCTAATTATGTCATTTCCAATTACAGAGCTCTCAAAATAAAAAATATTTTAAAATATTTTATCACCATATTGTAGCCAGGACATATGGCTGGCATCTCTGGCTTTTGAGATTTTCATTTCTTCTTCCCAAAGATATTCTCTCAAGTGGAACCAATACCCCTTAACTCAGGTTACAACTTAACTACAGATGCATGAGGTATCTTCAAAGAATGGCAAACAATTTTCACAAGATCTAGAATTTCCCCTAAGGTAGCTCAGAGAAAATAAAATTCAAGACAGGAAATCAGAAGCCATCCATGGAGGGGAAAAGAATCAATAAATGGCAAAAGTTTCACAACTCTCAAACTAGAAAGGACTTATTCCCAAAGCCAGAACTGAACCTAGGCCACCAGTGTGAAAGGGTAAAGGCTTAGCTACAGAGCTATAGTACAAGGTGACTGCTATTGCTTTTCCAAGAATCTAGTGTAGTCATTTTTGAGCTTGCAAGGGACTTCATTCAAGAGAATTAAGGCTAGCCATAACATTATCATGTGCCCCTTTTAGACCCAAGAATCAAAGCCCTGTAACTTAACAGCACAAGGACTTTAAAAGCAATACACAAAGTTACATGGATGCAATAAGCTTTTCGAGTTCATAATTTGAATTCACTTTTGTATAACTTTTGAATTAGACAAAATCATTCTTTTTCCCATTAAGAACACATCTTCTTTGGAATATTTTATATAAACCTAAGAAGCATGAAATCCTGAACTGCCTGTCAGATACTAATATTTATAGATGAGAGTCATTCCACAATTTTGGAACATGTTTCCCATATAATAACCCTTTCTTTTTCTTTTTTTTTTTTTTTGCAACAGAGTCTTGCTCTGTCTCCCAGGCTGGAGTGCAGTGGCGCAATCTCGGCTCACTGTAAGCTCTGCCTCCTGGGTTCACACCATTCTCCTGCCTCAGCCTCCAGAGTAGCTGGGACTACAGGCGCCCGCAACCACGCCCGGTTAATTTTTTTGTATTTTTGAGTAGAGATGGGGTTTCACCGTGTTAGCCAGGATGGTCTTGATCTCCTGACCTTGTGATCTGCCCACCTCAGCCTCCCAAAGTGCTGGGATTACAGGCGTGAATAATAACCCTTTCTTAATTGGAACTCATCCAGACATACATTAAGCATCCAAAATGATTTTAAGATTTTATGTTATTTAAAAAGTTTACTTACAAGCATCTATCTCATTTATATGTACCCAATTTTCCCATTTTAAACATTTATTTAGAATTACCTTTGAAAATTGAGATATTACACAAAGGTGGTCATTATTTTATTTCCCTGTTAACTGTTTTTAAAGCTTGTGAACATCAGGCGTTTAAGTAAGAACCTTAAACACGTGGTCATTTTGTCAATAAGCTCAAAATGTGTCCAGAGTTGGTTCCTTCTGGTGGATTCTTGGTCTCGCTGACTTCAAGAATGATGCCGTGGACCTTCATGGTGAGTGTTACAGCTCAGACCCAAAGAGTGAGCAGCAGCAAGAGTTATTGTGAAAAGCAAAAGAACAAAGTTTCCACAGCATGGAAAGGGACCCCAGCGGGTTGCTGCTGCTGGCTGGGGGTGCCCAGCTTTTATTCCCTTATTTGTCCCCGCCCGTGTCCTGCTGATTGGTCCATTTTACAGAGGGCTGACTGGTCCATTTTACAGAGTACTAATTGGTCCGTTTTACAGAGTGCTGATTGGTGTGTTTACAATTCTTTAGCTAGACACAGAGCACTGATTGGTGCGTTTTTACAGAGTGCTGATTGCTGCATTTACAATCCTTTAGCTAGACACAGAGCACTGATTGGTGCGTTTTTACAGAGTGCTGCTGCTGCATTTATAATTCTTTAGCTGGACACAGATCACTGGTGTGTTTACAATCCTCTAGCTAGACAGAAAAGTTCTCCAAGTCCCCACTCGACCCAGGAAATCCAGCTGGCTTCACCTCTCAAGAGTTAGCTGTTTTCATTAAACAATGTTAAATGCCTTACTTATCAAAAATTACATAAATAAATGTTATAAGAGTTATTAAGAAATTATTTTAGGCAGATAGAGAGGAAAAGGTGTCCTTGGAAGTTGTTTTTGTTTCTTTTAACGCAGCTCCAGAAATGTTTCTTGTCTTATAGGAAAGCCCTGGCTCTAAGAGCAGGGCAGCAAGCTTTGATATGTAAATGCCTGCCATAAGAAACTGGGTCCACCCAAACTTGGTGATTTCCACTGCCTTCTTCCCCTTGCCCTCACATGTGCCTGGCAACATGGCCACCCCCACATATCACCATGTGTGTAGAACATCATGGCACCCTGCATTTACATATTAAAAGGGTAGGGTGGGAGGGCCAGGTTTTTCGCGGGCTACTACAGGAATGACATGTCTGGTCAAACCAACCCCCTGAGCCCTATGCAAAACAGACACCACCTCCTCTTGCCTCCTCATATAAGCAGCCACTTTTCCGCTGCCCTTGGGGTTCTCTCTTTGTTCTTATCCCCCCTCCCTCGGTCTCTGTATGGGGGAGCTGTTTTCTCCTTCCTGCCTTCTTTCTTTCTTGCCTATTAAACTTTTCGCTCCTTAAAAACCACTCCACGTGTGTCCGTGTTGTTCTATCAAAATCAGCGCGAGACTAAGGATCCTGGTGTTCCTTCAGTCATCAGAGCTGTGTTATAAAGATCATTCCATTTTGGGTTGGGCTTATAGTTTTATAATTCTTATGCCAAATTATGACACCTAATAATATCTGGCAGAGATAAATATGAAACCACTTGATCAATAAATTCAAACAAAAATGTATGTTGACAATTCTTAAGACAT
This sequence comes from Gorilla gorilla gorilla, assembly GCF_029281585.2. Taxonomy (NCBI): domain Eukaryota; kingdom Metazoa; phylum Chordata; class Mammalia; order Primates; family Hominidae; genus Gorilla; species Gorilla gorilla. Next base: position 44,386,856 of record NC_073238.2, on the reverse strand, counting down.
TTCTAATATTATTTTATCAATGATTTAAAAGCCAGCTTATTTATTAAAGATAAGCATTTGGGCTTATTCACTTAACTTATGAGTACTCCCTAACTTTAAGCCAGTGTGTACTTCGTGGCTAAAATACATAACAAGATACATATACATACACATAAACACACACATACACTCTCAAAAAAGACAAGCAGAAAAGAAAATAGAGGAAGATACAGCCTAACCAGCCTTCATGTAGGAGGCAGGTTTTCTAAGTGGGGTGTGAGAAAAAAGGGAGAGGAAGAAAAGAGGTGGTGACCAAAAGGAAATTCTGGAGCCTTCTATTAATAGCTACCACACAGTGTGAGGCTGCTACCCCCACTATTCTCATTTATCTTCCATAAAGTAGGGATCAGGGTCCATACACAAAGTAATACATTTGCAAACAAATAGCTTGTTTCCAAATGAGTCCCAATCAAGGGGACTGGGTGAGATCCTGAATTCCCTTCCCCAGTTCTAAAGGGCTCCATGGGTCTCTGAGTCTGATCTGAGTAAAGCTCCTATGGTACCGCAGATACAAACAAATACAAGCGCATAAAATGCTCAAATGGTGTCACTAGCAGCCACGTCTTAAGTAGAGCACAGCCCTAGCAACACCCCAAAAGAGGTATAGGGTGGGTGGGCACATTTCCAACAAACTTACCCAGTTCCAAAATTTGCTGTTTTTTTTTTTTTTCTTCTAGAGGTCACTTTCTTTGTACCAGTGAAGCACTGAAGGCAGCAAATATCGTGCCAGGAGGCAAAATAGATGTTCCCCCAAAACAAAAGTGTTTATGGCAGCTGCTGGGAAGTTCTGTAACACTCCCATCACAGGGTCAGCTAGCCATGAGCATCTGGACCCACAGGCAACCCCCGACCTTGCCCAGTAGTGAAATTTGAGTTGACAGGCTTGGATCACCCAGGGCAGGCAGCGTTCCCTACATGGGCCACCAAAATTGTAACCAAAATGCAGGTTAGTTGCTCGCCACTTACAGAGTCCTATTAACAAGGGCAATGTATGGTATAAAGAAAGTGATTTATTTTCGAAGGTAGCTGAGGGGAAGAAGCACAGGTGTCCCCTTTAAATGTACCACTTCGCTTTTGGAGCAGAAAGCAGGCACTTTTAAAAGGCGGGGTGGGGCGGGGGGCAGCAGTGAGCAAGGCAGCGAGGTCTATGTGTTAGCTCCAGTGCCTTATCTATTATGCAGTAGGTCACTGGTGACCACTGGTGCCTTTATGGGCAGGACTAGGCGAGAAACGCCCCAGATGGGGGAGAGTTTTATAGCTCTTGAGGCGGCTTCCTGGTGAGGGGGAGTCTCATAGAAATCAGCGGTATCTCTTGAGGCAACTTCCTGAGGGGCGAGAGTTCCACAGCAGGCATACTTTGGTCTGTAAATCAACTGTTAATTTTCAAGGAGTTAGATGAACTTGCCCTGTAGGGAGTATCTGGTGAAGGCGGGTGGGGTAAAAGGCTATATTTGCATTTCTAAAGGGCTAAGTAGGAAGTGGGGAACCAGGGAAATGAGAAAAGAAGAGAGAAAATATAATCATTAAACTACTTTTTAGAAAAATGGGGGTACCGGTTACATATACATGGTAGCATACTGTTCACATTGCGCTGCACCTGTTTTGTTTATTTGTTGCTTAACAGTATATATTGGTGCTAGACCCGTAGCAATACATACAGAGCTGCCTTTTTCTTCTTAATGACTGTTAGTTGCTGTTTCTTGACCTCAAATTTGTTAGGAATTGCAATTTGCAGCTTCCCTTGTACGTAGGGTGGCTACATACCTGGTTGTGGTCACTGAGTTATATGCATGAGTGTATTGGGTGGGGCTTCTGGGAAAGATGTTGTTTTCCAGATAAAAAGAGACAGACTTTCTCCCCTTCCTCCTTCTTCCTCCTAGAAAGCAGCTATGATGCCCCCAGAGCACAGCATCCATGTTGTGAGCATAAGGAAGGAAGTTCACACTCAGGATGCTCAAGCTGAGGAGTGGAAGGTGACAGGGCAGAGCCATCGCATCTGTGCTGGGCCACCTATCTCTGGACTTTGTATTACCTGTGAAAGGAAACTCCTTATTTATGATACTATTTAATTGTCTGGATGTATTATTATTTATTTAACTAGTCTTCTATAGATGAAAAATTCTGTGATTAAAAAAAAACCTTGTACTACGCTGCTTTTCCATGTATAAGAATATTATCTATCTATAGGGTAAATTCTTATAATTAGATCCACTGAGTCAAAGGTAGATATATCTTTTTTTATTATTATTATTTTGAGACAGAGTTTCACTCATTGCCCAGGATGGAGTGCAATGGCATGATCTCAGCTCACTGCAACCTACGCTTCCCAGGTTCAAGCAATTCTCCTTCCTCGGCCTCCCAAGTAGCTGGGATTACAGGCATGCACCACCATACCTGGCTATTTTTTATTTTTATTTTTATTTTTAATAGAGATATGGTTTCACCATGTTGACCAGGCTGGTTTTGAACTCCTAACCTCAGGTGATCCAAGAGGTAGATATATCTTAAACTTTGGTTGGCCTTGCTGAGTTTTTCTCCATAGAGGTTATAACAATTCTTGGAGAATTCTTAATGTGCTGAGGAAAAGTCATTTATATTAAGGCTTCCTGACATATATGATAAAAAATTAACTCTATTTTAGAATTTCTCCTGGTAAAGTAATTTGCTTTTCTCCTTTGGAAGGAGGGCGGCTTCAATAGACCCTATAACAAGAGTATAAGATACTGTAAGATTCACATACTAATTGAAAGGAATTTATGAAAGCAATCATGAACTGTGAAATCCTTTCCCAAAATTGACCTTAGGGCCATATATCAGATACAAATCATATTTCCTTTTAGCGAAGACCCTCTTTCCTTCTTTTCTAACACAACAGGCTACTGATGCAATTCAACAAACATATTTTGGGCACCTACTGGGTGTCAGGCACCAACCTTGGTGCTGGAAAAAGAGGGATGCTATAGTGGGTTGAATTATTTCCTTCAAAAAGACCTGTTTACATTCTACCCTCTGGTACCTGTGGATGGGACCTTGTTTGGAATAGGGTCTTTGAGTAAGTCAAGTTAAGATGAGGTCATACGGAGTTAATGTGGGCCTTAAATCCAATGATTGGTGTCTTTATAAGGGAAAGGAGAGGGAGATTTGGATGTATAGACACAAAGTGAAGAAAGCCATGCAAAGACAGAGGCTGAGATTGGTTATGCTGCCATAAACCAAGGAAAGCCAAGGATTGCCAGGAGCCACCCGAATCCAGGATGACACAAGGAAAGATTCTTCCCTAGAGCCTACAGAGGGAGCATGGCCTTGCCAACACCTTGATTTCAGACTTCTAGCTTCCAGAACAGTGAAAGAATACATTTCTGTTGTTTTAAGCCACCCAATTTGTGGTACTTTGTTATGGCAGTCCTAGCAAACAAACACAGACACCAGAGTACATTACCTTCTAGGAAGTGGAGGGGCCACTATTTCCTTCATGACTTTAGTGATGTTCCTAGCATGTGTGTCTATGATCAACCCAGTCACACTGCATGGATCATTATCTGTTTCATGCCTATCTCCCCCGTCTAGGTTGGGTTTCCTTGGGGGAGTAACTCTATCTGATTTGTTCCTTTATCTCTAGAGTTGGGGAAAGTGGCTGACACTTGGCAAGTGTTCACTAAATATGGCGAGGCTCTGTATTGGTTCATCAGTGAATCATCTTTCTTGAGAGGAGGAGGAGCCTGGGCAGCACCTTAGGGCTGAAGAGTTCTGTCATCACCAGACACACACTCACTGTGAAGAGTTCTGTCATCGCCGAACATGCACTTGCTGATTTGCTACCACTGACCTGGCTCTGGCTCCTCACTTTCCCCTTTCTGCCAATGAGATTATTCTTACTGTCACCAGGACAAACATAGTCACCTTTGCCCCCTTCCTATCCCCTGCCAGGCACTAGTTTCTGCCCAGCCTTTTTTGTCTTGTCTCTGGAGCCCTTTCTCCTTAATACCCTCCCTGGCACCCCATCCTCCCTTGTGACCTCACTCTCCTTGGTGACCCCAATTTTCAGCTCCATGCTGATAATCTCTAGAACCTTATCATGGGCTCAGATGACCTGACTTCCAGACTCATCTCTGCAATCCTGCCTCACATCTCTGCCAGTTCATCTTGGAGGTGCTGAACTCAACCAGTCCACCTGATCTCATAATTTTCCCCACCAAACCTTCACCTCCTCTAATGCTTCCCACGTAACTACACTGTTTAAAACTACAGGAATCCTACATATTGCAAAAGAACTCCTTTCCATGGTTCACACAGCCCTTCACAATCTGACCTGCTTCCAGCTTTTCTGGCTTGCTTTGCTCCTCCCACATTGAAGGGTCCTTCAGTTCTTCAAAATGGCTGACCCTCTTCTACCTCCTGACCTTGGCACTTACTGTTCCCTCTGCAGGAAATATTCCTCTCTCCCTTCTTATTCTGACTGCCGTCAATTCAGTCTTCCCATCTGTGTTTAAGTCCTGCTTCCTTGGGGAAGATTGATTTTTATAATCATCATCCACATCACTGAATCTCCTGTTGTGCAATTCCATTGCACCTTGACCTTCCTCTTTCTAACATGCCTCACACTGGTAATTGTTAGTTTTAATATCTATATTCATTTCTAGATGGCAAAATTGTTTTTTTGTTGTGTTTTGTTTTGTTTTGTTTTTGAGACGGAGTCTCGCTCTGTTGCCCAGACTGGAGTGCAATGGTGTGATCTTGGCTCACTGCAACCTCCGTCTCCCAGGTGCAGGAGATTCTCCTGCCTCAGCCTCCCAAGTAGTAGCTGGGATTATAGGCACCAACCACCATGCCCAGATAATTTTGTATTTTAGTAGAGATGGGGTTTCACCATGTTGATCAGGCTGGTCTCGAACTCCTGACCAGGTGATCCACCTGCCTCGGTCACCCAAAGTGTTGGGATTACAGGTGTGAGCCACCATGCCCAGCCTAGATTGCAAAGTGGTATAAGGCTAGGGACCACTGTATCTCCAGAGCCTAGCAGAGTCCTCTCCACATTGTAGGTGTTCGATATATGTTTGTCTAATGAATGAGTGAATCTCCAGGAGACATAGTAAATGCTAACTAAAAATTGGTTTAATTAATCAATGTAAATAAATTATTTACATTATTTACATGTCAGTTGTAATCACTCTACTTTAATCCTTTATCAACTCAAAACTGGATTTTTGCAATGTCACCTTTACCAGTCTCTCTGCTTCAACTTACACTGTGTAATTACATTCAGGTCAACTGTTGCAAAGCATCACTTTCATTAGGTAACTCTCCAGAAGAAAATTCATTCACAGCTCCCCAGTACATTTAGAGCAAAGTCCAAACTCCATGGCTATGCTGATCCCTACAAAATGTTTAGCATAGACTTCAGATGCTGTGTGCTAGAGTTAAGGTGGCCACTTATGGGCTTCTGTGGGCTAGCCTGGTGTTGAACCAGCATTGTGTGTTTGGAGAAAGCATCCTGTTTACAAATGAATGTTTGGAAATGCAGCCTGTTATTAGGTATGAGGTTGCTTGGTGTTTGAATCTGATTGTTCCTAAAGGTCACCAGGCAATGTCTCCAAGCAGTCAGCACATGGGCTTTCAATCATCTTTAACTAGTAGTCATGCTTGGGAGGGCTTAAAAGAGTAAGAGAATATGTTTTGCATGTATTTGCATGGCTTACTCTCCTGAAGCTTTCAAATTTTAAATGAAATGATTACTTGTTTGCCTGATAACTTTTTAAAAATAGTAGAAAGCCCATTGTCCTTAGGCTTAAGAATACCTGGGTCTGACCTTTCTTCATTTGGAAGATGCTGTCTCTGCAGCCTTTGTGGTTTCAACTTGCTGATTACAGCTTGCGTAGGTGGGAGGAGGCATGGCTAGTGGTTTCTTTTTGGCTGTGGGTATAATTGTTGGTCTGAGTATGAACCGTGATCCAGCCTTACAAGCAGCTGGCAGCCCCTAGCTTAAACCATCTTTGGGTACTTCCTCTCAGACATGCCTAGCCAGAGGCACACAGATGGAGGTCTGAGCAAACTGGAAAGCTGGAGGCTTTAGCTTTGGCATGTGAGTGTTCATTTTCTACTCCCTCCTACCTTTGGGCACCCACCATTCATGCTATCTTAAGCCCTCTTGCCCATCAAAGCCCTCTTGCAAATCATCCAGTGTCAGTTCGTTATGTTAGAGAGACAGGATAGCGTGCTTAAAAGGGAGACCTCTAGTGTCAGCCAAAGCTGGATTTTCATCTCTGTTTTACTATGCACTGTGAACTTTGGACAATTTAGTTAACCTCTCTAGCTTCAGTTTCTTCATCCGTACAATGCAGGTATTAGCATTTAGAGCCATGTTGAGGATTACATGCAATGACTTGAGCAAACATCTGCCTGTGATACAGTAAGTTCTCACTAAGCATCAGCTATTATTATTAAACATGTTTTAGTGTGACTGAGTTGAATTGGGTTTGAATTTTAAGCTTGGTTGCTAGTCTGAAGAGGGAGGGCTTTATTGCTAGGGCCACTGGGAAGATGTGGGTGGCTGTGAAAGAGGTGTGTTAGGAAAAGCTTCCTCCCCTAGATTGGCCAATAGTGGCACGCTCTAGTACTGAAGACCTAGTCCCAGGAGTTGCTGGGCCTTGAGGGACAGACACAGGCCTAGCTTTTTTGGGGCACCCTGGAACATGAAGCCACCCTGACCCCATCCTAGGATGAGTCTTCCTGACTCATTACGTGTCAAAGGTCACCTTCTCCATCCCCTATCCCGCTTCTCTTTCCCTACATTCTGGAACACAGGATGTTTGAAATTCAGAATTCACTTCTGAATTATGCCTTGTTCTACCACTTCTGGGTGGGCTGTCCCAATCTATGTGCTATTTTGACCATGCAGGTAATCCCCCTTCACACATACACAGGGCCTTGTAGCCAGGGTTCCTGTGACTTCAGGCCTGGGACATAAATGGGAAAGGTGTTCCAAGTCCCGATGGGAAGCAGAGCATCAGGAAATCTGGGGTGTGGCCAAGGGACCTGGACAGATGCCTGAAGTCAGGGGAAGAGGTTTCTGGAAGTTCAGGCATCAAGACAAGGGTGAGGAATATGAGGTGCATCTCAGGGATGACCTAATTAATTCTGCTTTGTGGAGAACTCTCAAGCTTGCTTGTAAAGACTCCTGCCCACAGCATCTTAAAGACAACAGACGTCTGACTTGGCTTCCTCCCACCCCCGGAACTGGACCAGCATTGCAAGCCACTCTTGGATTTATTGTTGATAAGAATGGCATCTACACTTTCTGTTTGTCAAGCACTAACTATGTGCTGGGAATACATTCATTGAATGCATTCTCTTCTTGAATCCTCACAACAAATCAACAAATTAGCTACTATTATTACCTCCATTTTACAGATGAGGAAATGGAGGCTTACTAAGTGGCTTAAGGTTAGCTAAGGTCACTGAGCTAGGTAGCTATCCTACATTTGGCTCATGGCCAGTTCAAGCTTGGAATCATCTCACTGCACATACTACTTCCTGATTGTTGTATTGGTTACAGGCTACTGGTGTTTTTGCAATGGGACAGAAATTTTTGGACCCCAGACATTTCAGAAAGGCTCATGCCTGTTGCTCCTTCATCTTCCCTCCATGTGTGACTTGCATTGGCTATGACTGAGTCTCCACTGCTCACCTGGCTCGGATTGTGACCTGCCCTTGTCAGGATGTCTGTTCTTCCAGTTTGAACTTTCTTAGCTGCCTGATTCCCACCTCCAGTTACCCCTGTGCCTGTGCTGTCTGCTCAACAGCAGCCCATTTATGCTTCTGGTATCTGTTCCCAGAAGGGCCTTGTCCTGGCCTCCTTCTCTAGGCCCCTGGTCAGTCTGCATTGCCCCTTCTCTCTCTTTCACCTCCAAGGCCGCTGATCATGACATCTCTCATTCCCTGGGTGTATCTCTACCCCAGCCCAGGCCCTTGAGGACGGGCTCTTCTGCTACAGTGAGTTCTCCCTGCCTAGACGACAGAGCCAGGGAGAGAGAGTGGGAGTTCGTGGGACCCAGGTCTATAGAGTTAACCTCTACCTTTGTCTTTTGTTTAATTATTAAAATGCATATTACAGTAGAGACAATGGGGACCACCGTGTTTGATTACAAATACACAGGAAAAATTGTAAACACTTGCAGCAGGTCAATCACTTATTTGTTAGTACACCCATCACACTCATACATTGCATTTCTGTGTGATTATCATGTAATCAACGAAAAATTTGTCCTTGGATAAAATAGCATGTTAGCTTTGTTAGGTTAATTTTAGTTTTTATTTATTTACAACCCTAAACTCTATCTTATATAGCCTCGCCCTTCCTGGATAGATAGTGATTGACTGTATTTATTTGGCCACAACTAAAGCTTACTAAGTAGTGTTGGTCTGACTTATCATATCGGTGCTTTGCTGGGGAACTTCCCAGAGAGAGTTCACAGCCCTGAGAGTGAGTCCAAAGGAGGAGGCTTTCCCTACCTTCTCCACAACAAGAACAAACATGCCTATGTGACAATAGAGTAGGAAGGGCATCTCATCCCAGCAGAATGTGGAGGGGACATATTTCTGGGTGATTCTGGTCAATGCTTCTACCATTGTAGAAGAGACCCATTTTGATTCTACATTGTGATTGATGTTGACTAATTAGCCAGGTTTGTGTTACTTAATTTCATTTGTTAGTGTAGATTTTTCCTTAAGAAACAATAAAAGCAATCCAGTTCAGGATTTTATTCTTGGATGAGGAGCTGGGCTGAGGACATGATCCCTGTTTGGTGTAGATGGAACCCACCCAATCACCAAGTCGTTCCGCAAGGGCAGGGGCAATGCCGGCCAAGTCTGCCCTCTGACAAGGGGACACTGAAAGTGATCAAATTCCTGGGATGGGGAAGAGGCCTCTTTAAAAATGACCTGGGCAATATGCACCTCTGCAAATTGAGGGAGGGAAAGAGAGGTCTAGAGGCCAAGCCCGCAGGCCAGGGTGGCTCACTTTCACTTCACTGCCTGTCGAATCAGGCCCCAGGAGTGTCTTCCGCAAGCCTGGCACTAATGTCACTTCACTGAGCCCTTACTGTAGGTATCAATAGTTAGTAATAGACTGATCCTTTATTCCTCCTTTATCCTTGGTAGTGGCCCTTTGACAAAATAAGAGATGACAGATGTGTGAGAGAGAAACTTGCCCAACCGCACACCATTCTCAAATATCTATTTATTCTTTTCCAGCTCTGGTTAAATTTCTAAACTAAAGGGAAGGCAGATGGCTTCTTAAAAATAAAAATAGACTTCATCCCCTGAAGTTGCGCAGCCTTCTTTGAAGGGCTGAACCTGGTGTTTGAAAGATTCTGAAGACACGCGTGTAGTTTTATGTTGCATGCTTCAGTGAGACGGACAACCATAGATCTGTGAAAATGACCATGGGAAGGCTCAGGATACTCCAGAGAACAGACTCCCAGGGGCCTTCCTGCCATGCCCGTGATCAAGGTCTGCAGGAGGAACAGGATTGTGGGAAAGAACAAGAGCATGAGACCCAGACTGTTTTGGGGCTGAATCTTGGTGTAGCTGTTGTGTGACCTTGAGCCTCAGTGTCCTCACCTGTAAAACGAGTTGCATGAAGACTCAGTGAAATAGTGTGTATTAGTGATCTATTGCTGTGTAACAAATGACCCCAAAACTTAGTAACTTAATACAACAGCATGGGTTTTCTCACAGTTTCTGTGGCTCAGGAATCTTGGTGCAGCTTAACAGGTCGTCTAACTCAGTGGCTCCTGAGACAACAGTCAGGGTGTCTTCTGGGTTGCAGTCATCTCAAGGTTCAGTGGGGGAAAGAGCTGCTTGCAAGCTCACTCATGTGGTTGTTAGCAGGCCTCAGTTTCTGTTGGGCCTCCTCCCTCTGACTGATGCTCAGGACTGTGAACTTCCTCTGGGAATTTCCCCAGCAAAGCACCAATATGTTAGGTTAGACCAACCCTACCTAGTAGGTTTTCACTGTGGCTGAATAGATATGGTCAAACAATATCTGTGGCCTCAGGTCCTTACAGCGGTTGGCTGGGGATGGTCCTCATTCCTTGCCCTGTGGGGGTCTCCAAAGGGCAGCTCACAACAGCGAAGCTTGTTTCCTGAGAGCAAGTCCTGGAGAAGAGCCAGAGGGAGAAGGAATTCCAGCAAGAAGGAAGTCACAGCCTTTTATAACCTGACCTCAGAAATACAACCTATTTCACCTGCCCTTTTTTATTGTGAAGCAAGACACCGTCTGCTCACAAAAACAGGGGACTGTACAAGGGTGTGAATGCCAGGAGGCAGGGATCATTAGGAGTCATTTACAAGCAGCCTACTGCATGATGTGTGCATACAGTGTCCATCCTTGCTTCACATGGTGGGCACTCAGTTAATGTTAGCAGCCTCCCTGCTCTAGTTGACATAGACTTTCAGAGCTTTTGTGCCATAATGGCAACTCTGCTTGGATGAGGTATAACCTGTGGTCCTTGGGAATCTTCTGCAAGCCACAGAGCTACACGGATTTTTCAGTCTTCCCCTCCTGGCAGTGTGGCCTATGAGGACAGTATGAGTCCACATAGTGGCCAGCGCTAAGCCCAGAGGTAGCCGGTCCCTTCTTAGGTAGTTCCTGCTGGAGTCCAATATACCAGAGACAGATTTTGCCTTCACCAGGACATACTGAGCTCTTACAATGTTCTGGGAAGCATCAGGAAGCAAAACACATCGAAGGTCCTGCTCACATGGATCTTGCATGTTAGTGAGGGCAGATAGACATCAAGCAAAACAAATAAGAACAACACAGGCGTTTCCCTCCTCAGGCTGTAACTGCCTGATGGGCTTTTCCTGCCTGCTGCACAAAGACCACGGCATTGCAGTAAAGAAAAACTTTAATAGATGCAAGTCTGGCCACGCCATGTAGGAGATGGAGTTAGTACTCAAGTCAGTCTCCCCAAAGGCCCTTAGTTCCTAACTAAGGGTTTTTCAAAGGCAGTTTGGGAAAAGGGGTGGAAGTGACTATGCAGTGGGTGCTTGCTGCCAGTTGTTTGGGTGGATATGAAATCATAGGAGATTGAAGATCTCCTCTAATACTGAATTGCTGCCAGCAGGGATCACCAGAGGGAGGTTGGCAGGTCCAGGTGGAGCCATGGGTGTCAGACATGCAAAAATCCTGAAAAGATATCTCAAAAGGCCAATCTACAACAGTGGTGTTATCTGCAGGAGTGGCTGGCAATCATTTGTGTCTACGTCTTAGCCGAATCAGGCTCCTCTCTTCCCCCTAGCCTAATGGGCTTTCATTAGATTTACAAAGGCGATTGAGTTTAGGGGAACACCTGTCATCATTTAAACTACAAACTAGATGTGTCTCAAAGTTAACTTGGCCTAAGCCCGGGAATGATTAAGGGAAAGGCAAGATGGGGTTGTCGGTTAAATCAGATCTCTTTTACTGTCATAATTTTCTCACTCATATAATTTTTGCAAAGGCAGTCTCAAGGTCAGCAATCTGTTGCTGAAAATTAGACATTCTGTACAAAAACCCAGCCTGGAAGTCCATTTCTCCTTATGTTAAATGGAGGAAATGGTGATGTGTTACAAGAACACCATAACCTCTAGCCACTTCCCTAACACATAACCTAAACACAGTTAACACCTGTAGAATATATTATTATGAATGCCTAAATCATCACTTGTCTTGGTCTCTAATCAATTAACAAGGTTGTTAACAGTCATCATGCGTGCAGCAACAAATCCGTTTGCACACCATGCCATACATAGCCTTACCTTTTTTTTTTTTTTCTTTTGAGACGGAGTCTTGCTCTGTTGCCCAGGCTGGGGTGCAGTGGCATGATCTCGGCTCACTGCAACCTCCACCTCCTGGGTTCAAGTGATTTTCCTACCTCAGCCTCCCAGATAGCTGGGATTACAGGGGCCCACACGTCCAGCTAATTTTTATATTTTTAGTAGAGATGGGGCTTTGCCATGTTGGCCAGGCTGGTCTCGAACTCTTGACCTCAGGTGATCCACCTGCCTCGGCCTCCCAAAGTGCTGGAATTACAGGTGTGAGCCACTGTGCCTGGCCCATAGCCTTACCTTTAAGGTGAGTCCTGGCAAATAAATAAGACATATAGCCAGTAATTTAATACTTTTAAGCAAAAATATGGGTAAAATTTACAGTAACTTTTTATTTTTAGAGTAAAAAATAAAGCAATTTCCTGAAATGAACTGTTATTCACTAAGCAAAGAATTTTGAGACTGGAGAGAGAAGAAACCTCGAGATGCACAATCCTTGCTGTCACGCAGCTTGCCTTTCAAAACACCTGCACACACTTCTGACATTCTACCAATTGTATTTCTATTGTAACTGGAGATTCTCCTGCACATCATTTTATTAAAGATGTCACATTGAGCTAGCAGGACATAAGTGTACATTTTTCCTATATTATTGTAGACTGAAGAAAATATTGCTTTGAGAGATGTACATATTCTTTGAAGTTTGGATACTAAAGACCAGACGGACCCCACTGTTAGAATATTAACTTAGAGGGGGATCTCTTGAGATAGCTCATGTAAGTTAACATTCTAATGGTAGGATAGAGGCAGTGAGATATGCCACAGGGAAAACTAAGTGAGGGAGGGGGTAGGTAACAAGTTGCAATTTGAAATAATGTAGCCAGCAAAATGGGGGGTGTTTTAATAGAATCCTAAAGGATAAGAAGCAAGCAATGTGAACTTGGTGTCGGGGAGAGTACCTTAGGTAGACAGAATAGCAAATGCAAAGCCTGTGAGGCAGAAGGTGCTCTAGAATGTTCTAGAAAAAGCAACGGGGAGTGGGTTCCCCTGTGAACACAGTGAGGCAGCCTAGCAGGAGATGTGATCAGAGACATAAGGATGGTGGGTGGGGGAGGGCTCCACACCATTTTTACCCTGAATGAGAATGGAAGCCACTGGAACCTTTGCGCTATTCTCAGTCTTAGAGTAATTGGAGATCTTCAAGGGTAGGGCAGGGTTGCTGCCTCCATCTCCAACCAATTAAGTTGTGGCCGCCACATTTTCCCTGCTGAACCAAGATCTGCAGCAAGCAGGAGGGCATGGACTGAGCACAGGGAGATATAAAGAATCCAGGCAGCACTGGGCTTCACCCTGACCTCCCTCAGAAAATGGCTTGGGTGCAGAATGTCCAGGATGAGCACTGGGGGGAGTTTGCTTTCCATAGTTTTCTTGCAGGGAGGGGCGCATGCCAGGGCTTATTGCCCAAGAGGCACCAGAGGCAGTCAATGTGCGGGGATTTTACAGGTGCTGGGAAGGGACCTCCCTCTTTATTTCCTCAAATATGGCCCACTTGATTGCCCTCCAACACAGTTCTGAAGCCATCACTCCTCCCCCTTTTGTATGTAGTGTTGACCATGGGATCCACATGCAGAATGCATTTAGGGGGTAAGTAGGGAGGGTATGAGTTGCTCAGAAGGACCTGCCATGCTCAGTGCTTTACATACATGAGCTCACCTAGCTCAGCAACCTGATGAGGTCATTATTTTTATTCCCATTTTATAAGTGAGAAAACTGAGGCTCAAGAGGTAGAGTAACTTATCCAGCATTAAAGAATGAATAAGTTTACTATGTGGGGTTCAAACCCTGGAGCTTCTGATGGCAGAGCCAACCCTCTTCACACTGCTCTGCACAAACTGACACATGGCCAGCATTGACCTCAAATATCATGGCTGATTGATGGGATTAGACAAAGTCAGGGTCAGGGCTGCTAGTGGTCGGGTGTTTTCCCCTGACAGCAGGTCTGTGAGGAATACCCAAGGGCAGAGGATAAGCCTGTTTGGCAGGGAAGGGCATGGGGGGCTTAGAGTGAGCGGCAGGTGGGGGCTGGATATAAATGCAGGAATAAAGTGTTTCCTGTCTTCTTGGGAGAACAGGGCCAGTCACCCTTCTGGCTTCCCCAGTGGGTGGTCCACCTCCTGCCCCACCGCATTGTGCCTTCATTGTATTTAGCTTGGCAATCTTTTAAATTAATGATGTAGAGATTCTCTAAATGAATCCTGCCACCAATGCTCACACATTTCAGGGAAAGATCCATTGCTTGGGAGTTAGTGCTAAAGAAAACCCATTTTATAAGAAAGTTGGTTCCATTAGCCATGTAAAGGAAAATGGGAAAGAAAGGAGTGTTAGACATTCTCCCTTTCCCGTTTTTCATAATGACAGAGTGATTCCAAATAAACATGGAGTATAAAATCACAGCTGGTTTTTCTTTTAATGCTGAAGTATGGGAAAATCTTTAATTTTTACCAGTCCTGGGGGCTGAAGGTATGAAACTTTGCTAAATAGGATGCACCCACCAAGGATATTTTATTAGCTCTACTCTCCAACGGTGCTTTCAATTTTAAAACAGTTGCTTTAAAAAGCCTCTGGGGGCAGGCACAGCAATCTCAGTTAATCCTGTAATAATAAAAACCAGCCGCTAAAGTGCTGCTGTAACAATAATGACCAACACACAGGCTTGAAGATGGATTGCACGGAGGATTTCCTGCCAAGGAGTATTAGGGAGGCACCGTGACTCCCCCTCCTTCCTTAGCAAGCAGTCCAAGGCCGAGCCTCCCTGTCTGGGCTTTGCTGAGCTTGCCTGGAGGCAGAGATACATGAGGTAGCCCCCCAGCATCCTTTTGCATTCTGTGGGTCTGAAAATATCCCAGGTGACCTCATCTATCCCGGTGGGAACTGCCTTTTCCATTTGGGGTTGACTGGGTGAAAATTCAACAAAGTTATTCAACAAATATTTACTCCACAGTCACCATTTGGAAAGTCTGGGGCGAGTTTTGGGAAGGGAAAGGATGAAAAATGGGTCATTGATCCTATATTCAAAGAACTGAGGTCTAATGAGAGACAGAGGGATGTTCCTAGGAACCTAATGCCAAATGAAACAGGTAGCTGGGAAAAGCTGCAGCCACTTGTGCAGGGCGTTAGGAGGAAAGAATCATCTGTGATGGGTCCAGGGATGAATAAAGTCTTCCAGAAGAGGCAGCAACTGCGATGACTTTTTGAAGAGCAAAGGGATTTTGGTGGCTGGAGAAGGGCAGAGGAGCTCCAGGTTGAGGAAATGGTAAGAACAGAGACATAGGGCTGTGGGGTGTGGATTTGTGTAGTTCCTCCTGGCAGCATCAGTAGAGTCAGGAGATGTGTGGAAGATGGTGCCGGAGGCGTGAAAGAGGAGGGGCCCAAGACAGACAGCCTTGAAGCCACACTCAGGAGTTTGGACTTTACCTTGTAGATGACAATGAAGATTTGAAAGGAGGGAATGGGCTAAACCTTAGGAAAGCAAATCCGATGACGGTGAAATTAAAAAGAAAAATACATTTTAGATGCTTCTTATATTTTGTCTACAAGGTCACAGGAACCCGGTTTTGTCAGTCCAACTCAGGAATAGAGTTCCATATGGGAAACTGGTGTTAAGGCAGCCCAAACACCTCCTCACTTAGATCCCAAACACCATAGGGCCATTTTTGTCCTTTAGTCATCTAGGAAGCCAGGCATGCACTGGAATTTTCCAGGGAGGTTGCCTTCATAAGTGGCCATTGATAGTATTGAAAACAGAATTCTGAATTCTAGGCCCTGAGATTGTGAAATGTCTCTGTGTGGTTTGGCTCCACTGCTGGTGTCCAGTTTTACATCACTGACTTTATGAGGGCCTTAGGTATCGTGAGAAAGGATTGGCCATAACCACAGATGTGTGCGCGCAGGCACACACACACACACATACACACATAATGGGAATTGATGTGAAAATCCACTTTCCAGAGTTGTGTTCTCGGATAGGTATATATTGATCCCAGAAATATGTAACCACACTGATGTCTAACATGAGCCCTGACCAGCATGTGTTAAAAAAAAGACAAGACTTTTTTACCCTTTAAATATAGAGTTTTAGAAAAGTAGCAAGAGAAAAAAAAAAGACTGAGAAGAAAAGGAATTGGCCAGAAAAATAGATTGTAGAAATTCAAAGGGCGAAGTATTCTCTTGCAGTTCGGGAGGTCTGTGGCCGGTGGGTTGGACGTAGATGCCAGGCATTTGCTGGCAGCCTAAGGTGGAG
The DNA here is from genome assembly GCF_029281585.2 of Gorilla gorilla gorilla. Taxonomy (NCBI): domain Eukaryota; kingdom Metazoa; phylum Chordata; class Mammalia; order Primates; family Hominidae; genus Gorilla; species Gorilla gorilla. The sequence goes on along the minus strand of NC_073238.2, from coordinate 44,370,709 downwards.
AGAAAACCTGGTCCAGATTGTCAGGAAGGGAAGGGGGACCCCAGGCGGGAGGCAGAGCCATGGAGCGTCCTGAGGATTGGAGTCAACGTGGGCATAGGAAGCGCCTCGCCAGACACCCAGAATCTTCCCAGGAGCTAGGATTGCCATAGGCAACAAAAATCACAACCAAAACAACAGGAAGAACCAAAGCTTGGAAGCCCAGCTAAATTTGAATTCGGATAAACAACAAGTACTTTTTTAGTACGAATGTACAATATTTGGGACACACAGTAAACATTATTTGTTGTTTACCATAAATTCGAAGTTAACTGGGCATCCTGTACATGGTCTGGACAAGACCTAATCACAAAGCATCACTCAAAGCAGGAGCACCTGGGAGCCAGGCCTCAAGGCCACCTTCAAGGGCCACAGTGTGGGATCAGGGGCCCTGGGTCAGCCCCGAGCACAGGGTCGGCTAAAGCTGCCTGTGGCAGAGCGAAAGGAGACTAAGTTTCTGAGATGATCTGAAGGAGTCTGTACAGTACTGGCCAGCTGTGAATATGCCTCCATCACTTTCATGACAAATTATTTTTTTCTCATTGATTTTCACGCAGGTTGAGTTTTATTTGCAAGACCATTGGAGGCTATTTTGCTTCTTTTGATTTCATTTGTTTTTTTTTACCCTGCCTTGTACTCTACTCCTTAGTCATTATGCACAAGCGACGTTCTATCATCATTAGCTGAATGTATTGTGTCGAAACTCACTCTAGGCACAAGCCTTGGGGTGGTTGGCATTGAGGACAGGAATTCTTTCTCCTGATCCCCCGCAATTGCTTTGGTGCAGGGCTGGGTGTGTGAGAGCTTAGGTGGCTATGGAAGCAAAGTCAAAGCGACCCTGTCATTTCTTCTCCCATCAATTCACCTCTTCAGAAATTCATTCAACAAATACTGACCGAGGAGCTACCATGTTGGTTTCTGCATCCCAATCTCAAAGAGAACAGAAGAGAAGCAGGCATGCTCCTTACCCTTGAGGAAGCTCTATTTCTTTCTTTCTTTCTTTCTTTTTTTTTTTTGAGATGGAGTTTCGCCCTCGTTGCCTAGGCTGGAGTTCAGTGGCATGATCTCAGCTCACCGCAACCTCTGCCTCCTGGATTCAAGCGATTCTCCTGCCTCAGCCTCTGGAATGGCTGGGATTACAGGCACCCGCCACCACACCCAGCTAATTCAGCTAATTTTTTTTATTTTCAGTAGAGACGGGGTTTCACATGTTAGCCAGGCTGGTCTCGGACTCCTGACCTCAGGTGATCCACCAACCTTAGCCTCCCAAAGTGCTGGGATTACAGGCGTGAGTTACTGCGCCTGGCCAGAAGCTCTATTTCAACAAGTACTTCGTGTGGGGTGCAGGGGTGTCTGGGTGGGGAAAGGTTGAGGGAAGAGGTAGCTATTTGCGACCCGAAACGAGGTGACAGCGAGAGGTCAGTGCTGGGCAGACAGATGAGCGAATATTAATACAAGAGTGTGCAGGTGATAGAAAGTGGGTGTGTCTGAGGACCTGAAAGGAATTCAGGTGGGCCAGAGCATGGGCTGCCAGAAAGCAACAGAGAGAGGAGGCTGGGGAGGAAGTGGGGTCTGTGTCTCCATGGACTTTGTTTTTGATGTTTGTATTCATACAACTGGACTCAGGGGTGTTCCTGCACCTGTCGAGCTTTCCTTTCCTCTCTACATAATGAGATTAGGGTAATCAGCCAAGGCAGCCAGCTTTGAAGGAACAATGTATTAGTGGAGAATGATCTGTAAACAATAAATTACTAATACTAATAGACAATCAATATAGCCTAAGGAGTTTGTTAACGCCAAGTTCTATGAGACACACCCCTCACTGCATGTTATAGAAAACACCAGACTCACACCCTAAACCCACCACGCACGGAGCCTGGCACCCAATAAATTTGGTTGAACTGAATGGAAAAAGTAATTATCAATGTCAGTTGCTAAGGGCTACAGGAGACAGTGAAGAGAAAGGGGAGAGGGTTTTTGAAGGAACCAGAGATCAGTTTGTCAGGGACCACACCACGGTCTTGTCTTAGAAGTTGTAATGGATCAAACAAGCAGCGTTCTGACTTCATACTGAGTCTGCAATTCAAATGAAATAAAGTTCATAAATGGATTCATTCCAACCCAATTTGTTTCACTTGGTACATTTTAAACTCGATTTGATAAATGCAACTCAATACACAGCAAATAAATTGTTTACAAATCTTATTGCCTACTTAAGATTTTCATCCCTGTGGATACTACAAGAAAAACAAAAAACCTCGAGCACAGGATATCTATAAATATTGGAGACAGTTTATCATTAAATGGACCAAAAGAAAACCCTAGTGAGCATTACCTAAATAAACTCAATTTGTATTTTTCTTCCTTTTTTTAAACCTCATGGAAATTATATACACTCTAAAGAAAAGTATTGGGAACTGGTGGAAAGCTATTTAAAAATACTTAAGACAAAGCGTAATTTAAAATGCTTAGGACATATAAACTTCATTTGGAGGAAAATCAAGCATTAAACAAAAACACTTTCTTACTTCAGCCCTTGTTATTGAAAATCCTTCTAAATTGCTTATTTATTCCACTTTCTTGCTTCAGTGAGTAAAGAACTTTGAATCTATGTTAATCATTCTTTCACAGCCATGGATCTTGTCTTGTTTTGGGTAACATGGACACACGGAACATGATCATGAAACCACAGTTACGTAACATCAGACTGAGAGGGATCCAGGGAGATAATGTTGTAATCTCCTATGTTATCAAAGGGAAAAGAGAATTCTAGAGAGGCAAAGGACTTGCATCAGATCTAGTGAGAGCCAGACACAGCTTTCCCTCTTCCAATGCTGGGTTCCTTCCACCATTCATATTACACATCTGCGCAGTCACATACAGTGGGGCTGGATCTACATTTATGTAATGTAAGTGCCACATGCAACTCTTTTCTGGGCAGTAATGCAAAAAGGATAATGCAAACAAATACTTGCTTGAAAGTATTTCTGCTCTAAGACAGGAGATAGGGAGGACACTCATGAAGAGCTTCCTGTCATAAATGTGGTTCATTCATTCTTAAAATCTGCCCTCTCTGCAAGCAGACATCCTTTCCTTCTCTGCCCTCACAGACAATGGGCCACTCTCTTCCTTCTCCTTTCTTTCTCATTTGAGCTATAAAAGGGAAATGATACCCTCTCCAGTTGCCTTTTATTTCATGGTCTGCATTTGGGAGAGACATGGTTTGGCTTCTCCACAGACAGACACTGTGTGCCAGGAAGCTTGAGTCTGTTTCCAATAACTGTGCTGCTGTTCCTGAGGGTTGGATGAGGAGCTCCAGCGGCGGACGTCTTCCCTGTCGTGCTACATGCCATAGCCATCCTACTCAAGTGTCTCCCTCTCCTTCCTCTTGAAGGCCCTTCTTTAGACAGGGAGGTAGGGGAGGAGGTGGCTGGGTTTTTGTTTTACTGTGCTATAAATATCACTGACTCATTCACCATTATAGTTGCCAGACCATCCATTCATGCAAGTTATTCATTCTTCATCCAACCAGTGTTTCTTTAACAAACATCTGTTGATTACCTACTTAAGCTAAGCGCTGGGGATGCTTAACAATGACTCAGGCAGAGCCCTGCCCTTGAAGAGCGCACATTTTATGGCTTTATCAGACAGAGTGGTGGAGGGAGATCGTCCTTCAAAAGATTTGTCTAAGGAAAGTTTAGTGAGCGGACTACTTGTGAGGGTTGGCAGGGTTAAGGGACCCCGTGAGGGATGTTCAGGCCCCTAGGGGTAGTAACTGGAGCAGCCATTGCTAGCCCAGCCTTAAGGGACAGAGGGGAAATAGTGTTATCGGTGCCAGTGGCCACTGAGCCCCAAAGAAGATTCTGTCAAGAAGATCTGCCCAACAGGAGCTGTAGCCAGAAAAAATGTCAGCGTTTGCCAGGCTGCCTTTGGCAGGGAAGAAATGGGAGGTGGGGACACATACCTTGACCTCTCTCTCCCCTCATCTTCAACCTCCTGTGGCTGAACCCAACTGGTAGGGGGCAAGCAAGCTGGCATGATGTAGACTTAGCATTAGCTTCCAGGGCACAGAGCATGCAGAAAAAGGTGGACAGTGCACCAGGGAACCAAGGAGCATAATCAGTAGAGTGTCCCCTTTGTCACCTGTGGGTGGAAGTTGGAGGATTTAATGTGTTCCCATTGCAGTCCCAGCCATGGCTGGTGGGCTCTCAAATGTGTACCACACAGCACTGAACTGGGGAGGGCTCAGTGGATGCATTCGCTGGGAATCATTGCCAGAAACCCACTCTCACACCAATAGCTGGCTCTGGGGTCTGGACCCTTCCTGATGGTCTGCAGATATGAAGACTTACTCCAGGAGCCAAAATAAAGAGGCAGTGGTGTAACCACGTGGGGGTCAGGGAGAGTCTGAACAAAGATGACCGGAGGAGCTGCCTTGGAACTGCATCATAATCACACTCAAAATATAACAAGGTCTTTGTCCTTGAGCAATTTATAATCTCACTCAGGAGAGCAAACCCATGTGGAAAAATAACAAACAATAACAACAAAGCAAAAACAAAAGCAGTGAAGGCAGAGGCCCAGTAGCAAGCAAGTTAATAGTGGTAAATGCAGCCCATTCCTCTTCTCTGCTGGCAGGTGGGGCAGCTACCAGCAGACAGTGACATAGCAGTGTTCTATGCTACTTGCTGCTGCCTGCTGCATACACACACAAGCACACACATGCATGCAGACAGACACAAGTGCACACACGTAAGTGCACATGCATGCACACAGAGGTGAACACATGTGCATGCATAAGACACACAATGTATTCACACACACACCCATGCACACACAAACACATGCATATATGCATATATATGTGAGCACAGAGATGCACAAATATGCATGCACACAGACACAGAGATACACATGCTCACACCTGCACACACACATGTGAGCACACATTATGCATGCCCGCACACAACATAAGCTACGTTTCCACTGCTACAGCTGCTTGTGGCAATTTTCTTTATCAGCCTTTGCAAATGAACCCATGAAAATATGAGGGAGAGATGGAGAGGTGATAGAAGATTGGCAGACACACACAGTGCTAGTGGTGCCCAGGCTCCATTTTCAGTAGCCATGGTCCTTTTTGAATCCTGGGTTATTTTAGAAAAAAAACAAAGGCTTGTCTGCCTTTGCTGGATCCTTGGTGATTTTATTGATATTCTGATGTCCAACTGAACACTATGGGAATTAGGGAACTCAGGTGTCTTCAGTCCATTTTGTGCTCTATAACAGAATACCACAGACTGGCTAATTCATAAAAATCAGAAAATAATTCCTTACAGTTCTAGAGGCTGGACATTCCCAGATCAAGATGCCGGCCAGTTTGGTGTCTGGGGAGGGTTTGATCTCTGCTTCCAAGATAGCACCTTGAAGCCTGCATCCTCTGGAGGGGACAAATGCTGTGTCCTCACATGGCAGAAAAGCAGAAGAGAGTGAACCCAGTCCTACGATGGAAGGCATGGGAGCCCCATTAACAGGGAGAAAAGAGAGGATGGTTTGCTAGTGCCACTGCCTTTATCTTCCCTTGGAAGAGGTTTGCCTCTGGACGTTCCTTTCACCCTCCTCTTGATACTCAGTTCAGCACTTTGGTTCCCAGGAGGTGTGAAACTTACACAGATACTGCATTTCAGATGGCACTGAGCCTCACAAAGGATGTAGACTGGCGATTAACACCCAGTGGGGCACATAATACCTGTTGGATAAAGAAGCGCCTAGGCGTGGGGCAGAGATATCAATGTTAGCTGTCACTTACAATCCAGCCAATCCATCTTTTAACCTCTATTTCAGGGTCATTCTTCAGAATAATGGAGGTAGCACCTACTGCTGAAGCTTAGCCTATATTCGCTACCTTCCTGAGACTCTTCCAAGGCTCTGTCTTCTCCCCAGGAGTGCCACCTTAGGTTCCCAGGCCCCTTGACTTGATGCTTTATTATATGATATGGTTTGGCTGTGTCCCCACCCAAATCTCATCTTGAACCATAGTTCCCATAATCCCCATGTGTCATGGAAGGGACCCGTTGGGAGGTAATTGAATCATGGAGGCGGTTGCCTCCATGCTGTTCTCATGATAGTGAGTGAGTTCTCATGAGATCTGATGGTTTTATAAGGGGCTTTCTCCCCTACTTGGCTCTGTGCTTCTTGCTGCCGCCATGTGAAAAAGGATGCATTTGCTTCCCCTTCTGCCGTGATTGTAGGTTTCCTGAGGCCTCTTGAGCCATGCTGAACTGTGAGTCATTTAAACCTCTTTCCTTCATAAATGACCCAGTCTCAGGTATGTCTTTATTAGCAGCATAAGAACGAACTAGTACAGTATGTAAACTGATATTTCATGTCACTAGAGGCTCCTCATGAAAGCTACCCCCTCTAGTTGACCTATCTTAGGTACTATGTTAATAAAAAATGATTCATGTTGCAACACCCTTGGGAATAATCAGGGTCACACCTAGCTATGCTGTCGCCAAACCCCACACTGATTATGTGTGACAGTGAGGGAAACCACCCCACTCACCACCTCCTAAGACTTCATTTGCACACCAAGCAAACTTTTGTCTGAGGAGGGCAAAATCCGCTTAGGCCTGGGCAGTTTCTATGTCCTCGCTGGGCAGTTTGACAGTCGGCACAGACCATGGCCACTCTCTCTCTGCAAGACTCAGCTTTCCAAAAACCTCTCCTCACCCACTGGCCCGGAGCAAACAGCACTCCGGGAGGAGTCAGGGATGGAGGAGTCAGGGAGCGTGATGCCAACATACGAAATGAAAAGAATTGTAAACCATGCACTCTTTTTTTTTGGGATGAGATGTCAGGAAAGCTTTTTTCAGTTGTAGAAATTCCTTTAAAATAAACAAAAAAAGTGGGTTGCATGCTTTTGTGATCCTTGCTGTTCTTTTTCTCCTTTTCATTTTCACTGCAAGAATTCATAACCAGGCTAAAGAACAAGTCTTCCTACATAATATAAAAGCAGAACTACTGGTGATATTAATAATACTTTATATTTATAGAGTAATTTTTCATCTTTAAAGTCCTTTATAAATATTAACTAATTAACCCCCTTAGCAACAAAGTACTTACCTTGTTTGCTTCTGGGCATAGAGTCAGTAGTGGACTGAATTATAATTCTCCCTGTGGAGTGATTTGGTATCTTTTTCAAATAGACAACATTGGATGAGATACTTTTTACGTCCAATTCTGATGTCAAATTTTATTTATTTATTTACTTATTTATTTATTGAAGCAGAGTCTAGCTCTCTCGCACAGGTTGGAGTGCAGTGGCATGATCCCGGCTCACTGCAACTTCTGCCTCCCAGATTCAAGCAATTCTCCTGCCTCAGGTTTCCAGGCAGCTGGGATTACAGGTGCCTGCCACCATGTCTGGCTAATTTTTGTATTTTTAGTAGAGATGGGGTTTCACCATGTTGGCCAGGCTAGTCTCGAGCGCCTGACCTCAAGTGATCCGCCCACCTCAGCCTCCCAAAGTGCTGGGATTACAGGCGTGAGCCACTGCGCCCAGCCTGAAGTCAAATTTTAAAAATCACTATTAAAGAATGGACAGGGGGAAGAATTCCAGCCACAGCCAATCTGTCCCTGTTGTCAGCCTGCCTGTGCTAAAAAGGCAGGAAGTGTTTTCAGCACTGAATCTCAGCTATGGCTTTCTGAGTATCAACCATGCCCTAGATGCTATCATCTCTAATGGCATAAATAGAAAATTCCAGAAACAAACATCCTTGATTCTATTTGTGTGTATTTGAAAATAAAACTTGCATCAATGCTAATATTTCTATGAGCTATTATTGCCTTGGCGTATTCTCCTCTTTCCTTTTTGAGGCCAGGATCAATAGAGCAGGAAAGACACTGGGTAAAAGACGAACTCCTTCCTCTTGCCCACTCTTGGTCTCCATCCTCTTCTCCTCCTCCTGCAATAAAGCTCATTTTCTGGTAGCCCTATTGTCTAGAACATTTGCTGGCACCTAGTCATTGCTCAATAAATACTGAGTGGAGAACACGCCTTGGAGAACTCAAGGAATTCAATATTGTCTAAAGCACAGGTGCGCCAGTCAGTCACTTGTACCCCAGGCATGGCCCAGTGGTCTCTGAAATGCAAGTAATCAGGCTTCACATGTCCTAGAGGCCCATTCTATTTTAACCAGAGCCTGGTTGGTAGCCTGTGAGCAGAAGCTGGCTCCATAAATGATGCAAAGGAGAAAAAAGGCCATGAAAGTTCCTACCCAACACAAGTGCAGAAGCAGGCCCCCCTTCCCAGCTTTCAGACACTCCCCAGACACTGCATCCTGCTCTTCCTAAGGCCCCTCCCTTCTTCCCTCTGTGTGATTCTCTTTGGTTTTTATTTTAAGCAGATTTTATTTTAGAGCAGTTGGCTGAGCAGTGGGTTACCTTGCATGTTTAGCTGGGGCTCCAAACTTTCCTGGGAAGTCTCTGATTTTAGAACAGACCCAGGGAATTGCTAAGGATTCTTGCCAGTCCAGGCTCCCAAGCCACACAACACTGTCTTGAATGGCCACCTTGGCCTTCCACAAACTGGCTATCAGCAATAACTCCCTCTACTTGTTTTTCCTAACCATTGTCATATCCTTCCCCACTAGAAGATACGCTTCATGAGAACAGAAACCCTGTCTTTCTTGTGCATTGCTCCATCAACAGGCCTAGAATAGTGCCTGGAACATAGCACAGAACTAACTGAATGAGTGATTGCATGAATGAATAATTGCTGTGGCTTCAAGCTAAGCTATGACCATCTCTCAGACCACTGCAGTGCTCTCTTGACTCATCTCCCAACATCTACTCTTGATCCCTCCAATTATTTCTTCACTCTGTTACCAGCTCAATTCTTTAAAAACACACAACTCACTCTCCCAGCTAATGACTTTTCGGGGGTCACAGTTTAGATCATATTCCCTAATGGCCTGCACAGTCCCACCTACACCTTCAGCCTCCTCCTGCAGCCCTGTGCTGTCTGCTGTGGCCATGCTGGCCTTCTTTCATCCGGGGATATTCCCACCATTCTCAGATCCTGTGCTTGGGACATTCTCTGAGGCTCACCTAAAATGACCTCCACATATCCTGCCAATTTCACCTTAAACACAGCTTCTTTATGCACCGTTTCCTGACTCCTTGGTCTGGGTCTACTTTGTAACTCTCATCGCAGCTCATACTTTTCCTTTGTATTACTAATTCTAGTTTCTAATTACATAGTTTCTTCCTCTTTTTTATAATAAATGAGCAGCTGATTCCCCAGTACCCATGAGCACCATATCTGTGAGCACTCAGCACTGTATCTGAGTCTGCAGACCTAACATGCGGCTTGAAACTGTAGGGGAAAAATAACCCCCATAGCTTCTGACTTGGAACAGATTCCTATAACAACAGACAGATTAACAGGAGAAAAGCAAACAGAAGCTTATGAACATGTACATTTCACACGTATTTGGGAAATACCCAGCACTGGGTACTTCTCAAAGAGGTAACTTTGAATTCCAACTTATGTAGCATCTTCAACAAAGCACAGTGCTTTTTATTTTATTTATTTATTTTTTTTTGAGATGGAGTCTCACCCTGTCGCCCAGGCTGGAGTGCAATGGTGTGATCTTGGCTCACTGCAACCTCCACCTCCTGGGTTCAAGTGATTCCCCTGCCTCAGCCTCCCAAGTAGCTGGGATTACAGGTGCGTGACACCACGCCTGGCTAATTTTTTGTATCTTTAGTAGAGACGGGGTTTCAGCATGTTGGCCAGGCTGATCTCCAACTCCTGACCTTGTGATTCGCCTGCCTTGGCCTCCCAAAGTGCTGGGATTACAGGCGTGAGCCACTGTGCCTGGCCCACGGTGCATTTTTATACAAGTGACAAGACAGAAAAAAAAGGACTTTGAGTCTCCAGGGGCGGCAACTTCAGAGAAGGCAAATAACTGGCAGATAAAAGCGAATTAGTAGAGCTTGTTAAAGTAGATTCCTCTGGTATCATTGCCAGGCCTATAAGAGTCTAACATGGTCTTCGTTGTTTAACTTTTGTTCTTCCTGGTAGAAGTGCAGCAGAATACCTTTTGTTTTTGTGAATCTGTGCCCTGCTTTTAGGCAAAGACAGAGAGGGCAGAGATCTTTCATATATCAGCTCCTTAATTGCCTTTAGCTCCACAATCCATATTTTGGGGTGGCATATTCTGGCCTCCCACAGAACATACTTGGCACTGAATATATTATTTGATAGTTTTGGTGAGTCTCCATTTGATCCTGGAGATCCATTATCCACCATCTCTGCCCTGCTTCGTGCTCCGAAGGCTGATCCTAATGAACAGCATCACTCTGGGTTCTTAACCCTCGGGCTGCTGATGGGGTCGGGCCCATGGAGGCTCCGGTAGGCCATGGGAGAGGGAGAGGAGAGAGTAAGGTGTCTGTCCCCTGCCCACCTTGTGGGCTGCAGCTGGCAGTGGATGTGCTCCTTGACCTCCAGCCCAGCTCCTGCTGGCAGCCCCTCTCCTGCCTCTGGGTTTCTCCCCTGGTTCCAACAAAACACTCTTCTGTTGCTGCCCACTGTTGCTAGTGCCTGCACTGGGTGCACCACCCACTCTCGCTAAAGAGTCTGCCTGAGTCTTCTTCAATTCCATGCTGGGGTTGTGCCATGCTTTTTCTGCCAAGTCCCTGACTAAGATGACCATCGTGACCCCTTCTCACACTGGAGGAAACTGGCTCCGTTCATGCAGCTAGCTGGGAACTGAGTCACAATTCAAACCAAGTCTGTTGACTTGTAAAGTCCACGTGTTCTTCACTACTCCACACTGCCCTGAAATTCCTCCTCCCCTGGGACTAGTTTAGGACTGAAGCCACAATATGGAATGAACTAGAGGTGTTCCTAAACACGTAGTGAAGCACTTTACAGATTTCACATACCTGCAGCTCCTGCGTGGGTTTGCATTTAGCTCTCAGCCCCTCACTGGTCTTGGAGTCATCTGAGGAACCTGAGAGTTGATTCCGTTCGGGCTCCTCACCCTCATCCTTTGGGCTAGCCATCGTGGTTCTGTGCTGACTTGTGTTGCCAACTTCTCTATCCAACCAGACTCACCCACCCTATCAGGTGATGGGTGTCAAAGTCAACTCATAGCTACTCTGCCTAGAAAAGGGCAAAGTGAAATCACTGAAGTAGAATGAAAACATTGTATTTCTGTGGGGCGAGCTTAAAGCCTAGATGACGGGTTTATGGGTGCAGCAAACCACCATGGCACGTGTATACCTATGTAACAAACCTGCACGTTCTGTACATGTATTCCAGAACTTAAAGTATAATAATAATGAAAAAAAGAAAACATTGCATTTCTACTGCTCTGGATCTTACCATCTCTAATTGCTTTTGCAGCAAACCAGGATACCCAGGCACTGTGAGGGTAACATTCTCCTGTGTGACTGATGAAACTGCCCTCACTTCTCACAGATGCCCTTTGGAAAACTGCCTGCTCAGTCTGGTGATGTGGAGTGCTAGAACTCGGGCATGGGACACCCTTCCCATGTCCTCACAGTCCTCTATGGCTGTGTCCACTCTCTCATTTTTAAACCTTGACCACACCCAGGGTTCGGAGTCCCTGTTTGTAATAGAATTCTATTTTGACAAAGGCTTTGCTGACAGATACTCTCCTACCCCCAGCCCTGCTGCATATAGGTTGCAGTGTCAGCAAGCCACAAGCCAAACTCAAAGATCTTCCAAGCCTTAATGAGAACTGGACATGAAGCCAGCTTCCTTTGAAAACCCCCACATTATTTAGAACTTTGGAGCTTGCAGGAGAGGCAGAGACAAAAGATGTCATGCTCATTAAAACATCTTGGCTCATGACATAGTGGGGTGTTGTGGACATTGGAGTTGAGTGGACCTGGTTCTAATGTCACTGTACAACTGCCTGGGGGCCCTGGGTCACACAGTTGGAAATGCGGAGCCAGGACTCAAACCCTTGGACCAGCTGCTTGGCTTCTCCCTGAGCCTTGGGTTTCTCATCTGTAAAATGGACCAAGCATATCTACCTCAGAGGGTTGTAGGTAGTGTTGAGTGATTACCCTAGAGGATGTGTGTGCCGAACTTAACTTGGCACTTAGTAAATACTTGATAACTTCTAGCTCCCCTTTCTTTCCTTTTCACGATGGTAAATGTGCTTGGGGCATCTATTCTGGGTTCATTCTCTAAGAATTTAAACCAAGCATCCATCCAGATATTCAGATCCCTGGCAGGGGAGATCTAATGAGGACTCCACAAGGGCCTCACCCTCACCCAGCCGTCCCTCCAGGTTACAATGAGTTCTTGCCCACACCCTCACCATTCGAACTTTATTTACCAAATGGAGCATTGCAACACAGCCTTGTTGCCATGGACAACAGTGACTGTCCTGCTATTATTCAGAACGCTGCAATATTATCTCTCCACAATAGAGAGGAAAGAGAACATGTTCTAATAAAGAGTGAGTATGAAAAGGCTCAATGACATCAGGATACTCCAAATACCAAATCTAAATGCTAATGTCATAAGAAGGAAGCACATTTACACCAGGGTGGCAAATGGCCTATGCTAGCCAGTTGGCCACATCTTCAGCCCCGTTTTCTTTCTTTCTTTCCTTCTTTTCTTTATTTCCTTCTTTTATTTCTTTACTTCCTTCTTTTCTTTCTTTCCTCCTTTTCCCTTCTTTTCTCTTTCTTTCTTTTTTCTTTCTTTTCTTTCTTTCTTTCCTTCCTTCCTTCCTTCCTTCCTTCCTTCCTTCCTTCCTCTCTTTCTCTCTTCTTTCTTTCCCTCCTTCCCTCCCTTCCTTCCTTCCTCCCTCCCTTCCTTCCTTCCTTTCTTTGGACAGAGTCTCGCTCTGTCACCCAGGCTGGAGTTCAGTGGCATGATCTCGGCTCACTGCAACCTCCGCCTCCCAGGTTCAAGTGATTCTCTTGCCTCAACCTCCCGAGAAGCTGGGATTACAGGCGCCCACCATGCCTGGCTAACATTTGTATTTTTTAGTAGAGTCAGGGATTTACCATATTGGCCAGGCTGGTCTCGAACTCCTGACCTCAGGTGATCTGCCCACCTCAGCCTCCCAAAGTGCTGGGATTACAGGTGTGAGCCACCATGCCCAACCCAGCCCCTTGTTTTCTGGCCCAGAAACATCCCAGTGTATTGCTATTGCAGAAATCTGGAAGGAAGTTAATAGTCCAGGAGCCTGACCTTTCAGGTGCCGGTGGCTGGGCTCTTATCACTCTCTCAGGCCGCGTTGATGTGCCCTCACATGTGCTATCAGGGATGGCTGGTGCTCCAGCTCTGTTACTCCTCACCCCATAGGGCAGCCCGGGAGGAAGCGAGACTGGGCCCCACCAGCAGGTCAAGTCAGCTTCAAAGGCTGGTACCAGGAAGCCAGACGGTCAGGGGAAAGATGACATTCCCTGGGTAGATCTGACAAACAGCCTCACGAATTCCAGGGTAAAGAAAAGGGGCCCTCTCAAAGGGAAGAGCACAGTGACCAAGCTGAGGTCAAGACCTAGATGTCAGACAGACTGCAGCCACCCTGGGCCAATCTGCAAAGGGTCCGATAAGGAGACAATGCTCTGCTCTCAGCTATCTGGGAGGGTGGATGGCCCCAGGCTCCAGGAAAGAGTCCTCTGGGATGCAGGAGGATTGAGCCACCAATCAAAGCCAGCAATTCAAACTTGGAAGAGAAGTGCAAAGGCCAAGATAAGGGGAGGGAGAGCTTCTGCATGGGCAGTAAGTCATGTCCTAACACCTGCCGAAGAAAACCAGGGTCATTCAGAAGTTAAAGTGGAGAAGATAAATTTTATTTGGGACCATTGCAACAGGGGGAGAGAGGCCCCAGTGAAGAACTGGGCTCTGTTCTGAGTACCTGGATAAGTGTGGATGCATAGCCAACGAGCAGGGGGCAGGAGATGGAAAATTGCTAAGATGAGACATCAAATCTGTGGGGAATTCTGGCTGAACCAACCAAACAGGATTCCTGCTGAAGGCAGTCCAGGGTGATCAGATACAAAGGGTGAAGAGTCAAGCATTTTGATCAGATACAGAAGGTGACCGGATAACAACGATGGGAGATTCTTACTAAACTGCCTTGACAACATTATTTGCTGAAACTGGATTTTACAAGGAAGCAGACACAGGCCTAGTAGTAGATTCAGAAGCCTGACTAAAGTTTGGCCAAGCAAAGAATCTTTGTCACACCCCAGGAAGTCTCTCCTTGGATCTGGATAGTTCAGAAGCAGAAGAAAAAGGAAACCCTTTCCCCTGACCCAGACTCAGGCAAGTCTAACGTGCACCTCATGGAGCCATAAAGGAAGCAGGGACTTAGTTGCTGAGAAGGGGAGAGACTCCCTCCTCTGGACGCTGGCCTGTGTCTAAGCCTGCCTGTAAGAAAGGTACTAGGATCACGAAGGAAGCCAGCCTATCACCTGGCTGGGTGAGAAGATGGAGAACACAGAGGCAGAGAAAGCCCTCCTAGGAGCCTGCAGAGCAGGAGTTGTTATGGAGACCGTTCTAGCTGCTCTGCTGTGACAAGGAGTAATTTCATGTCAAGAGCATGCCCTGGAATGGAAGGCAGGGCTGTGGCTCAGAGGACGCGGCTCCCAGTGGAAAGATGGAGGTGGTGAGCCGTGGGGAACGCTCTCTGCCTGCTTTTGGGAGTCCTCCCTGTGTAGCTCCTCATGACCGAAAAAGCAAACACTAGTGGAACTTGGAGCATTGTGGTGAAAATCAGTAGTTTCCAACTGGATGTGATCAAAAAGAAGTTCCTACTTAAACATTTAGCCTCAGAAGTAGATTTTTTAAAACGAAGCCACAGTTAATGTGCTGATGAACTGAAGATTGAACTTGAGCTTCACATTCTGTCTTTGGCTGTGAACAAATAACAAATAAGTGCTCCCGTTGTATGGGCTCAGCATGTTCTTGGGAGACTGCTTTAAATCTTATTATTTTATAGTCTTCTGCAATCTTTCTAGATGTCTATTATATGTTTGGAAAGTTACTCCGACTTAAAAAAAAAAAAACCTAGATCTTATTCTGTTTAAAATGAAGACATTAAAGAGTAGATTAACCCTTTAAGAACTAGATATTTAAAAGGGAAGTTGTAATTTTCTGGTTGAGTGATTCATACATTTCGATTTCAGCCCTAAGAGGCAGAGCATGGGTTCAGGATGAGGCATTTCAGGCTGGAGCTGGGAGGAGCTGTATTTCCTGCCTGGCACTTGATCCTTTAACTTCATCATCTCTTCCCTAAACACTGTCTTTTCAAAATGCCAGCCTTTAAGCGAATCTTCTCAGAATGCCATTTATCTTTGGTGCTATCTATTAATTGTCAGTTTATTTGGCCAACCTAGTTTGCCTGGGGTTGACAGATCTGTTTAATATCCTCTTTAAGGTGAAACTGGCTTATCTTTACAGAAAGTGTTAGCAGGTGCCTGCTCCAAGGATCATCACCTTGATTTATTATTTCCTCTACAGCAAATCTCCAATAATGGTTTTCTTTAAGCCATATCTGTACTTCTGTTTTTCCCCTGCGTGTATTTTCAGTCCCTTTCTTGTTTCTGTTTCTTAAGTGCTGTGTGGATTCAGGGGTCAGGAAGCCTCGGGAGCTCAGCTCAGCCCTGTCCATTTGCCCCAGAACCGCAGATGGGCGAGGTCATTTCCCAGGCATTGGGGCTGGTGGTGGGAAGACACCAGGTGGTGAAGGTGACCGTGACCTTCAGGAGGGGATGCTGGCTCCAGCTCTTCCCTTGGCTCCCGGGTTCTCATGGCCTTTGGGAGGACCTCCCAGGATGGTCCGGAGCAGGTGCCGGGGAGCGCCCCACACAGAATCCAGATGCTCTCCTAGTCATGTTGGCAGTCCCAGCCAGGCACTGTCCAAGGTCCCCAAGGTGGGCAAGGGCTTGGGGGCAGGATTCAGGGAAGGCAGTGAGGCCTGAGTGATTCCCCAAACTCAGACTGAGAGCTTCTCCCAGGAGGTACCCGTCCTTCAGCTTCTCCCAAAGTTCGGAGGCCTGAGGCCTGAGGGAAGTGTCTTCAGCACTGATTCGCTCTTTGTCTCTGGAGCTGGAGATGAATCATCTGCTCTCCCTTTGCCTTCCAGTTTAAAATAATTCCATGAGTAATACACTTAATATTTTCCATCTTAAGAGAAACTCTGAAAGGTAAGACAGACTGCACAGCTGTTGGGTAGTTTTCACCACATTTAAAAAAAATATATGTATTGATAATAAAATATCTCTCTCTCTCTCACACACACACATACGTACTTCCATTATCAACCTCTGACCTAGCCATGTGTGAGGACAAGGAAAACATCATATTGGTGTTTCTGAGTAAGATCCTTAAGGACTTGTTATTTGGAGGAAAGGAAAGAAAGAAAAGTGAAAACAGTGAGTGGAAGTTTTAGCTTTTCCTGAATTACTGAATGACAATAATACTAAATTAGCCTCCTCAGAAATGTTAAGGGACATTGAAAATATGAACTATGAAAGAGCAGGACAGAATTTCCTCGTGGGTGGAATAAATCGGGCTACCAGGCTGTGTGTGTGTGTGTGTGTGTGTGTGTGTGTGTGTGTGTGTGTGTGTGTGTGTGTGTGTGTGTGTGTGGAGAGACAGAGAGAGAGAGGTCATAAAGAGACAAAAAGAGAGAAAGCCCCCTCCATTCTTACAACTACAGTGCTAATTGCTAATGGCCAAAACTACTACAGAGAAGCACGTTGGCTCTGAAGCCCTGTCACTCATCGTGCTGTACTATTCTTGCTGGTTTATTTCAGGCGGGGTGACAATACCAAGCCCGTGGCATTCACGTTGGTTCCGTTTGTGTGGGGATGAGGAGGTGTGGGCGTGCGGGGGCCAAGCTCCCTGGATCTGTACATCTGAGCTCTGCCTTCCCTCAGGGCTGCCATTCTGAGGAGCATGTGGGTTGTGATCCTTTTGTTCTTTTGGAAGAAAAAAGAATGTGCTCCTGGTAAGAATAGTATTTTAAAGGCTTTGAGAAATAACTATGCTGCATCCCATCGGAAGATAAGGGACCCCCTGGAAAGGCTGGGGGTGCTGGGGAGGATGGAGTCCCCCTGCATCTCCCCTACCCCGGGCAATTCCCCCTGCCCTGGGTTTCCTTCTGCAACTATGTCAGCAGAGTGAGCCCAGGACTCCCACCTCCTTCTCCTGTCACTTGCTGTGATGATATAAAGAAAGTTCATTTGCTCAGGAAATCCCCTGGAGGTAGGAGACAATGCCTGGGCTGATTGTTCTAGGCTCAACCTGCCTGTGTCTGCTCCTGATTCTTAAAATGTCCCTCATTGCCTCTTTTTGTCGCCTCTGCTCCCTTGCTTCTACCTATCTTTTTCGTCCCGTGTATTCTCCTCATATGTCATTTAAGAATTTCAAACCTGCTCATTGAATTCCCCATTCCAAGTTCACAAATATTTGTGCATTTTATCTTCAGCAGCATTGTCTTCCTCATTTGAGTGTGGCAAGTTTATAAGAATTTCAGCTTCTGCTGGGTGAGGAGGCTCATGCATGTAATCCCAGCACTTTGGGAGGCCCAGGCAGGCCGATCACCTCAGGTCAGGAGTTCGAGACCAGCCCGACCAACATGGTGAAACCCCATTTCTACTAAAAATACAGACATTAGCCAGGCGTGGTGTTGCACACCAGTAATCCCAGCTACCTGGGAGGCTGAGGCAGGAGGATGGCTTGAACCCAGGAGGTAGAGGTTGCAGTGAGCCAAGATTGCGTCACTGTACTCCAACCTGGGCAACAGAGTGAGACACTGTCTCAAAAAAAAAAAAAAAAAAAAAAAAAGAAAGAAAAAGAAAAAAGAAAGAAAGAAAGAAAAAAGAATTTCAGCTTCCCCTGGGAAAACAGACTCTGGGGGCTTGTCTAGGAAGGATGCAGTTGGGTGCCAGGAGGGGACATACCTCCTGTCCTTTGGCCCCATAGCACTTTTATCTTTTTTTATAACATGTTCTTACTCTTTGATGGCAGGAACCAGGTCTTTAGGTGAGCTAAATAAAATACAATCAAGAAAATAAAAATAAAAGCTCCTGGCGATGGGTAGGGACCGCCTCTCCTGCCACCAGTCTTGGATCCTTGGTTTGTTCCCTGCATGCTTGGCACTGGCCTTGCACAGTCCACATGCTCAGTCAGGGGGGTGCCCTCACTCCTGACCTCGGAGGAGGAGTGGAGGAAGGATGAGGGGAAGAGACCCTGGACAACGAGTCCCATCATTTTAGAGCATCCTTCTTCTGGACAACACCAATAGTAGCTAACCTCAGAGCTCTCATCGTTCAAGCCTTTTTATTTTATAGGGAAAAAATGAGACTAAGAGATGTTATGTTATTTGCCCAATAACTTAGAGTTACTGGATCTTAGAGATGGTGCTAGAACCCAGATATCTGGGTTGTTTGCTCACAGCTCTTTCCACCAGGCCACAATGCCCCTGTGAATATGCACTAAGACAAAACCATTTGGTCACTTAAAAGAATTTTTTGTACTTTTGTACTTTTCACAGGAGTTGCCTACAAGGGACTAAGACACTGCAAAATCAGTGGTGCCGTGCCGCGGGGCTGGACATTAGCTTAGAGATCCCGTGCCGCAGCTCCTTCGGGGTACTCAGAAGGAGATGAAGGGCATGATCAGGGCCCCAGAATGGAATTAGGACTGTCCAGTTTATTGTTCTCAATTTTGCTGCCTTCTGAAAATAGCCCTTAAAAATCAAAATAGGTTCCCTTTTTGTTGTATAAATCAGGACATTTTTGATGAGACTGATCTTCATTTTCTTTGAAGATAGCCCCACTTTTCATTCATCAGGAGTATTTGATTCTGTAGACATTCATTGTGTGCTCATGCTGTGCCAGGCACAGGCTTGATGCTGTGAGATTCCCCACCCCTGGTGGCCAGCCAGCATTCCTGTCTGCTCACAGCTGGGCATGGGTCTCTGCTTCCGAGCTAACTGCAGCATTCAGGCTGCCCAAGGCCCTACCCCTGGCCCAGTGCTCACCTCTAGGCGGTAGTAGCTGGAGTGCACAGCTGTTGAAGAGAATCCCACAGGGCAATGCCTTTAGCTTCTAGGCTTAGATGTCATATCTGTGGCTTAGATGACTGGGTGTTGAAGAAGCTTGCTTGAGATTAGTATGGGGAGCAAATAAAACTACACCTGGCCTTCAATCCAGGCCATGGAAGTGTATTGGGAAGGGGGGTCTTTCGGGAACTGCATGATTGTGGCAGCTCCATAACTTCAAACTTGGAGGGGGTAGGACACGAGTCCTTGGAGGGGCTGCAAGGGGAGGGGTTCTGAGTGTGCAGGAAACACACAGTTTCTACTTGGCATTTGCATTTTGGGGGTTGGTTGTTGGGGCACCTGATGGAAATGGTTTTGGGGGTAGCTTATGCCATTGTTACGGGCTGAATTGTGTCCCCACAAGATTTGTATGTTGAAGTCTAACCCCTCGTACCTAAGGATGTGCAGTATTTGGAAAAGGGTCTTTAAAGAGGACCTGAAGCTCAAATGAGGTCGTGAGGGTGAGCCCTAATCCAGTATGCCTGGTGTCCTTGTAAGAAGAGGAGATTAGGACACAGGTGTGGAGCCAACACTTGGAGGTGGAGGTCATCTACAAAACAGGGGAGAAGTCTCACAGGAAACCAACCCTGAAGATCCCTTGTACTGGGCTTCCAGCCTCCAGGATTGTGAGAAAATAAGTTTCTGTCATTTAAGCCACACATTTCTGTGGGATCTTGTTATGCCAGCCCTAGCAAACTAAAAACTATAGCAGTCTTTATAGTCAGGATTCTGCTGGCAAAGAGAACCAACATACTGTTGACTCTTGAACAGCATGGGTATTAGGGATGCTGACCTTCCTTGCAGTCACAAATCCACATATAACTTTTGACTCCACCAGAACTTAACTACTAATGGCCTCCTGTTGACCATAAGCCTAACCAATAACATAAGCAGTCAGTTGACACATACTTCTTATGTTATACGTTTTATACACTGTATTCTTACACTAAAGTAAGCCAGAGAAAAGAAAATGTTATTAAGAAAATCCTAAACAAGAGAAAATATATCTACTATTCATTAAGTGGAAGTAGATCATCATAAAGGTCTTCCTCCTCGTCGTCTTCATATTGAGTAGGCTAAGGAGGAGGCGGGGTTGGTCTCACTGTCTTGGGGTGGCAGAGGCAGAAGAGGCAAAGGAGATGGGGGAGGGGCAGGAGAGGCAGACACACTTGGTGTAACTTTTATTGAAAAAAATGCGAGTATGAATGGACTCACAAAACAATGTTAGGATAAGTTCACACCCATGCTGTTCAAGGGTCGAGTGTGTGTCTGTGTATAAAAGGACACTTATTGGAAATTGGCTCACGCAATTATGAAGGCCAAGAAGTCCTATGATCTGCTGTCTGCCAGCTGGAGAGTTGGGACAGCTGGTGATGTAATTCAGTCTGAATCCAAAGGCCTGAGAACCAGGAGCCAATGGTGTGACTCCCAGTCTGAGGCCAAAGGCCCGAGAACACGGAGCAGGAAACTGTGTAAGTCCTGGAGTCTAAAAACCCAAAAAACGGGCACTCTGATGTCGAGCGTGGAAGAAGATGGTTGTCTCAGCTCAAGAAGAAGAAGGACTTCACCCTTCCTCTGCCTTTCTGCTCTATCCAAGCCCTCAATGGATAGGCTGGTGCATGCCAACATTAGTGAGGGCAGATGTTTACACAGCCCACCAATTCCCATGCTCATCTGCTCCAGCAGCACCCCACAGACATTTCACCAGCTACCTGGGCATCCCTAAGCCTGGTCAAGTTGACACATACAATGAACCATCACTCGGCCCTTCTCAGCCACCCTAGGACAGCCCATGTCTCGCATGGTGGAAGATGGCACCCTGAGCATCTCCGCTGCTCTGTCTCTAAGTGGTTTGGAGGGAAATACGTGAATATTGCTTACATGTTTGAACTGCTTGGATATAAAATAGGTGCAAAGAGCCTTTGGAATTTCTAAGCCATGGCCAAAAGGGCTGGGATCAGTTAGGGAACCAGCAGGGAGCACCCCTGTGGTAGGCAGTGGTAGGAGCACTAGAGTGTGGGTGGCCGGGACGTGGAACAGGAGCAAGAGCAGGCACAGAGGAGAGGCCACGAGCGACCAGAAGCAAAGAAAACTGATGAGCACTGGGAACTAAAAACCTACGCAATTTCCCCCTAAGCCCTTCATCATCCCCAAGGAGGTGGGATGGGGGGAAACAAGAGGTGTCAGCTGTGGTGCACACACTCTGAGTCACCCTGTCAATGCTTTCTTCTGTCAACATTATCTGATTTAGATACCAGCCCAGTTCTCTGCCACCCTGGTGCTCACTGTGCACACTCCTGTCATGATGACTGGACAGTGTGGGATACTTTCCAAAGGCCACAGAACATGCAGGCTTGTCCTCCCTCAGGAAAATTGAGATCAATAAGATCAGCTGTCCTGAGAAAATTGCCTTGGCCAAAAGGTTTGGGATGAATCTTCAAAGTGATTTCACATGTTTGTATGGTGCCCGAGGGGACATGCCCCATGTTAACACCACAATCTCATTCCCTCCTCGTCATCCCTTGAGAAGCAGGTCTGGTAGTGCAGAAAGAGCACAGGGCTTTGGACTCAGGCACCTGGCTTTAAATCCCAGCTCCGCTAGGTACCCTGTTTTACTTTGGGCTTCCATTACTGGGACAAAAAGGGCTTTGAGATGCAGATGAAGCTTCAGGATCAATTAGAATAAGAAATCTTTCTTGTGACATTTTATTCTCATTTTTCAGAAAATTATTGCAACCCTGTGATAACAGTGGTATGACAGCTGCCCCTTTGACATGGCCCCTTGGCACTTCAGGGGAGGCACTCTGGAAGGCTCCTGGCATGTACAAGCTCTCTGCTGTCAGCAGGCGAAGCAGCCACCATCCCATCTGTCTCGGAGGAAACCAAACCTGAGATGACAGATAGATATGAGGCTGAACCCCAAGTTTGCTCCTTCTCCTCCAGCTCCCCTTCCTTCATACTGCAAATCTGCATATTTCTATCTCTCCATAGAATACCCAGCTATGCCTTTTGCCAGAAACAAAAAAGTGCATGCGCTGACACTGCCCACAGGAATTGGTTGGTTTTCTCTCAGCTAAAATGCTGCCAACAGAGAGCAAATATTAGGATTCCTAAAACTCAGAGCTCTCAGGAAGATGGGGAAGCAGCCCAAAATGGAGGTTCCAAACTCTGCCAGATTCTATTCACTATATTTGTGGTCTTGATGAAATGATCCAGCCTCGGTAGATTCAGCTTCCTTACGTATAAAAAAGGAGAACAATACCATCTTTCTTGCTGAGATATTATCAGGCAGAACTTACGAGCTTCAAAGAACTTAAGAGACAGCCAGAGGTGTACAGCTCCGTGGCAGAACAACACATTAGCCTTGCTGTTGTTATCACAGAATCACCACTGTTCATGTAAAAACATTTTGACAGTGTCTGGAAAAATCTCATCTAGTAGGAATAATCAAGTCTACCCAAGGAGGAAGTGTTATAAAGGACATGTAATGCTTCACTCATTTGGCTATATGACAATTTTTAATTGAGATTCTCTATGCCCAGCAATAGGATTGCAGTGATGAGCAAGAAACACATAAACCTTTCCTCTAGAAGCTTACAGACTACAAGGCATGGGACAGGGGAACCAGAAAAGGCAGATGGAGAAATCCCAACGTTATTGGGGGTATGCAAGACATGAGTACCATTTTCACTTTTATCTTGGTCTCCTTGCTGTCCATGGAGTCAGCTATAATGAGCGTCTATTGTTTCGTCTCCCCAACATCCAGCTGTTCTCTGGTAAAGCTTCTGATTGGTTACGCACCCACTCCCATGCCCAGTCCAGGAGGCTGGGGTGGGGCTGACCTCACCCCTGGGATCCAGGCTATGGACACGTTACCCAGGCTGGACACGTTACCCAGGCTGGACCCACTACCCACCCCATCTGCCTGGCTCCAATGAACTGGTATAGGGATAGGGTTGCCAGATAAAATACATGATGTCTATTTAACTGAATTCAAATTTAAATTTGGATTTCAGGTAAATAAGGAATTTCTTATATATGCCCCAAATATTGCATGGGGCAGAACTATGCCAAGAAATTATTCATTGTTTATCTGAAATTCAAATTTGATGGACATCCTTTATTTTTATTTACAAAATCTGGCAACCTTATTCAGAAAGGAAAATGAGAGCCTTTCCTGGGACATTTTTGGAGTTGTTAGCAAACAGGACACTCTTTCCCTGCTAGAATTGTGATAGCTGCGGTTACCCATCTTTGGGGGAGCCATCCTGAGAAAGGAGTTGACACACGAGGCAGAGCTGCAGGATGGGAAGAAGCTCCTGCATCAGGTCTTCAGAGCCTCCTGTCCAGCCATCCCGATGGAACCCAGCTTTTCTAGCTAGGTGAGCAGGTGCTGTTCCTTTGCCATTTGCAACAGAAAAAGCCCTGGTTCAGAATATTCTGCATGCATTCCCAACTCTGTACAGCACCTCCAACTTCCCCCATTTTAAGGGACTTTCTTCCTATCAAAATCTTTTTCATTCCTCAAAGAGTCCACTCAACTCTAATCTTCTCCAGAATTTGTTCGCCTACTATTCAAGAAAACCTGCACACAGAATCCAGGGTCACACACACAGGTCACTTTTGTATCCTGGAATGTCATATGTCTAGCCCAAAGGCTTGGCTTATTTTAAAGCCCTAGATGCTCTCTAGGCTTCAATTTTCTTCGAATCACCTGAAGCCCCAATACCCTTCTGGAGTAGATTTATTTAACTGATCGTGAGCAGATGCAGGGAGCAGTCACGACAAGTCAGTACCGTCTCTCTTGAAGTGGCAGGACACCTTGTAAAGTCCCTTGTATGTGGGGTCAGGAGTCTAGGGTTTGAGTCAAGCCACTTTCACCGACACCTCTCTGGCCGGGACACCCTTGTACTCACAGGAGGACTTGTATGAGTGCTCACTGTAGGTACCTGGCCAGGACACGTTAGCACTCACAGGAGGACTTGCGTGAGTGCTCACAGTGTGTACTAGGCCAGGACACCCTTGTACTCACAGGAGGACTTGCAGCAGTGCTCACTGTGGGTACTCAGCCAGGACATACTGGTACTCACAGGAGGACTCTTGTGAAAGCTCACTGTCGGTACTCATGCAGGTACTCTCATTTCTATTTCCTCCTCTGTAAAGTACTGAGGTGTCCAGCATCTAACATATGTTTCCAATGCCATGGTTCATGACCCAAACTCATGCTGATAGATCCAAGGATTGCCATAAGACAAAGAATGTCTGGATTTCAGAAAAGTATTTTACAAAGTTCTCATGAGCTTTAGGAGAATCTTCTCTTTAGGATAGAGAAAAAGAAATCAAAATTCAATCTAAATGAGACGAGATGTGTACAACATGTGTACAAGAATTCATAGAGACAGGTGTTCTTAGAGGGGAGATGTGGTCAGCCACAGGGCTTGTTCTATATCCTGGGATTTATCAACAATTTAAGGTAATTGAAAGCAATCTTAACTTCCAGGTGGCACAGAACTGGGAGGAATGGCCAGTACATTGGAAAAGAGAAATGAGACTCAAACCAATTTGATATTCCGAATCCATGGTTTATAGCAAATTATATAAACGTATATATATCCAACTGGTTAAAAAACAGGTCAACCATGTAAGTGCAAAATAGAGATGTGGTTCATGTGAAAAAGACATGTTAGGTTTATGACAAACAGAATATGAATCATCAGTAGCTGTCCAAAGAGCAAATGCAATGTTAACTTGTGTTATCAGCTCTGCAGAGCCTGGTTCGAGGGACATAAGAGCTGGCTGTGCCCTGAGCTGAACACACCCTTTTGTTACTAATATTATTACTGGGGCTTCTCTCAAGGAGATAAGGGTGTGATGGGATAAGTATGGAAATGGCCCTTCCATGGTTCATTCAGCTGTGCATGTCCTTATTCATTCTGCAAATAGACTCAGCCTTGATCAGTAGTGACCTGGAATCCTTTCTGAAGTGAGGTAGAAATATAAATAAATACAGACAAATAAATAAAATGTGCCAGAAACTGTGCTCCAATAAAGTGGGAATTTCAGGCCCTCCAAGAAGAGCTGGAAGAGAGGAGCTTACTGGGAACAGGGGCCAAAGAAAGGGGGAATCTGGGAGGGTGGGCCACAGCAATGGTGGCTTCAGGTCAGACTTTTCAAGGTAGAGGCTGCGTTCATCACACTCCACGGTTCAGGGCACTCTGACATCTCTCCTTGTATGTATTGATTCATTTATTCCATTTCATCTCCATTCAGCACCCAGGAGGCAACACTTTTAATGGGTTTATGTGTGTCCTTTGATTTGTATGGGTTCTTGAAAACCCATGTGTGTGTGATTGCTTTGTGCCATTTTTACATAAATAATGTGCTATGTATCTCTTTATAATGTGCTATGATTCTCTTTCTTGCTTTTTTTCATTCAAGTCTATGTTTTCAGAACTAATCAGGTGACTGTGCAGTCCATCATCATTATTCATGATTCTGTATTTGTGAATTTGCCTACTCAATAAAATGCATCTGTGACCCAAAAATCAACAGTCAAGGCACTTTCACAGTCACTTTCGGATATGCCCAGAGCACTGGAAGATTTGCGTTGCCAGATGTGCAAGCCCCCAGCTAAGGTGGAATAAGACAGTGTTCTGCCTTCTTGTTTCTGCTCTCATAATGTAAACAACTGTCCTTTTTGCAGTCTGTTTAGTGCTACGCTTTTCACATTTTTATGCTTTTTGGGGATAATTCTGCTGTTGGAAATGGCCCCCAAGCATAGTGCTAAGTGCTGCCTAGTGTTTCCAAGTGCAGCAGGCCATGATGCCCCTAATGAAGAAAACGCATGTGTTGAAAAAGCTTTATTCAAGCATCGGAGTTAGTGCTGTTGGCCGTGAGTTCAGTGCTAATGAATCAACAATATAGATAAAATATTGTGCCTTTAAATAGCAGCACACATAAGCAAGGTTATATATTGATAAGTTGATGAAAGTGTTGTGAGCTATGGCTCACAGGAACCTAACTCTGTATTTCCCCTGGAAACAATGGCTCAGTGTTTACTAACTCAATGTTCACAGACTTTACGGAACAGAGCTATTATACACAACAAAAATTGACCGTCACTCTCTTTCACTGCGTCTCACTGTTGTGTAGTACTCCATATCACACTTTGTGTTATTTATCCACTCCCATAGTAACGGACACACTCAGTCCCCATAAGCAAGACTATAACAAGCATCCTCATGTATCTTCCTTCAGAGATGAGTGTGAGAATTTCTCTGGAGGCATTCCCAGGAATGGGATCTCCTAGTCCTAGGGTAAGTGCATTTTACCAAGTACTGCTGGATTGCTCTGAAGAAGAGCTACCCCATTTACCTCTCAGCAGCATCGTACAAGAGTCTTGTCTTCCCTACAGCCCTGCCATGACATGCCTGCCATCTTCAACTTTCTAATTTTTGCTAATCTGTTGGGTGTAAAGTCATAATTCATTACAGTTTTTATTTTATGTCTCTAATCAAATGAGCTTGAGCATTTATTCATTTGCTTTTTATTTTGGATTTCCTGTTTAATGACTTGCCTATTCATACTCTTTGTCCATTTATCTGTTGAGGTCCCTGTGATTGATTTGCAAAAGTTTCTTGTATATTTTAGATATTTGAACCACATCAGATGTTGACATTTTAAATATATTCTCCTGAGTTGTCACTTGCCTTTTAATTGTGTCCATGATTTCTTCATTAAATGGAAATCCTTAACATTGATATAATCAAGGAATATAACTTTGAACCTGAGTCCTGAAAAATGGGTGATTTCTAGCAGGAGGAGAAGGGGTGGAAATTTAGGCATGACCTTCCATAAGAGAGGTCCTATCATTGAAGAGCCAAAGGCAACTGAAATTTTTTCAAACAGAAAAGATAAAATACAGACAGCAAAAAAGTTATTTCACCCAAAGGGCTGTATGTCAAGGAGGCTTTAGACATAGTCTATCCCCAAACAACAAAGAGTTCCCTGGGTGATGGGGAGCTCCCGCTTCCTCCAGATGGCCATGCACAGGCTGTAAGAGAGTCAGGAGTGCCACATGGAACCACAGCCTTTATAAGCCCTGAAGGTACTGACAGTTCTGAGAGCTCAGAGCCTGTGGATGGGATAGAAGAGGAGGAAATCCCACAGAGATTGTTCTGTCCCTTAACCAAGCAATTCCTCATGCCCATGCAATGCTCACCTGGCTGAGCTAGTCTTCCCAGCATCTCTCAACGAGTAGGAGCACTTTCACACTGCACCCCACTCCACCTCTTACTCAGACAGGCACAACTCATTAATCTCATGGACATGGCATTAGGCAAGCCCTTTCTGTGACTTTTTGTTTTTAATTCACAATTTAGACTTTTAATTGGTTCCCCTAATTCTAGGTTCTAAGTCTGGAGAAAGGTACAGGAAGGGGGTGAAGGTAAAATGTCGAATAGACCCCAGTACAGTCATGAAGCAGAGAGAAAAGAGAGTTTCTGTCTTTCATTCACCCATTCATTCACTCACTCATTCATTCACATTGGTTGTATACTAGTGAGTGTATCCTCCATGCCAAGCACTAGGCATAGAACTGGAACAGAATGAACAGCAAGAGTGAGAAGAACAGATGTTGTCCTACCCTCATGGAGCTTACAGTCTAGAGGGGCAAACACTTACGTAACACCAAATCTACAAACGTATTCACACTGTCACCCACCTTCTCCCTCCTTTCTTCCTTTAAAAGTAGTGAGACGAATAAGGAAAATGCAAATTATAATGAAATAAAACTACCATTGCATCTACTGCATTGTCAAATATCCAGAAGTTTGATGGCATCTTCTGTTGGTAGACTATAGGACAACAGGCAGGCTCATACGTTGCTGGTGGGAAGGCAAAGGGGTGCAGCTCCTATGGAGGAAAATTCGGCAATATGGAGCAAAGTTATATATATATTTAACCCTTTCACCTAGCAATCCCACTCCTAAGAAAATAACCCTAAGATAGGCTGGTGAAAATACAATATGCATGCAAAGCTATTTAGTACAGTATTTCTTGTAGTAGCCAAAGATCGGAAAAACAAACCAAATGTCCATCACTAGGGGAATTAGTTGAAGAAGGCAAATCCACACAATGGAGAATCAAGCATTATAAAAAAGGAATGAGGAATGCTGCACATTCTAGTAGGGAGAAATTGGAAAAGTTGAGAATAGTGTATATAGTATGCTACCTTATATCTTAGAATAGGCGCGAATAGTGTGTGTGTGTATTTGTACACACAAATTTTAAAATTTGTATTTTAAAATTGTAAAATTTTAAAATATGTACTATTTTAAAATTTTAATGGAAGGATGTACCAAAAACTAACAAACGTGCTTACCTGTGTAGGAAGGAGGAAACAAAGTGATGGGTAAGACAATAGACCTTATTTTACAAATTTGACTTTGCAGCCAACGAAATGTTTTATTAGAACAAAATTTAATAAGCAAACTGAGTTTCCCCAAAATATTGAACTCAGAATAAAACAACTGAGCTTAAATGTATATAAACATGGTGACTTAACCACACAAAGAGGAATTATTTCAGGTGACTTTAAAACATAGTAATTATTTATTTATTTTATTTTGGTTTTTTGAGATGGAGTTTCGCTGATGTCACCCAGGCTATAGTGCAGCGGCATGATCTCATGATTTCATGATCTCAGCTCACTGCAACCTCTGCCTCCCAGGTTCAAGCAATTCTCGTGCCTCAGCCTCCCGAGTAGCTGGGATTACAGGTGTGCATCACCACGCCTGACTAAATTTTGTATTTTCAGTACAGACGGGGTTTCACCATGTTGGCCAGGCTGGTCTTGAACTCCTGACCTCAGGTGATCCACCCATCTCAGCCTCCTAAAGTGCTGGGATTACAGGCATGAGCCACCGTGCCCTGCCAAAACATAGTAATTAGACTATGCATGTTTATTAGGATTCATATCCCAAGGATTAAAAGAGTCACAAAGAAACCCAAAACTGTTTCCAGCAATATTATTGTTGGCAATAATATTGTTAGTAAATATTACTAGTAATAATATTATTATTACAGATAATGTTGTTATTTTGGAGTTTATAAATATATAAAATGATTCTATTTTAACTGCATGTGTGATAAAATTATAACACAGACACATGCAATAAGATAAACCAAGTAATTCATTATAATAAAGTTATTGGCCAAGAACAGAAGTTTTTAGCATAAAAGAAGAGAAATAATGCCAAAACTCGTGATATATTTTCTCTTAGTTTGTTTTTCTAGCTCAATCCACTGAAAAGGTCTAGAGACAGTAATCGCCTGGTAGCAATGAGTATGCCTATCACTCACATTATGGTCTTGAAACATCATTTTCCACTAAAAAGAGCTAGAAGCTCTTGCAGAAATGACAGTTTGCCTGCTTGGGACAAGATGAACCTGGAACATTTTATTAAACCAAAAAGCAAGAAAGTCTTCAAATGATTGGAGATTCTTTCAGGTGGCCCAGGAGTCATCTGGAAGGGACTGTTCCTGGCCAAAGATGGGGAAAGTTAATCATCGGAAAGATTAAGAACAGCAATGGATAGAGATGTCGTAAACATCTAGAAATCCACAGCTATAATCATACTAACGTTACAAAACCTCACTGGTCGCCTTTGGAAGATACTAGGGAGCAACTCAATATTCTAGAAACTAGTAAATACAGAGAAAGAACCAAGCACGCATTCTGTATTTCCTCTGTGAACTGCACCTCAGGATAACCAAGTACTTGGTGAAGGAAAGTATCTCTCTCTCTCAATATTCCCATCAAAAGCAGCAGAAGAAATACCTATTAGTTTCCTACAGCCGCCATAACAAAGAACCATAAACTAAGTGGTTCAAACAGCAGCAATGTACTGTCTCCCTGTTCTGGAGGCTGGAAGTCTGAGATCAAGGTGTTGGCAGGGCTGTGCTCCCTCTGAAAGCACTGAAGAAGGATCTGGGCCAGGCCCTCTCCTGGTTGTGGCAGCAGAGCTCCAGTCTTCACTCGCCTGCTCCCTGTGTGCTTATGCATCTGTCTCTGCATTCAAATCTCCTCTTTTCACAGCACCAGCTATACTGGATAAGCGGCCCATCCTACTCCAATAGGACCTCATCTTAACTAATTCCATCTGCAACAAACTTATTTCCAAATAAGTTTGTATGCTGAGGTTAGGACAGGAGGATAGGACTTCAACATATGAATTTTGGGGTAATACAATTCCCTCCATGACAGAATGATGGAATTACAATAATGGCCATCCACAACTGCCAAGACAACAGGTAAAGAGCTAATGAGGAACTTGCAGGATGGAGCAGGCTGACCCCACCAAACCCCCCGATCAACCTTAACACCACCAGACTCAGGAAAAACAGACATCATGGCCCAGATGTGATGTAACAGGAAACACAGAGAAACCTGGGAGGCACTCTTGCCTCTCCCTCCTCCAACCCCCCACCCCAAACCCCAAACCAGACCAAACCAAACCAACAAAAAACTACCAGCACCAGACCTGAATCTTCAGATGCTAGATGTAAGCTGGCAATTTAGAGGAGTTATCAGTGAGAGAAGAATGTATTAAATGACACCTTGGGTATGTCACCAGCAAAATCCAGAAAGTGTGAAGTTCTGTAAGTCAAAAGACCTGGTTTCCTCAACAAATGTTAAGTGGAAAAAAAGGGAGGAAGAAGCCCCCTTTAAAAAGCATATCAGCCCAATTCAGTATGTGTGACTTGCTTTGGTTTTGATTTGAACAAGCCAGCTGTTAAAAATAAAAGCCTGTAAGGGACAATTGGAGAAATGTATACACTAAGTAAATACTTCATGATGCTAATAAAGTATTAAGCGTGATAATAGTTTTGTTATAAGTTTTTAACTCCTCATTTTAAGGGATACGTACTGAAGTATTTGTGAATGGAAAGTTATCATGTCTTGGATTTGTTTCCAAATAATCTGGGGAGGGCTGATAAATTGATTGGGATTATAGATGAAATGAGACTGGCCATGTGGTGAAGCTGGGGTGATGGGTATACGGGGTTTCAGTATACTATTTTCTCTACCTTTGTGGGTTTGCAATTTTCCATAATAAAGTGTTAAAAAATTGATGAGGTGGCTCTCCTCCTATAAAAGTCTTATCTATTCATCTCTGTTCTGGATGCCATCCCATCTTATCTTCTCAAGGATTTAGCTCTCTGATTATTGCCTCTTTGAGCATTGTAAATCTCTCTCTCTTTCAATCTCTCTCTCTCCTGAGTCATCTCCACAGATTATAAACATGTCCCACCATCTCCCATCCAAAAGAAAGGAAAAAATGGAAAACCAACTTTAGTTTCTCCCTTGGCCCTTCTAATCTGTCTTCATCCACCCAATGATTTTATTCTCCTGCACAGCCCTAACTTCTCTTCATAGAGGTAAACTTTCTAATTCCTCACCATCCATTCACTCTCCAATCCACTGCCATCTGGCTGCTGCTGGAACATGGGTACCATCTTCCATGACCTCCACAGCATCCACTGCAGCAGCAGCTGCTCTGCCTCTCAACTGTGCTGACCTGGTTCCATGTCGCTCTCCTACTGCACACTGTCCATCTGTCCTCCCTCACTGAGCACTCTCTCCAAGCAGCTACTTTCAATTCCTCCAGCTGTCCCTATGACATCCCAGGAGCAGCACCTTCCCCAAGGCTCTTCCCTAGGGAGGCTCCTCCCACACCTCAGGACTTCAGGGTGACCTTCACCATCCTTCTGCCCAATGAGGTCCCTCCTCCAATCTTTGTAATTGCATCCATTTCACTTCTCTTATAGCACTTATTACAAATTGCAATCATCTTTTTTATTTGCTTATTTCTTGCTGGACTTTCAACTCCACATGGAGAGGAACCAAATTGGTTTTGTTCATCGCTGTCGTCCCAGCAAACAGTATAGTTCCTGGCACACACGGGCATGTAAAAAATATTTGCTGAATGGAAACATTAAATGATACATTAATCAAATGATTACACAAATTAATATAATTGCAAATTGTGAAAAGCAGTATGGAAAAAAAGCACATTCCGATTCTCAATCTGGTTTGAGAGGGTGGGTCACCAAAGCTTCCTGGAATTGCATGTGAGCTGAGATCTGGATGGAGGGAGGTATTGGGGAGATGTGGGGCAAACATAAAAAGAAAAGGTCAGCAGACCCTAGCGAAAAGGCTCAAGGACTTTTGAAACCAAAAAGCTGCCTAAGGATCAGAGATTCAAGGTTTCCTTTACATGTGAGTCTGTGGGTGATTCTTAGGAGTGAGTGGGCAATGAGGGGAAGCCAAGGTCAATGCTGTCCGGGCTACATTTAACCACTTGTTTACCAGCAGAAGAGGAAGCTCTAGCAAGGCTTCCTGCTCCTCACAGTATGTGGAGTGCTTTAGGGAGCAGTCAGGGCTGAGCTGAGGCCTTGGCCCCAAACACTAGCTGAGCTGGGGAAGCTTTCTCCATGCCCCAAACTGGGAGCTGGTTCCTGCCTTCGCTTCACATCCTCCTGTGTGATGCAAGCCCATGCTGACACAGACATTCTGTGTCAACATTACTGTCTAATTCACTTTTGCTCAACAGACTTCCTGTGCTCAGATCTCTAGGTTTTGCCTTAGGGATGGTCAGGGTTCAAACGTGTCTTCCCTAAAGGCAGCTTTTAAGGACAGGAATCAGAGGTTTTATGTACCCAACAACAACCAAAAGAGGTGGGAGATTGCAGGTGCTTCAAACAGATCCCGAAGGAACAAAGGATGGATGAAGGGCTTCTGAAAGTCATCCAAATACGCGCGCGCACACACACACACACGCGCGCACGCGCGCACACGCGCACACACGCACACACGCACACGCACACAGACACATGCACACACGCACACACACACAGACACGCACACATGCATGCACATACACACAGAGAAAAAGTAAAAAGTTTCCTCGAATACATAACCTGTCCTCTGACTCAGTAACTCTGCTTCTAGGAGCCAGCCTTATGGAAGTAATCAGAGGCAGGCAGCAATGAATGCACTAGTATGAGTGCTTTAATGCTATTTACAAAGTAAAAAAATTAGGAAAACAAAAACAAGAGAGGGCTAAATAAATTAAAGCATGCCTAAGCTAGTATGTAGCCATTACAATTATGTTTATAAATACATTTTAATTGCTTGGAAAATGCTTGCAATGTTAAATGAAGATAATAAAATGAATAACTATACAATATGAATTCAAATATTTGAGTTTCTCTCTACATATTAGATGGATGGATGGATGCAAAGGAAAAAGATTAGATAGAAATAATTATAGTTATTTCTGGTTGGTGAAAATTATGTTATTTTAATTTTTTATACTTTATTTATTTATTTATTTATTTTTTTGAGACGGAGTCTCGCTCTGTCGCCCAGGCTGGAGTGCAGTGGCGCGATCTCGGCTCACTGCAAGCTCCGCCTCCCGGGTTCACGCCATTCTCCTGCCTCAGCCTCCCACGTAGCTGGGACTACAGGCGCCCGCCACCACGCCCGGCTAATTTTTTGTATTTTTTAGTAGAGACGGGGTTTCACTGTGTTAGCCAGGATGGTCTCGATCTCCTGACCTCGTGATCCGCCCGCCTCGGCCTCCCAAAGTGCTGGGATTACAGGCGTGAGCCACCGCGCCCGGCCATACTTTATTTTTAACCAAACACATATTATACAACTATAAATAAACAGTAAGAAGCTTCTTTATTTATTCATGTTTTTGTTTACTGTAGTAAAATATACATAACAGGCTGGGTGCGGTGGCTCATGCTTGTATTCCTAGCACTTGGGGAGACTGAGGTGGGCGGATCATGAGGTCAGGAGTTCGAGACCAGCCTAACCACCATGGTGAAACCCTGTCTCTACTAAATATTCAAAAATTAGTCGGGCGTGGTGGTGCCCGCCTGTAATCCCAGCTACTCGGGAGGCTGAGGCAGGAGAATCTCCTGAACCCGGGAGGCAGAGGTTGCAGTGAGCTGAGATTGCTCCACTGTACTCCAGCCTGCGCGACAGTGAGACTCCGTCTCAAAAAAAAAAAAAATATATATATATGTATATACATAAAATTTTTCAGTTTAACCATTTTGAAGCACACATTTCATTGGCATAAAGTACACCCACATTGCTGTGCAACACTCACCACCATCCACGTTCAGAAGTCTCTCATCTTCCCAAACAGAAACTCTGTACCCGTTAAACACTAACTTTTCATTTCCTCCTCCCTGCAGCCCCTGGCCACCACCACTGTTCTCTATGTCTCAATTTGACTGTTCTAGGTAGCTCACATGTGTTGAATCATACAGTATTTGTTCTTCTTTTGTGTCTGCTTATTTCATTTAGCATAATGTCCTCAAGGCTCATCCATCATCCATGTCTGACTCATTTTTTAAGTATTTTAGTGTTACTCTTAAATCTGTTAGGGCACACTGCTAATCTACAGAGATCTCCAACAAGCTCTTTTGTAAGAGACTCGATGGACTGAAATATTTTGTTTACAATATAAGAGTTCCTCTCACAGAGCCTCTGGAAGGGATGTGAAGAGGCCATATTAACATCACCCACCCATAAATACCCACCTTCACTTTGCCACCAGGAGCAAGTAACTGGAGATGTTGCATTTCTGTATTTAGTCTTGAGAAGCAGTGAGTGGAAGATGAAGCTAGGATTCATTTTGATTAAAAAAAGTTCTGGAAGGAGCTTTGAAAACATGTAATAAAATCCTCTTGCTTAACAGAGGCTCGGGGAACCTAAATGAATTGCTTCCATTTGCACAAGGTGGGCAATACAGTGTCATGATCACAAGTTTCAAGTTTGGCTTCTATTACAGCCCAGCCAGCCTCTGGGAATCACATGGGCCTCGGGAGATTACTGCAGAAATCCAGATCCCAGTGCCCTCATCTACAATATAGGAGCTGCTATGGTTTGAATGTGCCCCCCAAATTTCATGTGTTGGAAACTTAATCCCCAATGTGGCAGTATTAAAATCACCTTTAAGAGGTGATTGGATCATGACAGCTCTGCCAGCATGAATAGAATAATCTGTTTATGAATTAGTGGGTTAATGGGTTAATGGGTTATCACAGAAAGGGAGCTGATGTCTTTATAAGAAGAGGAAGAGAGACCTGAGCACATGAGCACACTCAGCCCCCTCGCCATGTGATGCCATCTCAAGACCCTGCAGAGAGTCCCCACCAGCAAGAATGTCCACACCAGATGCATGCTCTCAACCTGGGACTTCATAATTGTAAGCAGCCTCCATAACTGTAAGCAGTAAGTACCTTTTCTTTATAAATTATCCGGTTTCAGATATTCTGTTATAAGCAACAGAAAACCGACTAATGCAGGCACCATAACTGTACCCATTTCATACAATTGGACAGGTACAATTTAAGGTGCCTGAATTAATGCCTGGCAATAATAAATGATCAATAATGGTAAGTGCTATTATTATTATTATTATTATCAGGGTCTTGCTCTGCCACACAGGCTAGAGTGCAGTGGCAACATCATAGCTCACAGCATCCTTGACCTTCTGGGCCCAAGTGATTCTCCTGCCTCAGGCTCCCAAGTAGCTAGAACTACAGGCATGTGCCACCATGCCTGGCCAAAGTGCTATTATTAAATCAAATGTATTATTATTGTTAGGACAGGAGATTCCATCTACATGAGTTTGTACCTGCGCTGGAGGAATAAGGAAGCAGGCACCTAAATCACTGATTTGCAACTTATATTAGCCTGGGCAACAGAGCTAGACCCTGTCTCAAATAAATACACACACACACACACACACACACACACGTATATATGTATATATATGAAATGAAATATATATATGCATATATATAAAATGTGCATATATATGTGTGTATATATATAATGTGTGTATATATATATGTATATAATGAAATGAGTGCAGTTATGGTGCCTGCATTAGTCTGTTTTCTGTTGCTTATATCAGAATATCTGAAACTGGATAATATACATATGTATTATATATAATATACATATATATTTGAGACAGGGTCTACCTCTATCGCCCAGGCTGAAGTACAGCAGCATAATCATGGCTCACTGCAGCCTTGACCTGCTGTGCTTAAGCAATCCTCTCACCTCAACTGCCCAAGTAGTTGGAAATACAGACGTACGTCACCATGTCTGGCTGATTTTGTTTTATTTTTTGTAGAGACAAGATCACACTGTGTCAGCCAGGCTGGTCTTGAACCCCTGAGCTCAAGCGATCCACCCGCCTTGGCCTCTGAAAGTACTAGGATTATAGGCATGAGCCACCGTGCCTGGGCCCAAGTTACATTTAATGTGAAGGAGCAAAAGGTCTACATTTCTGGAACTTTCTGTACATTGTAACTTTCAAGATTAGTCACAATTCCCTTCACAACCCAGATGTGTAACCTTCTACTGCTTGTCCTCCTCCTCCAGAGGTGTCTGTGTTCGTAGAGTTTTCTCATCTGTTTCTCCCACTGCAGAACGATCTCTGTGCTGCTCCGCTCTGGTTGTCTGCCTTGCCTGGCAGAGGGGAGACACCCAGATGGCTTCTCCTCACACGGTTCTGCCACCCAAACTCCAAAGCACAGGGAGTGGTCCAATTAAAAAGCTGGGCACATAAGGAAAGGCAAGCATTAAAGGCCAACTCTGTTGTGCTTAAAAAAAGAAGAAGAAGAAAGAGAAACGAAAAAGAATAACAGCATGTAAATATTGTGTTTCAGGTTCTCTCGTGCTAACTAAGGAATATGGACAGCTGTTTTGAATGGGCTTAGCAACTATTCATTTTGAGTGGAACCTCCTTGACAGACTAGAATGAATGAGAAAGAATGCCTTGAGGAGAACCTCCTTATTCAGGCACAGCGCCAGCATTGCTCCTTTTAGCCGTCTGCTGCCTTCCCAGACGTTGTGGGCGAGGCGAGCTGTGCCCGAAGAAGACACCTCTTTTAGAGGGCATCTGTGTGAGTGCGGACATAGGCAGGCTCAGGCACCAAGTGTACAATTCCAGCGTGTCATTTTCATTCTGAAGCGTTGAAATGTCTTATTCATTTCTGAAAACATGTGTGCCCGCTTGGCGTCTTGCTCAGGGGGCACGAAACAAATCAGGATGGAGAGGAAAATGACCAGAGCCCACATTTCCTAATTATGTGTTTTCTCTCCCCCATCCCTTCCCATCTCCACTCTTATCCCGCCCTCCTGCAGCCCCGTTAACATGACAGATTTGGAAAGGTTTTCCCCCTGCACCCTCTTGGCAGTCCCTCTGGGCTCAGGGTTTCTGCGCTGCTTATGAATTCAGGATGCACGGGCTGTGCATCGGTGCTGCTGCCTGGCTTGGCTGAGACCACCTGACTCTGCCAAGGACTTTGAAACATGCAAGCCGGAAGAGGAAACAATATCTCTGTTGAGAACAACTGCCCTTGGCCTGAATCCGTCAAACAGGATTTATTGGGAAAGGAGGAGGGAAGGCAAGAGGAGGGAGAAAAATATACAGAGTATATTAAGTAAACACAAGTCCAGGTATGGCTCAGCGTTGCAGGGAATGGCAGTGAAAATAGGAACCTTAGGCCTGTTTTCAACACACAGCCAAATGGAAACTTCTACTTCAAGCCAGATTAGAGTTTCATCCTCAACAAGTGTGCTGGGCGTGATCCTGGGCCTTCTGTAGATGTGGTCTCATTTAATTCTCCCAAAGAACATTGGCAGGGCCATCCCATTATTTTTGATAAAACTGAGACTCGAAAAGTCAATGAGACCACCAAAGCTGCAGCTCCTAGGACTCAGGTCTTCTGGATGTGTGCCCAGTAGTTACCCTGACTCCACCAGAAAAGAAGAAGTAATCACTCTTAAAAAGTATGGCCGGGCGCGGTGGCTCACACCTGTAATCCCAGCATTTTGGGAGGCCGAGGCAGGTGGATCACCTGAGGTCAGGAGTTCAAGACCAGCCTGGCCACCATGGCGAAACCTCATCTCTACTAAAAATACAAAAATTAGCCGGGCATAGTGGTGGCAGGTGCCTGTAATCCCAGCTACTCGGGAGACTGAGGCAAGAGAATTGCTTGAGACTGGGAGGTAGACGTTGCAGTGAGCCGAAATTGCACCACTGCACTCCAGCCTGGGCAACAGAGTGAGACTCAGTCTCAAAAAAAAAAAAAAAAAAAAGATTTACCTGAGGTTATAATTAGCCATGGTAATGTAAATGTTAACGTTAGGGGAAACTGGGTGAGAACTCTCTGCACAGTCTTTGCAACTTCTCTGTAAACCTAAAACTATTCCAAAATAAAAAGTTTATTTTAAACAAATAGGCCGCAATCTGGCTGTATAAACACTTCCAAAAGGGATGCAATACAGATAACGCCTGTCAGCCTGCTATTTTGTCCATCTTTAAATTAGTGTTGAGTAGCACAGGGCCTGCACAGTCAGCGTTTGTTAAGTGCCACCAGGGCTGTGCTGCTCACAGGAAGAAAACCAGAGGGGGGCTGTGCAGTGCAGTAATCGGGCCCTGATACAGACTAGGGGGTCACGGGCAGCTTCTCTGAGAAAATAGTATGTACACATTTTAACTTACTGATTTATGAGTGTGCTGATAAGTATATTATATTGTTATGTGTTGTATTAGTCTGCTCTCGCACTACTATAAAGAAATACTTGATACTGCGTAGTTTATAAAGAAAAGAGGTTTGATTGGCTCACAGTTCTGTAGGCCGTACAGGCAGCATAGTGGCTTCTGCTTCTGGGGAGACCTCAGGAAACTTACAGTCATGGTGAGGGCAAAGGGGAAGCAGGAATGTCTTACATGGCTGGAGCAAGAGCAAGAGAGAAACGGGAGGTGCTACACACTTTTAAACAACCACATCTTGTGATAACTCACTCACCACCATGAGAACAGCACCAAGGGGATGGTCCTAAACCATTCATGAAGGATCTACCTGCATGATCCAATCACCTCCCACCAGGCCCCACCTCCAACACTGGGAACTACAGTTCAACATGAGATTTGGGTGGGGACACAGATCCA
The DNA here is from genome assembly GCF_029281585.2 of Gorilla gorilla gorilla. Taxonomy (NCBI): domain Eukaryota; kingdom Metazoa; phylum Chordata; class Mammalia; order Primates; family Hominidae; genus Gorilla; species Gorilla gorilla. Next base: position 44,331,507 of record NC_073238.2, on the reverse strand, counting down.
GGCCATTTCACATGTTGAAACTACTTTCAGTGTGTGCTGTGTCTTTTAGCTTTATCATATCTTTGCCATGAAAATACATTTTTTAAAATGACAATTAGCAGCCTCCCTCAGTCTCTAAAATGACAGAGAGACTGTCACTTGGAGTTAGTGTGATTTGGGGGAAGAAGACATTTTGGAGCCAGAAAGATGTGAGTTCAAACCTCAGTGAATGGACTGAGGTGTCTGGCTGCATAATCTTGGATGATTGTTCTGGGTCTCTTAACTTCAGGTTCTTCCTATGTAGAGATAATCATATCTACTTGACAGGCTCATGAACATTAAAATATATAAATAGATGGTATTTACTGATACCTTGTATGTGCTCAGGAAATGAATGAATTGATGAATGATTACATATTATCAAGATTTAAAATTAAAAATTCACTGGGAGCAGTGGCTCATACCTGCACTTCTAGTGACTCTGGAGGCTGAGGTAAGAGGATGGCTTGAGCCCAGGAGTTTGAGGTTGCAGTGAGCTATGATTATGCCATTGCACTCCAGCCTGGGCAGCATAGCAACAACTGATCTCTACAAAAAAAATAAAATAATAGAAAATTAGTTGGGCATGGTGGTGCATGCTTGTAAGTTCCTACCTACTTGGGAGGCTAAGGTGGGAGGATTGCTTAAGCCCAGGAGGTCAAGGCTGCAGTGAGCTATGATTGAACCACTGCATTCCAGCCTGGGTGACAAGAGTGAGACTCTGTCTCTGAAAAATAAAAATAAAAATAAATTCACACCTAATTTAACAAAAAAAATCAAGCATTGATAAAGGAAAAAAAGTCTACTGGTTAATCTATTGGTTAAAGAAATTGCACGAATAATTACAGCAAATTCTACAGGTTCTCATCAGTCAGTATTTTGAGCTGATCTTGAGCACGGCGGGGGCATCCAGGCACAGGTATGAGTGTTGGGTATCAAACAGATCTGAAAGCAGCTCCTCTCCCCCACAGATGCTCACTATGAGCAGATCCGGGTTGACACAGGCACTTAGAGCTGTAGGCATCCTGTAGGCTCCTGGTGGCAGGGCTGTGGGAAGTCCCAGTGGGGCAGGCAGAAGTATTTCTATGCCTACAGTGGGACTGTGGCTGTGATTTGTCATGAGGCTCTAAAATTATTCACCCTTGGTCTTCTTCTTCTTCTTCTTTTTTTTTTTTTTGTAGAGATGGGGTCTTGCTATGTTGTCCAGGTTTGTCTCGAATTCCTGGCCTCAAGGGATCCTCCAGCCTTGGCCTTCCAAAGTGCTGAGATTACAGGCAAGAACCACAAGTACTCAGCCCACCCTTGGTCCTTGAAGGAAGATAGAATGCCAGAGAGTTGTCTAAGGAGGGCCCACCACGACCAGCTGCAGCACCCAGGTATGCTGGAGGGGTAGGCGCCAGCCTGCCCATGGTGTGGCACATCCCTTGGAGAATCATGTGCCCTTCCACATGGGGGTATGGCATCCTGGAGAGACATAAAATCTCCTTCTGTTCTTGCAGGGCCAAACTGTCTTTTTTATTAGCTATCTCTATACCCGGCTGTTGTCTTTACTGTCTCATAAAATTAGCCTGACAGCCAAGGAAAGCGAAGGCAGATGCATGGCCTGAATTTATTAGCCTGAATCTGATTCCCCAAGCAGCAACCTGGAAGAAGTTCTGCCTATCACTCACTGAGATTTCTTTTTTCCCACTCACTCAGTCGTCAGCAGAAAATGCCGTATTGTTGCAGAAGGGAAGCTCACGCCTGGGGCAGCCTCCTCTTCTATAAAATGTGTATATGTGAGGGGTAGGAGGTGGGCAGAGGGTGGACTAGATCAGTGCTTCCCAAAATCTGTCTGAACCTCAATCAGCTGTTTAAAAATACGGATTCCTGGGTCCCGTCTCTAATGTGCTAAGTGAGAGGCTATTCAGGTAGAACCCAGAAATCTGAATTTTTGAAAGCTCCCCTTGATGGTTTTGCTAATCAGTCGAGATTGGGCATCATGGATCTACCAGGTTACTTTGGTCTGGAACATTCTAGATTCTGGAAGCCCAGCTCCTCCCCTAAACCATAGTTGTCAGTCCCATCTCTGTATAAAAACTAGAAATCATTTCCTAACAACCCAGAGAAGTTCTACAATCAAAGGAGTTTTTCTGCCTAAAATGGCTTCAAAATTTTCTCCTCCCCACGGATCAGTTGGCATCAGGGACAACAAACACACCATGGCCGTGTCTATGCGAGGTGTGGCCTGAAGCTCAGGAGCACTGGCATCACCTGGGAACTTGTTAGAAATGCCGATTCTGGGGCCCCATTCCACACCTCCTGAATCACAATCTCCACTTGACCAGGATCCCAGGGCGACCCGAACCTGGTAGACCCATGATGCCCAATCTTGACTGATTAGCAAAACCATCAAGGGGAGCTTTCAAAAATTCAGATTTCTGGGTTCTACCTGAATAGCCTCTCAGCACATTAGAGACGGGACCCAGGAATCTGTATTTTTAAACAGCTGATTGAGGTTCAGACAGATTTTGGGAAGCACTGATCTAGTCCACCCTCTGCCCACCTCCTGCCCCTCTCACACACACACAGTCTGAGACAGTGCTGGTGTCAATTACTGCTTCTCAACTGGGCTGCGTGTGAGAATCATCTGGAGAGTTTTTAAAACTACTGATGCTTGAATCCCAAGCCCAGGGATCAGGGAGGATTTTAAATTCCCCAGGTGACTCTTAACGAGCAGCGAAGCAACAACTGGATAAATGGTTTAAAATTAAAAGGCAAATGAGCTTTGGGGAAGGAATGTGGAGGGGGTTGTGGCGAGGGGTTCTGTATCTCATCACTGATTTGGCTTTCTTCCTTCATTAAATGGATAAAATCACAAAACAGAGAAAGAAACAAACATTTCTTCCACAAACAGAACTGGCCCTGAAAACCTCCTGAAACTGGCAGACAGGAGGAAAGCAAGGTGGAGGATGCTAGGATATGAACTGTCTCACTGTCATGAGACAATTTCCAGTTTTTCTTGGAACCTGAGCAGATGAGGCAGCACTTTCGGGGACACGCTCATCTCTCCCCTGCCTTGGAGCGGGGCATTCCCAAGTCACAGACACTGTGCGAGTACAACCCATGATGGGGAACCTCTCTCTCCCTCTTAACGGGAAAGTGCTTCTTCTGCTCTGGCTGAAGCAGATTCTCTTTCTGTCGGAAGCTAAGTATGCATTGTATAGCTATTGGGATATAATAACCATCCATTTTGGAAAAATAACAAAAGGCTTTTATGAAACTCCAATTCTGTGAACTTTGACAAAACTTGATTCCCAATATATCAAGACTCTCACAAACCTGTTTCATCGAAACTTTCAGGGTTCTTGCCCACCCCCAGAGGCCATCTCCACTGCTTCCAGCCAGAGAGAAGAGATAGTTCCAGATCCTTCCATGTGGGCTCATAGAGGGAACTGGGGGCCAGGGGAGGGTGTCAGAGGGCTCAGATTTGACTTGGCTTAGACACGACCCCGGAGATTGCCAGTTTTCTCACCTGGATTCTATCTACCCACTCTGTGGAACACAGAGCAATTGTACCTGGGTGAAGGTTAGTGAGTCCAAGTGCATGAGGCATCATTGTGGGCTTTCCCTGAGTCTGAAGAAGCCCGAGGCCTGGTGTTAAGGTCCCTGAGTTCTCAGCCCACCCCAGACCCTGCAGCGCTGTGGGAGATGCTCCTCCCCTGGCTTTGCTTAGAGATGGATCTGAGGTCACCCAGGGACCCACAGCTGCATCCTCCGCAGCGTTCTGACTAACCCTGAGTCAAGTGTTAGGGCTCAGAAAAGCTTCAACAATAAAAATAGCTCCAGGAAAGTGGCAGCTTCAATTCTTCCTGCCTTCGTGTGGGTGAGTGCCTCTTTCCACACCACTCACTGGGAGGCTCTTGGGAAACACATCTGAAACTCCAAATGAAAAGAACGGATCCAGTTAACTCTCCCAGACTTAGGGGTAAATGAAAAGAACGGATCCAGTTAACTCTCCCAGACTTAGGGGTAAAAACTGAAGCTCAGAAGCATCGTAATTGTTAAATGATGGCAGCTTGTTCTGGTGGCCTGGCCGCCCCTTCTCTGGAGCAGCTGGGCTGTACATTGAGTTGGGACATCATCCGCAGAGGACTTTTTAGATGGACTTGAGATGACCAATACAGAGGAAAAATAGCCATGACAGCTGAGACCTGGTAGTAGAGCCCAGAGACCCCACAACAGGCTCACCTGACGTGAGGTTGGCTGTAAATGTGAGTCCTAGAGAAGGGAGCTGGGCTCACTGTCCGGCCCTCTGCCGTCTGGAGCTGTCCTCCTGGTGCCCTCAGGGTGGCCCTGAGGAAGGCGCTTGGCTTCTGGCTCCAGGGCTCCATCAAGAGCAAAGGAGAGGTGAGCCCTCCAGGCTATTGAGGAAGAACCCTCTGACACTGTGACTCTTTTAGGATTTTCAACCCAGGAAAAGAAAAAAGAAAAGAATGCTTGTGACAGTATAAGATGCTATTTCAGGACAAGAAACAGTATTTTGGGTGAATCTAAGGGAGTCATTTTGTGAAGTTTCAGACAGAAGCAACAACAACAACAAAAATTTAAACAGAGAGCCCAAGAGGGTTGGCATGGCCTCATCAAGAAGAGGTTTGCCTCAGAATCTTCCATAAAAAGCCTGAAAAGCAGCACAAAGTGCGGACCAGAGGGAGCACATGCTGTAGTTATCAGAGCATCCCCTGCTGGCAGCCTTCCCCACCCAGAAAACACATTTGGCTTCAGACACCAAGGATACAGGGGACAGAGAAAGAGACACAGACAGACAGAAACAAAGAGAAGCTCGAAAAATAACTCTACGCTGTATTCATTCTTACTGAGTGCTTACCATGGAGCAAGATGCTCTACTAGCTCCTGGGACAAAAAGACATTCTAATTTTCATTGCTAAGGGGCAACTTTTTTTTTTTTTTTCTTGAGACAGAGTCTCACTCTGTCACCCAGGCTGGAGTGCAGTGCTGCAGTCTCGGCTGACTGCAACCTCCGCCTCCCATGTTCAAGCAATTATCCTGCCTCAGCTTCCTGAGTAGCTGGGATTACCGGCACACATGCCGAGTCTCCTTTGCCTTCCGCCATGATTGGAAGCTTCCTGACGTCTCTCCAGAAGCAGAGGCTGCTACGCTTCCTGTCCAGCCTGCAGAACTGTGAGCCAGTTAAACCTCTTTTCTTATGCATTACCCAGTCTCAGGTAGTTCTTCATAGCAGTGTGAGAATGAACTAACACAACAGTAGCTGGCCCAGAGTAGCTGTTCATAATAGTGGACTCTTGGGATTAAATCACCAGCTAATTTTTGTATTTTTTGTGTGTTTTAGTAGAGATGGGGTTTCGCCATGTTGGCCAGGCTGGTCTTGAACTCCTGACCTCAGGTCAGGTGATCCACCTGCCTTGGCCTCCCAAACTGCTGGGATTACAGATGTGAGCCACCGTGCCTGGCCTGCAACTTTTGATTTTAATCCCAAGAGTCCACTATTATGAATAGCTACTCTGGACTAGCTACTATTATGAAACCCATTGCCTCATTTCATCCCCATGGCAAAGCTATGAACTAAACTGCACTGGACATTTGATAGGAGCATAGACATTGTGTTAGTTCATTCTCGCACTGCTATGAAGAACTACCTGAGACTGGGTAATGCATAAGAAAAGAGGTTTAATTGGCTCACAGTTCTGCAGGCTGGACAGGAAGCATAGCAGCCTCTGCTTCTGGAGAGCCCTCAGGAAGCTTCCATCATGGGGGAAGGCAAAGGAGACTCAGGCACATCTCATGGCTAAAGCAGGAGCAAGAGAATGAGAAGGGAGGTGCAACACACTTTTAAATGACCAGATCTCTCAAGAACTCACTCACTATTGCAAGAACAGTACCAAGGAGATGGTACTAAACCATTCCATTCTTGAGAACTCCACCCATGATCCAGTCACCTCCCACCAGGCCTCACCTCCAAAACTTGGGATTATAATTGAACATGAAATATGGATGGGGACACAGGTCCAAGCTATATCAACATTAGAGCTAGATCAGGCTTCAAAGCCAGCCTTGGCCACTTATTTGCTGTGTGGCCCTGGATGATTTGCTTGACCTCTCTGTGGCTCAGTTTCTTTGTCTATAAAATAAAAGTAGTACTCATGTCTACCTTGCGAGATTGTTGTGATGATTACATAAATATATATATAATATATATTTGTACTATATAGTAATGTATATTTTATATATATACATATATATACATATATATGTATATATATATATGTAAAGCACCTAGAAAAGTGACTGGCATACAGTAAACACCATATAAATGTTGGGTATTGTTATCGTCCCCATTTTACCCATGACAGAATAAGCCTAGAGAGGTGAACCACGTGGCTGGGCAGCTGGGCTCTGAGCTCAGGACTCACTGCCTTAAACAAACATCTAGCAGGATTATCCCAAAGAGCTTTGTGACTTGTGAGGTTACTGCCAGTATTGCCTCTTGCAGGAGCGTGTGCAGGGCCTGCTGCTCACCTTAGGCACCAGCAAGTAATTTATCTGAATGGGGTTCCATGCTGTGGTTATGGACAGACGCCCTGACTCACTGTGACCCATACAGAGATGAGTGGCTGGCTGTGCAGTGGAAGCCACAGCATTCCTGCATCCCTAAACGACTGACGTCAGCTTGGCCCTCTGGAACCCAATGGTCTGTGCCAGCTTTCCAGAACCTTCCTTATTCTCCCCTAGGGAAGACGTTTCTCTGTTGCCTCCGGGTCTTGAAAGTGTTATTTGTAGACATGATTTAAAAAGTACTCACACCTGGGTCCCACTCCTGGCGATTCTGATTTAGCTGGCGTGGGGTATGTCCTGAGTATTCATTTTTTCCAAGTTATCCAGATGATTTTAATGTGCAGAAAATTTGAGAACCACTGGCTGAAGCAGTTCCCTGATAGAAGATGTGACCACGTCCCTAGCATCCGCCGTCTCCTTCCTAATTCCCACAGGGTTATGTGGCATCTGGAAACTAAGAGACTGGATTTCCTCCCTTGCAGCAAGGTGTGGCTGTGTGATTTATTTTTTTGAGGATGAGATGTGCCTCTTTAGGTACCCCCTCTCTCCTCATTCTTCCAGCAGGTGGAGAGTAGACACAGGATGGGGACTCTAACCCCCATCAGAGAAGAGCCTTTCTCTGGTGATGAGGCAGTGATGTAGATAAAGCCTGCATCCCAAGCCACCCCAAGGATTAGAGTCACCTGCCTGCCCTGGGTTGCCCACCTAATGAGAGAAAAATAACATTTCATCTGTTTGAGCCTCTGTGATTTTAGTTCTCTTTGTTAATACAGCTAAGGTTGTATTTCAGAAAATGACTACTGGATTTTTTTTTTTTTTCTTTTTGGAGACAGAGTTTTGCTCTTGTTGCCCAGGCTGGAGTGCAATAGCACGATCTTGGCTCACCACAACCTCCGCCTCCGGGATTCAAGCAATTCTCCTGCCTCAGCCTCCCAAGTAGCTGGGATTACAGGCACGCACCACCACGCCTGGCTAATTTTGTAGTTTTAGTAGAGACAGGGTTTCTTCATGTTGGTCAGGCTGGACTCAAACTCCTGACCTTAGGTAATCCGCCCAACTTGGCCTCCCAAAGTACAGGGATTACAGGTGTGAGCCACTGCGCCCGGCCTACTGTGTTGTTTTTAAGCAGGGTTGAGTGTCACAATCATCCAAGAAACTTTAAAAATACAGATGGAGCAAGATGGCTCATTAGAGACGCCTGGCATCCATCCTCCCAATAAGAAAGGACAAAGGCAGCAAATAAACAGCTAAGGCTTGCCTGGAGTCATACGGGAGAGCACTGAAGTGAATCAGGGGAGTGAAGATGCACCTGTGGTGGTTGGAAGTCCAGGAGGACCCCTTGCAGGCACCTGGCCTCTGCAGCCCTGGCTCCCCTGCCCAGGTCAATTTGAAGTCGGGGGGCTTCCTGTTACAGGTAAAAAGATAAGCAGAAGATCTCCACCAGCCCTCACTGTCACTGCAAACACCTAGAGTCCTTGTTACAGGAGAATCCCATAGTCATCGCAAGCACTTAGTCCAGTTTGAAGGGCTGCTGGGAATCCATGCAGCTGTGTTGAACCAGGTGAGCAGCATAAGATGTGCATGTCCCACCCACTCCATGAGCCAAGCTGCTGCAGCACGGCACCATCTTGAGACCAGAGCCACACCTGGAGAGCACCTGCTCTGGGGGCCAGTAGATACTGCACCTGTCTAGCCCTGGGGCTCCATCTTTATGCCAAGCCCAGGTGGGTGGCTGAACACTACAATCCCAGCTGTGCATGGCTTGGGCCCATGGGCCCAGGATCAGCTGTGACTCTGGTCTGCATAGCAGGAAAAACAACCCCTGCCACCACACTTCCAACTGGAGGAATAGTCTGCCAGTCCCATCCAGGGTGAACCCACTCTTGAGCCGCCCAAACCACTGCATGCCCTCCTCCAGGCAGAAGAAGTCCCTGAGCCTCCGAGCAGCTGATATGCCCCTGGGTCAGCAGAGTGGCTACATGCCCATGTTCAAGGCCTGTGAAATAGCCCCACAGAGTCCCCTTGCCCGCCCCCCCCAACACACACACAGATACACCCATGGCCTGCCCAACAGCCTTGTGCCCACAATAAGGGCCTGAGAAACAGTCTCACAAGCTGCCCCTGGCAGGCACCCTCCCAGACCAGCCAACCAGCCAAGAGCCCATTTCCAGACCTAAGAAACAGCCCCATGGGCCAACATTGGTGAGCACACCCCTGAGCCAGCCAGGCAGCCTTGCACCTATGTCCCAGACCTGAGAAACAACCCTGTGGCTGCCCCTGGCAGACAGGCCTTTAACTTGCTGAGCAGCTGTGCTCTCACTCCTGAGCCCAAGGAACAGCCCTACAGACCACCTCTGGCGGGCATGCCCCAGGCCAATTAAGCAGCCCTGCGCCTGCATCCTGAGCCTATGAAACAGCCCCATAGGGCAACCCCTCCCCTGCAGAAATGCCCCCAAGCCAGAGGAACAGCCATGCAGCTGTGTTACAGGCCCAAGAAAAATCTCTGTGTCCACACCCTGCAGACATAACCCCAGGCCAATTGAACAGCCATATGCCAATATCCCAAACCTGAAAAACATTTTTTGGGCCACCTGCAGGAGACAAAGCCCCAGGTCATTCAAGCAGCTGTGTGCATACACCCTGGGCCCGAGGAGCAGGCTGCATCTGGTGGGCATCTGACTGAGCAGCCCTATGTCTGCATCCAAGACATATGAGATAGCCCCGTGCTCCAAACCCCACAGAAACACCCCCAGGCCAGCCAAGCAGCCATGCAGTTGTGTCCTGGGCCTGAGAAACAATCCCATGGGTCACCCCCAGAAAACACAACTCCAGGCTAGCTGAGCAGCCATACACCTGCATACCAGGCCTGAAAAACAGCTCTGCAGGCTCCTCCTGTGAGGCACACCCCAAGGCTGGCCAAACAACTATTGTCTATGCTCTTGGTCAAAGTAACAGCCCTGTGGCCCCAATCCCAGTGAGCCAGAGCCCAAGTTGGCCAACATACCATATGCACACATGCACGCCCAACCTCAGAAACAGGGCTAATGAGCTCACCCCTGGCAAAACTGTACATCATAGCCACAAACTCTGTCAGCCTAGGACACTGAGAAACTTGCAAATGCCACTAGTGTGGCTTGCAGCTGAAGAAATGACATGAAGACTACACTACTGCATTTACCTAGAACCAAAGTCAATGCACCCCACAAAACTGATATCCGAAGACCTATTCATATGACTAAGTCTTTCCCTATGAAAGACTCCATAAAACTGGAAAAGACAACTTTTCCACTAGATGTATAGAAATTATCATAGGGACATATCAATCATGAAAAAGCAAGGAAACATGTCACCTCCAATGGAAAATAATAATTCTCCAGTAACAAACCCCAATCATAAGGAAACACATGAAATGCCAGAAATAGGATTCAAAACAATAGTCTTTAGGAAACTTAATGAGATGCAAGAGAATACAGATAAATAATTCAACAAAATCAGAAAAACAATTCATGATTTGAATGAAAAACTTAACAAAACAATAGATATCATATAAAAGAACAAAAACAGAAATTATGCAGCTGAAGAATGTAATGAATGTAATAAAAAAATACATCAAGATCGTCAATAACATACTAGACCAAGCAGAAGCAAGAATTCCTGAACTTGAAGACAGGTCTTTTGAAATAACATAGGCAGACAAGAAAGAAGAAAAATAATAAAAAAGAATAAAGAAAGCCTATAGGGTTTATGGAATACCAATAAGGGAACAAACATTCATATTGTGGGTGTTCCAGGAGAAGAGAAGGAAAAAAGTGAGGAAAACATATTTAATAAAATAATAGCAGAAAATGTTCCAAGTCTTGTGAGAGAGATGGATGTCCATTTCCAGGAAGCTCATGGAACTCCAAATAGATTCAACACAAATAGGTCCTCTCCAAGGTACATTATATAGTGTGCCCTGTCAAAAGTCAAAGACAAAAAAAAAAAAGATTTCAGAAGCAGCAAAAAAGAAGTGTCAAGTCACATATGAAGGGATCCCAATTAGACTAACAGCAGATTTCTCAGCAGAAATCTTACAGGCCAGGAGATAATAGGATGATATATTCAAAGTATTTAAAGAAAAAAAAAGACCCTGACAGCCAATAATATTATGTGCCAGCCAAGAATATTATATGCTATTCTGAAGGATAGCAAAACTATCCTTCAGAAGTGAAGGAGAAATAAAATCTTTCACAGACAAACAAAAACTAAGGAAATTCATCACCACTAGACTGGCCTTACAAGAAATACTCGAGGGAGTCTTACATTTCAAGGTGAAGAGATGATAAACCACCATTATGAAAACAGGTGAAACTATAAGTCTCACTGGTAGAGCTGATACACAAAGGAGAAAGAGAAACAAAACATCTTCTCACTACAGTAAACCACCCAACTGCAAAAATAAACAATAAGAGAGGAAGTAAGGAACAAAGGATATATAAAACAACCAGAAAGTAATCAACAAGATTAAAAGAGTTAAGTACTCATCTATTGATAATAACCTTGAAAGAAAATGGGTTAAATTCCCCATTTAAATATATAGACTGGCCAGACGCAGTGGCTCCCTGTAATCTCAGCACTTTGGGAGGCCAAGGTGTGTGGATCACCTGAGGTCAGGAGTTTGAGACCAGCCTGACCAACATGGTGAAACCCCATCTCTACTAAAAATACAAAATTAGTCAGGTATGGTGGCACATACCTGTAATCTCAGCTACTTGGGAGGGTAAGGAAGGAGAATTTGCTTGAACCCGGGAGGCGGAGGTTGCAGTGAGCCAAGATTGCACCACTGCACTCCAGCCTGGTGACAGAGCGAGACTCCATCTCAAAAAACAAACAAACAAAGAAAATAAACAAAAAGTCAGATTTAAATTGCACCATAGACCAAATGGACCTAACAAACATTTACAGAACTTTTCACCCAACACCTGCAAAATACATTCTTTTCATTAGCACAAGGAACATTCTCCAGGCATGACTATATGTTAGGACACAAATAAGTCTCAAAAAGTTTTTAAAACTCAAAATCATATCAAGTATCTCATTTGACTACAATAAAATAGAATTAGTTATCAATAACAAGAGGAACATTCAAAACTACATAAATACATAGAATTAAATCAATGCTTCTGAAAAACCAATGGGTGAAGAAAAAAATTGGGAGTAAAATTTTATAGCGGAGAAGAGACTCCATCCTAACTCATTCTGTGAAGCCAGCATCACCCAGATATCAAAACCTGTCAAAGACAAAATGAAAAAAGAAAACTACAGGCCAATATCCCTGAATCCCTGATGAAGATAGACACAAAAATTTTTAACAAAATACTAGCAAACCAAATTCAACAGCACATCAAAAAGTTAATTCACAAAGATCAAGTAGGCTTCACTCCTGGGATGCAAGGTTGGTTCAACAAATGCAAATCAATAAATATCAATAAATGTGATTCACCACATAAAACAGTTAAAAACAGAAACCATATGATCATCTCAATAGACACAAAAACATTTTTGATAAAATCCAACATCCCTTCATGACAAAAACCCTCAAGAAACTAGAAATCTAAGGAACATACCTCAAAATAACAAGAGCCACATATGACAAACCCACAGCCAACATCATACTGAATGGGCAAAAACCGGAAGCATTTCCCATGAGAACTGGAACAAGACAAGGATACCCATTCTCACCACGCCTATTCAACGTAGTACTGGAAGTCCCAGCCAGAGCAATCAGGCAAAAGAAAGAAATAAAAGGCATTCAGAAAGGAATGGAAAAAGTCAAACTATCTCTCTTCATGGATGACAGGAATTCTATTCTTAGCAAGCCCTGAAGACTCCACCAAAAGGCTCCTGGAACTGATGAACAACTTCAGTAAAGTTTTGAGATACAAAAGTCAACCTACAAAAATCAGTAGCATTTCTATATACCAATAATGTTTAAGCTGAGAGTCAAATCAAGAATGCAATCTCATTTACAATAGCAAGAAAAAGAATACACCTAACCAAGGAGGTAACAGATCTCTACAAGGAAAACTACAAAACACTACTCAAGGAAATCAGAGATGACACAAACAAATGGAAAAATATTCCATACTCATGGATTGGAAGAATCACTATCCGTAAAATGACCATACTGCCCAAAGCAATCTATAAATTCAATGCCATTCCTATCAAACTACCAACATCATTTTTTCACAGAACCAGAAAAAACTATTCTAAAATTCATATGGAGCCAAAAAAGAACCCAAATAGTCAAAGCAATCCTAAGCAAAAAGAACAAAGCTAGAGGCATCACATTACCTAACTTCAAACGATACTATAAGGCCAAAGTAACCAAAACAGCAGGTACAGGTACAAAAACAGACACATAGACCAATAAACAGAATAGAGAATCCAGAAATAAAGCCACACACCTACAGCCATCTGGTCTTCAACAAAATTGACCAAAACAAGCAATGGGGAAAGGACTCCCTGTTCAAAAACTGGTGCTGGGATAGCTGGCCAGCCATATGCAAAATAAATAAATAAATAAATAAATAAACTGAACCCCTACCTTTTACCATATACAAAAATTATCTCAAGATGTATTAAATATTTAAATGTAAGAACTCAAACTATAAGAATCCTAGAAGAAGATCTAGGAAACACCATCCTGAACATTGGGAGAAAATTTATAACTAAATCCTCAAAAGCAATTGCAATGAAAACTAAAATTGACAAGTGAGACCTAATTAAACTAAAAAGCTTCTGCACAGCAAAAGAAACTGTCAACAGAGTAAACAGACAACCTACAGAATGGGAGAAAATATTTGTAAACTGTGCATCTAACAAAAGCCTAATATCCAGAATCCATAAGCTACTTAATTAAACAAGCCTAAACCAAGTAATCCTATTAAAAAATGGGCAAAAGACATGAACTTCTCAAAAGGAGACATACAAGTGGCCAACAATTGTATGAAAAAAATGCTCTACATCACTAATCATCAAAGAAATGCAAATCAAAGCCACAATAAGATACGATCTCACACCAGTTAGAAAGCCATTATTAAAGCGTGAAAAAAAAAAACAACAACGACAGATGTTGGCAAGGCTGTGGAGAACACGGAACGCTTACACACTGTTGGTGGGAATGTAAATTAGTTCAGCCACCGTGGAAAGCAATTTGAAGATTTCCCAAAGAACTTAAAACAGAGCTATCATTTGATCCAGCAATACCATTACTGGGTATATATCCAAAAGAAAACAGATTGTTCTACCAAAAAGGCACATGTACTTGCATGTTCATTATGGTACTATTCACAAAAGCAAAGATATGGAATCAACGTAGGTACCCATCAGTGGTGGAATGGATAAAGAAAAGACGGTACGTATACACCATGACACAGCCACATAAAACGATGAAATCACGTCATTTGGATGCATGGATGCAGCTTGAGGTCATTATCCTAAGTGAATTAACCTAGGAACAGAACACGGACTATCATACGTTCTCACTTACAAGTGAGAGCTCAACATTATGTATTCATGGACGTAGAAACTGGGGACTACTAGAAAAGGGAGGGAGGGCGGGGGCAAGGGTTGAAAAACTATTAGGTACTATGCTCAGTACCTGGGTGATGCGATCATTTGTACCCCAGACCTCAGCATCACCCAGTATACAAACGTGGACAGTTACCTTCTGAATCTAAAATAAAAGTTGAAAAAATATAAAATAAAATAATTTTTCAAAGTTTTGGGATGTGAGAATTAATACTCTTAGTTTTGTTTGGAAACGTAACATTTATATTCCAGTGTAAGGTGAAAAATATATGCACAAAAGTACATTCAATAATTTTAAATATAATGCCTTTTGTATCATATAATTTTTCCTTTCTGTGAAATTTACAAATCTTATTTGAAGAAAACAATGTCAAAATTATGTTACAAGTCATTGAATTGTACAATTCAAATTGGTGAATTTTACTGTATATAAATTATACTTTAATAAAGTTGGTTAAAAATTGAAAAACAATTTAAAAATTAAAACAAATTTTAAAGGATAAAATTTTTTAGATCCTTGAATGAAAACAGAAACACAACATACCAAAACCTATGGGCACAACATAAATGGTATTAACAGACAAATGTATGGTAATAAACGCCTACATCAAAAAACTAGAAAGATTTCAAATAAACAAGCTCCAGGAGCTAGAAAAGCAAGAACAAACAAAACCAAAAATTAGTAGAAGAAAAGAAATAATAAATATCGGAGAAGAAATAAAGAAAATTGAGACAAAAAATTAGAAAAGATAATGAAACAAAAAGTTGATTTTCTGAAAAAATAAAATTGACAAACCACTAACTAGACTACACAGGGGAAACACTTCAGGACGTTGGTCTGGAAAAAGAGTTTATGAATAAGACCTCAAAAGCAAAAGCATAGGCAACTAAGGCAAAAATAAACAAGTGGGATTATATCAAACAAAAAAGCTTCTACACAGCAAAGGAAATAATCAACAGAAGGAAAAGATGACCTACAGAATGGAAGAAAACATTTGCAAATTATTCATGTGACAGGGGATTAATATCAGAATATACAAGGAGCTCAAACCTCTCAACCACCAAAAAAATAGCAACAACAATCTGATGGGCACATGATCTGAACAGAAATATCTCAAAAGAAAACATACCAATGACCAACAGACATATGAACAAATACTCAGCATCACTAATCATCAAGGAAATGCAGATCAAAACTATAATGAGATATCATCTTATCCTAGTTAAAATAACTATTATCAAAAAGACAAAAAATAAATGTTGGTGAAGATGTGGGGAAAAGAGAAGGGCGAGAAATATAAACTAGTACAGCCACCATGGAGAACAATGTGGAGGCTCCTCAAAAACCTACAAATAGAACTACCGTATGATCCAGCAATCTCACTACCAGGGATTTATCAGAAGGGAAGGAAATCAGTATATCAAAGAGACATCTGCACCCCATGTTTATTGCAGAACTATTCACTATAGCCAAGATATGGAATCAACCTAGATGTCCAACAATAGATGAATGGATAAAGAAAATGTGGCATATATGCACCATGGAATAATATTTAGTCATAAAAAAGGAGTGAAATCCTGTCATTCACGACAAAGTGGATGAAACTGAAGGATATTTTGTTAGGTGAAATAAGCCCAGAACAGAAAGTTAAACACTGCATGTTCTCACGCATGTGTAGAAGCTAAAAATAATTGATCTCATAGCGGTAAAAAGTAGAATAGCGGATAGGAGAGGCTGGGAAGAGTAGGGGGAGGGAGGCATAGGGAGTGATTTGTTAAAGGATATAAAGTCACGGCTAGACAGGAAGAATAAATTCTAGTGTTCTGTACCACAGTAGGATGACTATAATTAACAATAATACATAGTTTCAGATAGCTAGAAGGAGGATATTAAATGTTCCTAACACAAATAAATGGTAAATGTTTGAGATGATGGATATGCTAATTACCCTGATCTGATCACTCTACCTTATATGTGTTGAAACATCACTTTGTACCCCCGTGAATACATATAATTATTACTTGTCAATTAAAACAATAAAAATTTTAAAAAATACAGATACCCAAGACCCACCAGAGACTTAGCAAATCAAAATCTCTGGGAATGGGCAAGGGCATTTTAAAGCTCCACGGGCAATGTAAGGCCCTCCCTGATGAAGATCCGCTAAGAGAAACAGCCAAGATAGTTTGTTCCACTGGTCAGACACCCCAGAGCTCAGGTCCCTGGGAGGGTCTTCAACTAGGTAGGCAGCCCAGCCAGGTGCACCCTCCCTTTGCAGGGCTCCTGGAGCACATCTGTCCCCTCTGATTGTCCAGCATTCAGCCCCTCCTGGATGGCGTTGATAGCACCTTGTTGTCTTGTGTTGTTCTCTCTGACTGAGCTTCAATTTGCGTGCACCAACTGTGTCTTGCCCCTTCTGTGTCCCCAGCAGCACCTCACCTGACTCTGGGCCCACCAGAGGAGCTCAGTGTGCATTTGCCAATTGATTCCAGTAAGCCAAGAAATGAAGGGCCACAAGGAAAGAGAGAGGGACCAATGAGAAGTCCCCATTTCCTCAGCCTTCCAGCAGCAAAACATAGCTGACAAAGTGATTGTCCTCAAAAGGCTGATATTTTGAATCAGAAAAGAAGGCTTGCAAAATGCATATTTACAAATGTCCTTCTTTTAGCATGAAAGGTTGCTATGGAGACCTGTGACGGTGACACGAATTTCTGGCTTAAGACGGTGTTGGGCTCCTTGTATTAAGCCAGGTAGGTTGCTGGGCTTGTGCTGCTGCAGCTGCAGAGGCTGGGTGGCACCCGCAAGTGCCTGGGGACAAAGGAAGAGAAATCTCTCAACATGGAAAGTCTTCCAGCACTAAGGATGCTATGTTCTCTTCCAAAATGGATAATTAGTCAAGGCAAGCAGCATCTGTCTCCCAAGATCAAATCCTCTTTATTTCAAAGCCTTCACATATGTGAACCACCCCAACCCCAATCTGGCTTTGGCTGGCAGGACTTGGCCTTTAGAGTACACAAACTCAGTTCATCCTCCAGATTCCAGACAAGTGGGAGGAGCTCCCAAGGCCTTTATCCAATGCCTGTGTCTGCTCATAAAAACAATCCAATTATCAAGACCGTTGGCACTGCTGCTGCTTTGCAGGAGGCATACAGGATGCTAATAATTGCACCATCTAATTGCATGGAGCCCTTTCCTAAACTGTAAAGATCTACACCAAGCTCCAATTGAACTACATTTTCTCAATTCACATGCCAAAGACAAAACAAGAGTAATCGTGCAGAGATCATATCGAGGAAGAAAATATTGCTTTGAACTCCATGTGAATGCTTCCTCAGCTCTGAAGCCCAGACTATCTGCTTTTAGGGCTGATGGCAGAGTCTTTGAACGAGCCCTGAGTAGGGGTGTGGAAGGGAGCCTCGTCTAGTGCTGTGTCATTTGACTGTCATACAAGTTTCTCCAGAATGAGGACTGGGTCTTTTATTTTGCTTTTGTCTTATATAGGAAATTGGTTGGTATACTCGGTGACATATTGCTTGGACTTTGGGACATCTTCCCTTCTGAGAATGTGAACTGATGTCTCAGTGTGTGTGAGGACTTGACATCTCTCTGCCTGTCCATGTAGTATCCTTCTACTATCAAAGAGTGCACACTGCTTTCAGGACACAGAGGGATACAGCAAAGCAGCCATCCCAGAGACTGTGCCCTCAGGGCCTATTAATGCCTATTTCTTCAAGTGTTGTATAAGAGCTCTTCTGCTTTTCTTGCCTAACAGAAATTAAGGTAGATTAAGAGGTGTATGGGTTGAGAACTAGCATGAAACAATGAATTGATCCAAAGAGACTAACTGGAAATACCTGGAATAGATGACTTCACTCTAGCCTCTCCTGCTACCCTACCTCCCACTTACCCTAATTGATATTTGAGTGTTTTGTAATGACAAAGCCCCAAACTGTTGCTGAGGAGAACTGCTAACACTCACTCGTGCTTCTTCAAAGGTGCTTGTCTCTTGTGGTTGAGAATCGTGAATCAGCTGAGCACCTTCTCAGTTGAGGAAGACAAGAAAGAAGAGAATGCCCAAGGTGAGCTTTAATGCAGAGGGCAGCTCAGCAACCACCACTTATTCTTCACTGAACCCAGAATAGAATAAGGCAAGTTCTAGCAGAATTAGGCAAGGTTGGCTGGGCACCGTGGCTCACGCCTGTAATCCCAGCACTTTGGGAGGCCAAGGTAGGTGGATCACCTGAAGTCAGGAGTTTAACGCCAGCCTGGCCAACATGGTGAAACCCCATCTCTACCAAAAAATACAAAAAATTAGCTGGGTATGGTGTTGCACGCCTGTAGTCTCAGCTACTCAGGAGAATGAGGTAGGAGAATCACTTGAACCTGGGAGGCAGAGGTTGCAGTGAGCCAAGAGCCAAGATGGGGCCACTGCACTCCAGCCTGGGTGACAGAGTGAGAACCTGTCTTTAAAAAAAAAAAACAAAAACAAAAAACAGAATTAGGCAAGACTAAAGGCAGAAAGCAGCTCATGCTTCTCAGGACCATGACTTTGGACTGGGCCACTTGGAAGTACCTTTGAATGATGTCTCAATCCATTGACACTTGGCTCCATGCATGCATGCTCAGTGGGTGCAGAGGCTTTACCATCACTGCACCTAATGTCCTGCTTCCCCAGAAGCTTGCTCTGTCCCAGCAGCAGTTTCTAATAATGTCCCTGAATTAGCCAATGTTTCATTTTCCAAAATGGCAGCCATTTTTGTTGACTCTAGGTAATAACCCTGCCAGGAAATTTCTTAGCACTGTATGCCTGCGGCTAACCCAGATCCCACTGGTGGAATCCTGCTCATGGGCTTGATGGACCCAATCACAGCCTTGGCTTCTGTCTTGGGGGCTGGGGTAGTGAGATTGGGAGCATAACTAAAAAAGCTCTAGGATCTCACAGGCGTGGAAATCAGATTTGAGCTCCACCACTTGCTACTTTTGTGACCGCTAAGTCTCAGTTTCTTATGTATGAAGTGGGAATAGCAATAGCTCCTATCTCATAGGATTCTTGTGAAGATTAAATAAAATACTACATAGATGGTGATTAGCCCAGTTCCTTGCCCATACTAATACTATTAATAATAATAATAATAATTTTAATATTCTGGTGCACAGAGTTTGATTGATCAAAATTTGTCATTCATGAAACACTGTCACCATTGCTCCTTCCTTGTCCCCATCCCCTGGCACCTTCACCCCAGAGCGACCATTTTTACCTACCATACTTATTCATTCCTTTGTTTTGTTTCCTATGGTTGCTTTCATATATATATATATATATATATATTCACCTATGCAATATGTGACTTAGTTTTGCTTTGTTTTTGAACTTTATAAAGAGAGTATCAGGCTCTATGTAGTTATCTGGGACTTGCTTTTTTCACTCAATGTTACCAACTAATGATATGGTAATGTTACCAACATTCATCTGTGTTGATGAATGTGACTATGATTCATTCATTGTCCATTGTTGCATAATATTCTCACATGTAACTACAGCACAATAAATATATTCATTCTCCTATTCTTGGGCACTTGGGGTTTTTTCGTAAATAGTTATATTGAGATATAATTCAAATATCACACAAGTCATCTATTTAAAGTGTACACATTCAATGGTTTTGAGGATATTCATGAAGTGGAGTAACCATCACGACAATCAATTTTAGAACATTTGCATCACCCCAATAAGAAATCTCATGTATCCATTAGCAATAACTCCCCTCCTTTCCCCAATTCCTTCAGCCCCTGACGACCTACTTTCTCTCTAATGTACTTTCTGTCTCTACAGATTTGTCTATTCTGGACATTTCACATCAATGGAATTCTATACGATGTGGCCTTTGTGACCGGCTTCCTTCACTCTGCAGAATATTTTCAAGGCTCCTCCATATTGGAGGATGTGTCAGCACTTAACTGTATTGCCAAGTAATTTCCCGCATTTTACTTATCTGTTCCTTTGTTTATGGACATTTGAGTTATTTGTTTATAGTTTTCTGCACTTACTAACAGTGTTATTATGAACATCAGACCACATTATTCCCTGGGCACACGTGCAAGAGTTTCTCTAGGGTCTATTCTTGGAGCTGTTGAACTGTAAGGAAGGCAAACGTTCAACTCTACAAGATCGTGCCAAATTACTTCCCAAAACATTTTGACAGTTTACACTCTCCCCAGCAATATAAAATGTATCACTGACCCACACATTACTAATATTTGGCACAGCCAGAATGTCTAGTTTTCGTAAAGCTTGTTTACTTTTTTAAAATTTATTTTAAACGATCAAGCCGCTGCTCTACATTTGACCCATTGCCTGATAATGAGATTCTAATGGAGATCTGGACAGAAACGGCTGCTTGCTCGATGGCTTCCTCCATAATTAGCAGCTCATCTCTGTAATAGTTCTAGCTTTTACTTCCTGACCCAGAATTTTGATGTTACTGTTTATAGCACTGTGCTTTCTTCCCAGATGGGCTCTATGTTCCATCTACTGGCTGGTCCCAGAGTCTCATTCTACCTCTTCCCAGGCAGAGAGGAGACAGGGCTGTCCCGTATCTTTGATCTTGGTAATACACAGCCCCACGTACACACACACACCATACACACAAACACATTCATACCCTGAGCCTCCAGCCACATCTAAACAGGAGGATGAGAGCAAGCAGGAAGCCATTTTGATGGCGTCAAACCCAGAGAGAAACCCCACTTCATTTGAATGGCTCATCCTGTGAATGCCAGAAAAGGAGGGCACTCTCAGGGTTTGCTTTTGTACCGTCTGTCAATTTCCAGGCCATCAAATTCAAGTTATGGTGCATGTGCTTGTAATTCCCATGCACTGAATTCTCTCCAGAACCTCATTTTATTTACTTACTGTCTTTCCCATTAATTAAATTTCAATAGCATTTTCCCTCCAGAGGGCCCTACAAATGACTTCTATAATAAACACTTCATGAAAAGACTAACTCTGAAAGTCAGTAGAGACAATAGAAGCAGAAGAGAGACTGTGAAGAACAAAGGGACTTGGGGAAGGGGGCTTTTAGGATGGCAGTGGACAAGTAAGTTCTTGCCTTGCACCTGCCCCTGGAGAAGGGACATGTGGCTCAGTTGGGTGTAGTCAGCAAACCCCTCCAGCTCATAGCTTCTTCAGGGCCGAGGGCACCTTGCCTCTGATCTTGCTCACATCCAGTGACTGACTGAAGAGCTGGTCTCAAAGCCTGCCCCTTCAGCCTAGCTCCTTGGGTTAGCCAAGGCTCAGCCAGGCCTGCACTGCTGTTTTCTCGAGCTGTCCTAGTTGCTCCTGCTCCCTCTTGCAGAGGTTGACCCCTACTCAACATCTTGCACCCCAACTTTTTCCACGTTGGTTTATGGAGAATCTATGTTTGTGTGACTACATTATGAACTATTTAGGGAATCTCAAATTGTTCTACTTAGCTTTTGCAATTTTTTTTCAAATATAAATAGTACTGAAATTCATATCCTTATGAGCGCCTTTCTCACATCCTAAGATAGAAGGTATCCTCAGAGCTAATTCCTAAAATGGACTGGGTCAAAATGTTGGGCACATTTTAAGGCTTTTAATGCTTATTTGCAAATTGCCTTCAGAAATGTCAAACCAATTACCACTCCCTGCAAAAATATATGACAGTGTAGGAGAGTCTATGTCTCTGAGTCTACGATGACATTTCTTTTTTTCTGTTTTTTTTTTTTTTGAGATGGAGTCTCGCTCTGTTGCCCAGGCTGGAGTGCAGTGGTGCGATCTCAGCTCACTGCAACCTCTGCCTCCTGGGTTCAAGTGATTCTTCTGTCTCAGCCTCCCAAGTAGCTGGGATTACAGGCGCCCACCACCATGCCAGGCTAATTTTTGTATTTTTAGTAGAGACAGGATTTCACCGTGTTGGCCATGCTGGTCTTGAACTCCTAACCTCAAGTGATCCTCTCGCTTTGGCCTCCCAAAGTGCTGGAATTATAGGCATGAGCCACCACGCCCAGTGGATGATGGCATTTCATGTTTGTAAAATTGTTCCATGCGCATGGAGATGGTTATATTATTTTTGTTTTAGTTTTTATTTCTTTGATTACTTGTAAAACTGAATGTTTTTTGTAAGTGGAAAGCAGCAAAAGTCTGTGTAAGATAAGAAGGAAGGTAGAGGTATAGGAAAAGAAAAGAAAAACAATGTTTCAAGAAGAACAAATTTTTTAACAGTTTTATTAAGGTAAACTTTATAATAAACCACATATATTTAAGGTATACAATTTGGTAAGTTTTGAAATATGGACATACCTGTGAGGCCATCACAAAAATTGAGATACTGAATATATCTATGGCCCACTAAAGCTTCCCCCATCTGTTTGTAATCTTACCCTATCATTCCCCACTTCCACCCCACCCACCACTCTCAGGCAACTACTGTTCTGTTTTTTGTCACTATGGATTAGATTTCATTTTCAAGCATTTTATTTAAAAGAACTCTATACTACTGATTATACTTTTGTCTGACTTATTTTACTCCACATAAATATTTTATAATTCATCCATGTTGTTGCATGAATCAACAATTCATTCCTTTTTATTGCTGAGAAGTATTATTTTGTATGGATATACCACAATTTGTTTATCCATTCACATCCTGATGGACATTTGCGTTATTTCCATTTTTGGCTATTACTAAAAAGTTAGTGTATACATTCATGTTCCTGAGTGTGCATGGACGTGTGCTTTGATTTCTCTTGGGCAAGTAGAGTGGCATGTCTGTGTCCCATTGTTTCAGGTAGGAAGGTAAATCTTTTGACAAGAAGCCTATTTGACCTTTTTTTTTTTTAGACAAAAAGTTTCACTCTGTCACCCAGGCTGGAGTGCAGTGGTGCGATCTTGGCTCACTGCAACCTCCGCCTCCCAGGTTCAAGCAATTCTCCTGCCTCAGCCTCCTGAGTAGCTGGGACTACAGGCATGTGCCACCATGCCCAGCTAATTTTTTTGTATTTTTAGTAGAGACAGAGTTTCACCGTGTTAGCCAGGATGGTCTTGATCTCCTGACCTCATGAATCGCCTGCCTCAGCCTCCCAAAGTGCTGGGATTACAGGCATGAGCCACCACGCCCAACCCATTTGACCAATTTTTAGAGCTCATGTTGTAAGACAGATACATTGAAGATAGGGTACCTTGGCTCTGATGCTGAACTTTTTTTAACTGTTTACATTTTCATTTCTTCTTTTTCTTTTCCACCACTATGAATTTAACCGTTTTCCTTTCCAACAGCTGAATATGGATATTCAGCTGTTGCCCTTGCAAAGGAATAGAGTTGTTCCCCTTGCAGTAGCAGCCTTCAGCCTCAGAGATTTTTTTACAGTCTTAGGGTAGAAGCAGAAGTGGGCCAGGCTAGAAGCTTCAGGAAGGATCCCCCAAATCTCCAGGCTAGATCACATTAAGACATTGTTGGCCATGGAGACGCAGTCCTCACCGAAGCCAGTTCTGTGCCTGGGGCTGAATATCCTGACTTCTGCCCTCCTAAAACTTATGCCGTGAG